>NW_024745073.1:8776918-8836918 GCF_018991925.1 Homarus americanus | reverse complement strand
TCTTGAGAAAGGGGACCCTAATTCCCTGCTTGGGCCTTCAGGTGTGAGTGGCCCTAATGATGGGGGGGAAGGGGGGGTGAGACTGTGGGTGTGGCAGGATGAGGGTCCTTTACCAAACGTGAAAAACAGCTTTGTTTCTCCCAGCCGGTACCGGCTTTCCTCCTCTGAGGACAGTACATATAAGTGACACTCACAATTGTAATGTCTGGGCAAGAAAGGAAGGGGAGGGAGGGGTGGGGGGAGTGGGTAGGGGGAGAGGGGAGGGGAGGGGAGGGGATGATGGAGAGGTATGGGGAGAGGAGGGGGGCGTGGGGAGGGGGTAGAAGGGAGGGATGGTCTTTGAAAATATTGGTATTTTTTTCGGCTTAGTGTAAGGACGTACAAACAGTTGTAGGGGATGATAGCAGTTGACACACACACACACACACACACACACACACACACACACACACACACACACACACAAGCTCATCTCATCAGCTCAGGCCAGACTTCTGATTAGTAGCCACAAGAATGAATCTCTCCTTCTCTCGTTTCTCCACGCGGAAATTTCGTTCATCCGGGGAGCAAACACGACCCGGTGAGGAAATTGGCCGAGAACTTCAGTCAAGAAATATTTCTCTGTGATCTCTCTGTCTCGATAATGATTCAGGCCTAATAATCTCTCTAGTATAACGAGCTAAAAGATCTCTCTGACCTTGACGATATAAATGTCTTGGTTAATATGTATAGTAAACATATGTTCAATATCATCTCTCAGCCTCAGCTACCTTCGTGGTTTTGTGTTTATCCAGTTTTGATTTAGATTACATCTGTTTATTTATCAGCACTGATTTATCTCACTGACTAATGCTATCCAATGTATTATCTCAATTACTTGTTAACATCCACTCTAACTTTTTCTGTCTCAATCCCCTGTCAGTAGTCACTTAAAGTCGATCCTCATCTCTGTTGGGAAATCTCTCTCTCTGAATCTCTGGGCCGACACTGTGTTCCAATCCCATTTGATATCTCTTTACAATCTGAATCTTTCGGCCGATCCTTTTGTAAGATATTGTCTCTTAAAGCGTTGCTATACTTCTTCGTGAGATTAAGTACATTAAGAGTGTGTTAATTTCTCGTAAGGTTGGGTACATTACGAGTTTACTAATTCCTCAACGAAAATTTTAGTCAAAGATCAGTCTAAAAATTTAAATAGAAGATTGAAACGTGCATAAATGTATAATATGTATGACTGAGACTTGTGTAAATGTATAATATGTATGACTGAGACTTGTGTAAATGTATAATATGTATAAATAAAACCTGGGAGAGGATATGAGTTTGTGAAGGACAGCAAGAGTCAGCACAGGATCTCTTCATCATGTGTGAGGCGCCTGGAGGAAGCGTCACTGACAACCTCTAAGGATATTTTGATTCCTTCCCTGAAAGTTTGGACGCATTTTATTTTCTCTTGGCTGAGTGATGTAATAATAATAATAAATAAATAAGTGGTTGACTGTTCTTAGTTTTATGTTAATGTTTCCCCAACCCAAAAAATTTAACAGAATCTCGTTAATGTTAAATGGAAATGCTTACGTGTTAGTAGGGAGTATTTACTGATATATAAAGGCACATGAAACACTCTTAATAATTCAAGACTTAATTTAATTCTCTCGTAAGTTAAAAATAAATGGGATTATATTAGAGAAACTTTATCTTAGTTCTTAGAAAATAAACTTTAAAAATACGATTTTCTTAGAAGTGATGAAGGAAAAAAAAGAGCAAATTTAGTGCTTAATATACTTGTTGACAGCTTCAACACATACACACCATTAACAACGATAAAAACAACAATAATGACAACAACAATACTAGGTCTTTCTTTAACTTTCATTTTGTATCTTTTTCGCTTACTTTCTTTAATTCGAATCTTGAAATACTCTCTCTCTCTCTTCTCTCTCTCTCTCTCTCTCTCTCTAATGAATCAGGCCACACCCTTGGAGAAAGTTTTAGAATATATTAGAACTTTTAAAACTTTGGTGAATAGAATGTTCCTTTCATCTACGGAAGAACATTCTGTTTTGAGTCGTCTTTTATAATCACGCCTGTTGGTCCAGTGAGAGAGAGAGAGAGAGAGAGAGAGAGAGAGAGAGAGAGAGAGAGAGAGAGAGAGAGAGAATTTGTTACACAGGTACACAACAAAACAACTCACATACATTTTTTCAGACGCCTGACAACCTGCCTAAAGAACTCAGGTTAATTGGAAATGAAATATTTACACCTGTTAAACATTTGTCATGAGTAAGAATAAACGACTCAAAGATTATACAATTTTTCATACATTTACTTAAGGAACTATTTTCACAGGTAAGATTTCTAAATTATGCAGCTTTTTCACAGGTTATAAAGGTATTTTCACAGGTAAGTTTTCTTAATTATACACCTTTATTATGTACTTATGGAAGATGATAGAGAGAGAGAAGAGAAAGAAAGATAAAGAGTGTTAGAGGAAAAATAAGAGAAAAGAAGAAAGCTAGAGAGAAAAGAGACAGAAAAAGAGATATTGTGAGAAAGAAAGAAAGAATCAGGCCAATGTTACCTGTACTACCGTGGACATAACCAATGTGTGCCGTGCTCAGGGCTGCAGGAGGAGGCATGGAGCGTGAGACTGTGTGTGTGTGTGTGTGTTCATATAATCAAGACCTGCCACTTCACTGAGTCCCTTATACTGTATTACCCAGGAGAGAGACGAGAAGAAATTTGTGTTTGATTTTAGTCAGAGAAATGTAAGCCTAACCTAACCTAACCTAACAAAAACTAACCTAACGTATCCTAACGCTAACCTAGCCTAGCCTAACCTAACCTCACCTAAATATATTACGAATTACGTGTAATCCTTGACTTCATAAATTCCCCATAACATATTTACGGTTATGTATACACTATAATGACTCCTTAGGTATAATCTTATAATATCATATCAAAAACAGAATATATATGTCAGCATTTTCCTGCCTGAGCGTCATAATAATATTTTACAGGAACTAAACATTTGCAAAATAACATTGAGTAATATATGTATTAAGTTCCTAACCTTACTATGTTTAAATGTTTTTTTATCCTCTTTCTATACCATGACGAGATAGATGGTCGTATGTTTACCTTATTTTCAAGGTAATGTTATTGTTACGCTAGACGATTTTATACTTACGTTAAAATAATCGAAAAAATCTAGAATCTAACACCGAAAATCCATCAACTATGCCAATAAATATATCTTAGTCACCCCTTCTCCGTTTTCCGCTTTATTACGTTTTCTTTTACAATTTCTTTATTTTAAAGGATATTTATTATTTTCTCTCCTAATTATTGCTTCTTTCTCTCTTTCCCTACAGGTGAGTGGACCAACCGGGCAGGTGACCTTAGCAATATAGACTGGTAGTGAGTTCTGGAGAGTTTAGTGGGTGAATGTTTGTAGTTTGGGCTGAAATATTGACAAGTTATACGGAAAACCTTATTGTTTTGTAGTGAAAAGAAAAAGAAACAGAAGAAACGAAGAGGTAAAAAATAGAAGAGAAGAAACAAGAATAAGAAAAATAAAAGCAACAAAAAGTAAAGGAAAAAATGCGGCCCTATAAATCTGTGACGTAATGGGAGTGACGTCATAGCCAAGAGGCATTTCCTCCACCAATCACGTTACTCTCGCGTCGCCAACCCCGGGAAATTGACTACCTGTAACCCTGAGGTGAATTATTAAGTTTTGTGCCTGTTAGGTAAAGTTACTCTCAGGAAAGGTCAGGTAAGGTGAGGTGAGGTCAGGTAAGGTAAAGTTAGGTTAGGTCAGGTTAAGGTTAGCTTAGCTCACGTGAGGTTAGTTAAAGTCAGGTAAGGTAAGGTAAGGTTAGGCGAGGTCAGGTCAGGTCAGGTCAGGTCAGGTGTGTGTGTGTGTCATAGTGGGTGACTGACTGGCAAGTTTTTGGTTGAGTGAGTTCCTTATCCCACCAACAGATGTCAGAAGTGTCACCATGTCTCCCTCCCTCTCTTCCTCCCTGATTCTCCCTAATTCTCTCCCTCTTTCCCACCTACCCAGTACCTACCCTCCCTCCCTCCCTCCAGGGGCTCCATCTCCTCTCTTTCATTTTTGGAAATTCCATTTTTTCTTTAACCTTTGTGCTTCATATACTCGTATTTCTGTTCTCGTTCACAACTTAAGCTAACGAGGATGTGATCACCTCTCGTTCTTTAGTACATTATATGAGAGAAAGAATCACCCCCTATACACCTTAGTTCCAGGTTCTTCTGTTGTCTCCTGAGGAAGATTATTCACGGCAATATTAATTTTCGGGGGGTGGGGGAGAAGGGAGGGAGGAGTGAGAGATCTGTGGGGGGTAAGGGGAGGGAGGAAAGAGGGTTTAGTAAAGAGGGGAATCTACGTAGGTTTTCACTCAGCGTCCCCTCGGCCAGGCGGGGGGAAATGAGGGAGCGACCCACAGGAAGGCGCAAGATTGGTACCACACGCCCAGGGAAATGTGTCCCCTCCACCCTCCCCCCTCCCTCCTTCCTTCCCTCCCTCCCTTCCTCCCTCCATCCTCCTTCCCTCCCTCCCTCTCTCCATGCTTCTTCTCTCTCCTCCTCTCTTCCTTCCTTCCCTCACTACCCTCCCTGTATCCTTCCCTCCCTCCCTCCCTCCATCCCTCCTCTTCCTCCCCCCCTCCCTCCTTCCTTCCCTCCCTCCCTTCCTCCCTCCCTGTATCCTTCCCTCCCTCCCCCCTCTCTTCACGCTTCCTTCCCTCACTACCCTCCCTCCCTCCTTCCCTTACTCAATACACCAGGTGTCTTGCTGTGTGGCCTGGGTGAGCCTCGGGGGACCACTACCCGTGACCGTAATGCCTTGTATTATAACAGTCTCTCATCACTCAAGCTTCCCTAATTCACTATTGAAGTTTCTCTCTCCAATTAGATCCATTTCAAAACATTACTTCCTCCTCTAAAGCCCTCCTCCTCTCGTCTCCTCAAGGAAGTGCATCTTTGATCTTCTAAGTAAGGTTAATTTATCCCTCATCTCATGTTAAGGTGGTCATTTTACCTGCCAGCATGACCTACCTTAATGATCTGACCTATACTTATACCCTGACCTACCGTATAGTTTTTTACCTTTCTTCTGTGACCGTTTATGTTAATTTGAAATGTGTGAATTAGCATGACTTTTTTGTAAGGGGGGGGGGTTGGGTTAGATTAGGTTAGGGATGATTAGGTTATGTTGGTTTAAGTTAGGTGAGCTTATGTTGGTTAGGTTAAGGTTAGGATTGGTTGCGTTGGTTTGACTGAGGCTAGGTTAAGTAGAGTTAAGATAGGTTAGATTAAGTTGACTTAGGTTAGCTTAGGTTGAGTTACGTTAAATTTGGTTAGGTTAAGTTAGATTGAGTTAAGTTAGGTTAGGTAGAGTTAAGTTAGGAGTTTAGAGGGAGGGAGGTTGAGGCGGCAGATATGTACAAACTTTACAGTGTATCGACTCCTTGATTGGCTACAACAATAATCTTCTTGACCTATTAGCTGCCAAGATGCGTCTCGTCTCCAATGATTGGAGCAAAAGGAGGTCTTTTTGATTTTCTGATTGGATACCACAACAACGTTTGTTGAGCTAACATTGGCTGGTTAAGGATGATCTCATCTGTGATTGGAGCAGCAGGAGGTTGTTACCATTGGCTGATGAAAGGAATTCTTGCGACGTTCATTATTATGTAAGTTGAATAAACACACACACACACACACACACACACACTACCATTAAGGAACTCACTTAAATCTCTACATCAGTCTACGAGAGCCACGTTACCCTCACTCAGCCTCCCAAAGAAGAGTGAAAAAAGTGAAAAGGCCCCCTTCTCTTACCCGTGTGTTGGGAAAGTAACATTATTAGTAGTTGTTGGAGAGATTGTGAGCAGGATGGGGAACGGTGGAGAGCTGGGTGTAGAGAGGGGGTGAGGGGGTAGGGGGATGGGGTGTAGAGAGGGGGGGGTGAGGGGTAGAGGTGGGGTGGTAGAGGGGGTGGGGGGGAGGGGGGGGGGATGGGGGTAGAGAGGGGGAGGGGTAGAGGGGCAGTGAGGTGGGATGGGGTGTAGGGCCTCCATGCGTTGTTACTTATAGGGAGTAGGTGGTGGATGGCAGGGTGGTGGATGGCAGGGTGGTGGATGGCCAGGGTGGTGGACAGGGTGGTGGATGGCAGGGGTGGTGGATGGCAGGGTGGTGGATGGCAGGGTGGTGGATGGCAGGGGTGGTGGATGGGGTGGTGGTGGGTGGTGGTGGATGGCAGGGGTGGATGGCATGGCAGGTGGTGGATGGCAGGGTGGTGTGGATGGCAGGGGGTGGTGGATGGCCGAGGGTGGATGGCAGGTGGTGGATGGCAGGGGAGGGTGGCAGGTGGTGGATGTGGGGGTGGTGGATGGCAGGGTGGTGGATGGCAGGGTGGCAGGGTGGTGGATGGCAGGGGTGGTGGA
Source organism: Homarus americanus (assembly GCF_018991925.1). Classification (NCBI taxonomy): domain Eukaryota; kingdom Metazoa; phylum Arthropoda; class Malacostraca; order Decapoda; family Nephropidae; genus Homarus; species Homarus americanus. The sequence continues at coordinate 8,830,439 of NW_024745073.1, read as the reverse complement.
TGGCAGGATGGCAGGATGATGGATGACAGGGTAGTGGATGGCAGGGTGGTGGATGGCAGGGTGGTGGATGGCAGGGTGGTGGATGGCAGGGTGGTGGATGGCAGGGTGATGGCAGGGTGGTGGATGGCCGAGGAGGATGGATGGCAGGGGTGGTGGATGGCACAGGGTGGTGGATGGCAGGGTGGTGGATGGCAGGGGTGGTGGATGGCAGAGGGTGGCAGGTGGTGGATGGCAGGGTGGTGGATGACAGGTGGCAGATGGCAGGTGGTGGATGGCAGGATGGCAGGAGGATTGGATGGCAGGGTGGTGGATGGCAGGGGAGGGTGGCAGGGTGGTGGATGGCAGGATAGTGTATAGCAGGATGATGGATGACAGGGTAGTGGATGGCAGGATGATGGATGACACAACGGTGATATAACACACACTTAAAAACACCACAACATAGAAATCCAATTAAAAACAACTATTACACTAAACCAAACGCATACATCATACATTTAATTAATAATTCAATCACTATAAAACTATTTTGATATTTTTAGACGATTAAAATTAACCAAAAAAGGTAAAGACATTTCAGCAATTAGTTTCTATAATTAAATGCTTCTCATATCAACAAGCCAAAGAGACATGTGGTAAATGTCTCGTTTAAAAAGATGTCTTTAGCGGATTAATCCCTCGTGAACATGGCTGACGTGACGCTCACGGTGAAAAGGTTATATATATATATCACCAGGTTATGACTGAGCCTTCACACGTCCTCTGTCTCTTGTGTGTATAGCTATCCATGATGGTGTCTGTCTGTCTGTCTGTCTACATCGGCTGTGTCTTAGTAATTTCCCACCATAGCTTGTCTCCCTCCTGGTGACCTCCTCCTCCTGCTGCCCCCCCCCCCCAGCTGGAGTTTCTCACGTCTCCCTCATGCAAGTCAAGTAAGAGCCTCCTGATACAACCTCCCATGGCGTCTCTATCCATTGCTTTTTCTCTCACTTCAGATTTTTTTGTTTAGGTTAGGTTAGGTTAGGGTGTAGGACTCCATCAATCTCCTCCTTTGCCTCCTACTAGACAGATGTGTCAGGGAGTCCTTCTTCACTGTTTCATGTTCCCTCACTCAACAACAAAAACATTTAAGCGAGTCATTTGTTACATTTTTTCAGGAGGTGAGGAAGGTCTTCACTACAACTCGAGATGTATGGCTTAAGGAACAGGAAATGACGTTTTTTTAATGTGTGTCTGTATGTATATATGTCTGTGTATTTCAGTCATGGTGTATGGCTAAGTTGTATATTGTGTAATTCTTGGGTCAGGTGTTTTATTACTCAATGTGTGTGTGTATGTGTGTGTGTGTGTGTGTGTGTTGTCGGTGTATTTCTCAGCTACATACCGTATCCTACAGGTCAATCCCCTACGACGCCATTCGTTTACAATGTATGACGTCACTCAACACAATGACGTCACTGATGGTACGCGGCGCTGTTGTCATCCTCGAGGTGGCTGGAGGTGCAGCTCAACACACTAACCCTCATGGGGCGCTCACTCTCCATTAACACCCGGATATTAAACACAGAATGCGTGTGTTTGTCCTCCGGGAGAGAGAGAGAGAGAGAGAGAGAGAGAGAGAGAGAGTTAATTCTCTCTCTCTCTCTCTCTCTCTCTCTCTCTCGCTCTCTCTCTCACACACACACACACAAACTAGACCACTGAGGAAATAGAATCACACCTCACTTGCCTAACACAATCTTACAAGTTACCTACTGCCTTAAGTCTCTGTCTCTTGTGGTAAAGTGTGGAGTTTTGTACCCAGTGAGGGGGAGAGAGAGAGCTAGAGAGAGAGAGAGAGAGAGAGAGAGAGAGAGAGAGAGAGAGAGACATATTCATATTTCAAATAAGGCCACAATTAAGTGTCTATTAAGGTAACTAAATCCAGGTAACTTACGGTAAACTTTAAGTAATTCCAAGTAACTCCAGGTAACTTGAGATAACTCCAGGTAAATTTATATAATACCAATCAACTTCAGGTAACTTCAGGTATCTCCATGTAACTGGTATGATCGGTACCTGGTGTAATTTCAGCTGCTTCCACCATTTGCATACAAATTGGGACGGTGTACAGTTAATTCAGAAGCTGGTCAGATGGTTCGATAAAATGTCCTTTTCTCTGTGAGAGATGGTGGAGGGGAGGTGATGTACATGATTAGGAAATACTGGGAGGGAGGGTGAGAAGGGAAGGAAGGTATGTCATATTGAACAGAATCTATCCGGTGATGCTGAACAGAATGAAAACTAATTCTCTATGATTCAATTATCTCTCTCTCTCTCTCTCTCTCTCTCAGTAGCAGAAACAAGCACAAGAGTGTGACTATATCAACACACCGGCGTAAATATTTCAGATGATAAAGTTATGTACAAACTTGACGAGAGAGAGAGAGAGAGAGAGAGAGAGAGAGAGGTAGGGAGGGGTGAGGAAGGGCAGTGTGTAAGCAGGTGATCACGGTATTTGTCCCTCAGCTTACAGTCCTCCTCACCTCTCACTTGAAGACTCACTGCTCGCCTTCTGCTACCCCGGGGACTATTAAGAGTGGAGGGGGAAGGAGGTGAAGATGGGGGGAGGAAGGGAGGGAGGAGGAAGAGAAGAGGAGGAGGAGGAGAAGGGGGAGGGAGGAGGAGGAAGAGGAAGAGGATGAGGAGAAGGAGTTGGAGAAAGAGGAGGAGGAGGAGAAGGGGGAGGGAGGAGGAGGAAGAGGAAGAGGAAGAGGATGAGGAGAAGGAGTTGGAGAAAGAGGAGGAGGAGGAGAAGGGGGAGGGAGGAGGAGGAAGAAGGAGAGAGGAAGACGACACTAGACTAGAAGATGATGGAAGGGCGGGGAGGGGAAAGGAGGAAGAGGGGGAGAAGGGGAGGAGGAGGAGGAACAAAAAGAAAAGGAGAAGGAAAAAGAGGAAGAGGAGGAAGAAGAGGAGAAGGCAGTAACAAGAAAAAGGGGAGGAGGAAGAAGGAAAATGAAGACAAATAAGAAGAGTAGAAGAAGAAATTAGAGGATAAATATCAATAACCAACAGAAATATTATCACCAGTAAACTTTATCATCATTCACCTGGACTAACAAGACATTCCTTCTTCAACTAATGAACACAACTCATCCCAGACACAACCAGAGACGTGTTCAGTCACCGTAAAGTATTTCAGAATTCTAACCAACTCTAACCTCAACCAAACCAACTCTTCATGAACAAAGTAATTCCTGGGACGTTATTGTATGTTAATTTCGATCAATGTTCATAATATATCAAAGAGTAATATACTAGTGTATATATTCACCTCAGTTATCATATGTGGGAGGCGTAGGAGAAGGAAGGAGTGAGGGAGGGAGTGAGGGAGGTATAGAAGGAGGGAGAGAGGGAGGGAGGGGCGGCTCTGTATTCACTGAGACCTGGAGTTGTCAAGCCAGGGAGACCCTCACCCAGCTACAGGAACTGACGCGTGATGCTACAGCCAGGGAGGGAGTGAGGGCGTGGGAGAGGCAGTGACAACGTAGGGGAAGGAGTGAGAGTGATGGGAGGGGGAAGGAGTGAGAGTGATGGGAGGGGGAAGGAGTGAGAGTGATGGGAGGGGGAAGGAGTGAGTGATGGGAGGGAAGAGTGAGTGATGGGAGGAAGGAGTAGGAAGTGATGGGAAGGGAAGGAGTGGGAAGTGATGGGAAGGAAGGGAAGGGTGAGTGATGGGAGGGGGAAGGGGTGAGAGTGATGGGAAGGGGAAGAGGTGAGAGACGATCAGAACCACAGATCAGAGCCACAGGTCAGAGCCATAGATTCAGGTCAAAGGTCACTGTTTAACCCCCTTTATAATCCCCTTGACCTTCTGCTAGGCCTACCGAGTCTTGCCTATACGCCTGACCTCGTAGTTAGGCCTTTCTATATTTCCTTCTTTCTTATCTTTATTGTCTTCCTATCCGTCTCATTTATTCCCAATTGTTTTTTGTCTTCGCTTTCGCTATATTGCTTTCCCTGTCTTCACCATTAATCTTGTTTTCTTTGTCTACATCATTTCTCTCCTCGTCTCTTAATCTCTCTCTCATATTCGACTTCTCTTCTGTTTCTCTTTCTTTTACTTCATTTCCACTTACGTCTTATCCATTTCCTCTGGTTTGTTATCACTCTTGTTTTCTTCTCTCTCTTTCATTTCCCATTTAATCATTTGTTGTCGTCTCATTGCTCTCTTTCCTCTCCCATCTTCCCTAAATCTTCTCCAGTCCTTTTGATTACTTGGAATCCTCTTGAAATCTTACCCGATCTTCCTGAATTCTCCCCCTCCTCCTCTCTCCTCCAGTCCTCTTACACCTCTTCTTAGTCTTCTCTATACCTCTCCCTTTAAAGAGGTGAATCCTGCTTGTTAATACACTTTGTTTTCCTCTTGAATTTGGAGATGTGTTTATGAGTTTTATTGTGTTTTCCTGATATGGTCTTTAATCTTCTTTAGCTCCTCTTAATGGCTTGATAATCCTCTTCCCATTCTTCTTGATTCCTCTTCAATCCATTCCAATCCTTTTCCATTACCTCCTTCACTTTACTGCCTATAGACATTTCCTTCTCTTCAGCCCCCCCCACCCAGTCGTCTTGACAATCTTCAGTCTGTATCATGGTCCCGATTCGCCAGTCTCCCCCCCTCCCTTCCTCCAATCTTCTTGCCTCCCCCCCCTCCCTCCTTCCCTTCCCTTCCTCCTAATATTCTCAAACAAGTTCTCTATCCTTCCATTCATTCATTTGTTTGTTTTTGTTTGTTATCTTTCTCTTTCACTAAGGTTTTCATTCATTTCTTTTCGTTGTTTGAGTTATGTTTTTTAAATCTTTCTTTTGTTTATGTCTTTTGTTTGTCAGATATCTTCGTTTTTCTGTATCGCTCACTTGTTTTTATTACTCATTCTTCCTTTACTCTCTCACTCTTCATCCCTTTATCATTTCCTCTCTCACTCTTCATCCCTTTATCCTTTACTCTCTCACTCTTCCTTCTTTCTTCCTTTCCTCCCTCAGTCTCCTTCACCAGGGAGACGCCATCCATGACTCAGTGAGAGAATGGGGCGAGACTCATAAACTGGAGACGTCAGGCAGGTGGAAGGCCGAGGTTAATTGGAGAGGTATTACCGAGGAAAGAAAGAAAGAAAAGAAAGAAAGAAAGAAGGAAAAGAAAGAAAGATGAAGTTTTATTTGTATTTATCCCCCCCCCCTCTCTCTCTCTTTCTCTGTATATACGAATACAGACAAAAGAAGGAGTCGGAAAACGAAGCAAAAGATTGAAAGAAAGAAACCTTCTGATAATATGATACAGGAATATTCTTTAAACACACACACACACACACACACACACACACACACACACACACACACACTCCTATTTACTATTGATGAATCAACAACATTGCCAGCCTGATCCTTGAAGACACGACTTCAGGTTTAAATGTTCAAGCTGCATTTCTACCTCCCTTCCCTCCCCTCTCCCCCTCCCTCTTGCAAGCTTCTCCTCCCTCGTTTTTCTTGCAAGCTCCCCCTATTTCTTACAAGCTCCCCCCATTTCTCTTACAAGCTCCCCACATCTTACAAGCTCCCCACTCCCCCACTTCTTACAAGCTCCCCCCACATCTTACAAGCTCCCCCACTTTACAAGCTCCCCACTTACAAGCCTTCCACTTTTTAAAGCCCCTACTTCTACAAGCCCCCCCCCTTCTGCAAGCTCCCCCACTTCTTACAAGCCCCTCACTTTCCACTTCTACAAGCTCTTCCCACTTTTTTAAAAGCTCCCCCACTTAAAGCTCCCCACTTACAAGCCCTCCACTTCTACAAGCTCACCCCCCAACCCCACAAGCTCCACTTACAAGCTCCCCACTTCTACAAGCCCCCTCCACTTCTTACAAGCCCCCCCACTTACAAGCCCCCCACTTCATACAAGCTCTCTCCACTTTGTTAAAGCTCTCCCACTTCTTACAAGCCCCCCACTTCTACAAGCTCTCCCACTTACAAGCCCCCTCCACTTCTACAAGCTCCCCCCACTTACAAGCTCCCCCACTTCTTACAAGCTCTCTCCACTTTTTAAAGCTCTCCTCCCTTCTTCCATCATGCAACCCCTCCCCCATCTTGCAAGGTCTATCCCATCCCACTTTATTTGCAGCTACCTCCCCCTTTCCTTGTAAGGTACCTCCCTCTCCCCCCTCCCTGCAAGCTACCTCCCTCCTCCCCTCTGCAAGCCTCCTCCCTCACGTCTTGCAAGCTTACACAGTGGTCGATCAACTTGCAAGATTGCCAGCCAGGATGTGTTTACTTATGTTAAGAAGGTAACGTACTTGTGATACCTGCAACTCCACACACACACACACACACACACACACACACACACACACTGATTAACATACTCAAATATTTGCCGCCTGGTGTTATATGTATATGTTGCCAGAGGAACTCCATGATGAGGAGAAGCGGACGTACGTGTGTGTGTGTGTGTGTGTGTGTGTGTGTGTGTGTGTGTGTGTGTGTGTGTGTGTGTGTTATATCACTAATACGGACCAAACACAAATGAGGTACAGTACACCTGGCAGATACACCTCCATAATGTTTACAGGTATACAGTACAATCGTCTGTTTAGGGGGAAATATGGGGAACGAGTGACCAATAACTATAATAATTTCGCTGATAATATATATAAGTTTGGTATTTATTTTTATTGTTTTTTTATTTGTATCATCACATATGCTGTAGTGTAAGACCGTTTCCCCCACATAGTTGCTCTTGGTTTATGGTGTAGATGGTGCCGTTGTGGTGGACCCTTGATAAATATTCTACTCTTCCCTTAACATTCAACCATTACGTCATGAAAGGTGTGTACACGGTGGCATTCTGTCCAATATTTTCCTGTCCTCTGTGTCGCCCCCAATGCGGTTGTTTGCTTCTAGTAAACAAGAGGTCTTCAGGATGTCCTTGATAAGCTGAATTTTACATGCACTGCCATGAGACCTCCAGATGATCAGTAAGCTGAGTTAGTCCACATAACTTATTCAGTTTGTCTTGTAGCCGCGTCTTGGTTGTAACATATTTGAGTTACCTAACAGTCACCTTCCTTTAGAGCCTCGTGCTGCTCCACACACACATACACACACACACACACACATACATACACTGTTAGAGCTTCGTTTTGTGTCTCGGACGGAGGCAGAGTATCTAAGGCGTCGTTTCCTGGGACATCCTGTTCAATATAAAATTAGAGTTCAGATCGTCATGGCGGTGGTAGAAATATCACCGCCAAGGTCCTTCTCATTCACCTTGATAAAGTTACGACAAACAGCGTGAAGACTTGTGTAACGGAATAGAAGGTCCTCCCGCTGTCCCCCCAACACCCACGTGCAGTAGTCCTTGTACAGTGACCTTCTCGAGATATTTTGTACTGATGCATTTTATATCGCCAGCGTGAGCAATTAAGTTGAGTGTTGAGTTTGTTGTGTGTCTTATGGTGCCACAACTGTCACAAGTGTCAACACAAGAGACGTGACAGTAAACCAATTAAACTGAAAGTATATCACTAATAGAACTCTTCGTGTGTGTGTGTGTGTGTGTGTGTGTGTGTGTGTGTGTGTGTGTGTGTGTGTGTGTGTAAGAAAGGCATAAACAACCTGAGGTAAAACAACAAGAATCATGACCATCAACAACTTGGGTCTCTGTAACAAGTAATTCTAGTGAGGAAAAAAACAAGGATATATATTTTTTTAACCCTTCCAGCACAATAACAACATAACCTTGTATAGATACGTGGCGCTAAACTCTATAAATCTCTTCCAATATCAATAGTATAAACTGTAAACATTACAGAGTTACAATAACACTTTCATATTTATTCCTGCCCTTGTAAATAAATGGGGAGGGGGTGGGGAGGTAGGGGAGGGAGGGAGGGGGGAGGTTGGGGGAGGTTGGGGGAGGGGTAGGGGGTGGGAGGTGGGAGGGAGAGGAGTGGTGGGAGGCCAGGGACTTCTATATACTAAAGCAGACGACATTAATTACAGACGAAGGGTAACCATTGAGAGGCAGTGATGAGAGGGAGTGTGTCTGTCCATGTACAGGAAGAAGAAGATAAAGAAGAAGAAGAAGAAGAAGAAGAAGAAGATAAAGAAGGTAAGAAGAAGAAGAAGAAGCTAAATAAGGTAAGTAGAAGAAGACGACAAAAAGAAGACGAAGGAGAAGATAAAGAAGATTAAAAGAAGATAAATAATAATAAGAAGGAAAAGAAATGCCCAGGTGATCCTCAAGTTACATCTGCATTCACAGTCATAGATGGAACGATGATGTGAGCCTGATCAATACAGTCATTAGGCGCCCCTCTGGCAAGTTGGCGGATCATAATGAAGTCGGTGGCAGACATCACCCTCTTGACGTCATCTCTCTTTCTCTCGTTCTCCTCTCCTTTCCTTCCTTCCATCCACTTATGTCTCGTTTCCTTCCTCCTCTCTCATTCCATCTTTCACTTCAGCCCTCCCTCCCTCCCTCCATCCCTCTCTCCTCCTCTCCCGCTCGTCGCTCGTCACACGTCTCACCGAAAGAGATACCGAGAGAGAGACATTAGAGAGAGATACTAGAGAGAGAAAGAGAGAGAGCGAGAGAAAGCCATCATCAGCGCATTTGTCTGTGTCAGTAAGTAATATAGGACTGAGTTAGTTAGGTTAGGTTAGGTTAGGTTACGAGACCTAACTGACTTCATTTATGTATTAATATAAAAAATAACAGATGTATATAACTTATATATTTATTCTATAGAAGATATAAAATATCACTCCCTTATCTTAGCTCTGTGACGTCAAAAATCCCCCTCACTCCTACCCCTCACCCTGACCCCTATCCCTCACCCTGACCCCTACCCCTCACCCTGACCCCTACCCCTCACCCTGACCCCTACCCCTGACCCTGACCTGACCTGACCTCCCCCTCACCCTATCCTCACCCTGACCCCTACCCTCCCCTGACCCTGACCCCTACCTCACCCTGACCCCTACCCCTCACCCCCTCACCCCTCAAAAAAATCCCTCTTTGTTGTCTCATTTAAGCTTACTGTTGACTAAGCTTAATATCCACGTCAAACAGCTTTTAACAAAATCCTGAGGGAGAAAAAAAATTCAACATTTTGGTTTATCCAACAAAAGTCACCTGAAAAAAAAATCCTTTTATTAACTATGACGACATTGTGACTAAACCTCCATACAGCTCCCTTCATACGGTACCATATATACTGTACTCTCTCTCTCTCTCTCTCTCTCTCTCTCTCTCTCTCCCTCTCTTACCTTCAGTTGCCCCTTCCACAATCCTCTTATCACTTCTCTTACATCCATCCCCTATTTTTTTAACCTCCTTTTCATCTTTTTGTTCTCTATTTTATTTTCATTTACAATTTTTACACATATTTTTTCATTCATGATATCTGTATTTTAATGTATGTATTTGTGTATGTATTTATGTATGTATGTATTTTTATATTTCCTTCTCTCTCTCTGGTATTTACACCATTATCGCATTACTCTCCATCTCCCACAACATTTCACGCGGGCGACTGAGAGAGGATATGCAAATTAGTATAATCACCTTTATCCTTCATTATCCTTTATGTCCCTCTTGAGAATATTGATCAAGAGGAGAAATATGCCGCTACTTTTTATTAATATATCTAAGAGGCTTTTGCCCTAAGTCCCCTTAAAGCAACTTATGATATAATAGCCAAGATTTTAAGTGAAAGTCGTGTCTAGGATTCCCAAACATCCGTAAAATTATTTTCCTCGTGGTTAGGTTAGGTTAGGTGAGGTGAGGTGAGGTGAGGTGAGGTGAGGTGAGGTGAGGTGAGGTTGGTGAGGTGAGGTTTGGTTAGGTGAGGTTTGGTTAGGTGAGGTGAGGTGAGGTGAGGTTAGGTGAGGTGAGGTTTGGTTAGGTTTGTTAAGAAAGAGTCTAACTAATTAAATTAATATTATTTATACGAAATTATATCCAATATGGTTTCCAAATATACATCTACAGAGGCTTATATGTTTCGGGTCCTATGTAGAAGTCAAACAGAGAGACAGAGACAGACAGACAGACAGAGACAGACAGACAGACAGACAGAGACAGACAGACAGAGACAGACAGACAGACAGACAGACAGACGGGTCCTAGTAGACAGTCAGAGACAGACAGACAAACAGACTGAGACAGACAAACAGACAGACAGAGACAGACAGACAACAGACAGACAGACAGACAGACAGAAACAGACAGAGACAGACAGACAAACAGACAGACAGACAGACAGACAGACAGACAGACAAACAGACAGAGACAGACAGAGACAGACAGACAGACAGAGACAGACAGATAAACAGCTCTCATATACCTACCTAATCTTTAAAATTACCCCTTATATACTAATAAAGTGACCTCATTAATGTAGTCAAGAGGCGACTTTCCATACATCCACACACGAGTGATCCTAACATCAGTACCGCCCACCAGGTACTCCTAAGTCAGGTGTATACAGTAAATTGTACACTTTTTATATATATATTCCAGAACGACTAAGACAAGTGCCTCATTATCTCTCATTTTCTCTCGACTGTGGAGAGCCTTAAGGACAATAGAGTTTTGATGGTACTAATTACCTGCTATTCTGGAGGAGTTTGGTTAGGTTAAGTTAAGTGTTGGGTTAGGTTTACGTTAGGTTATGGATTGGTTAGGTTAGGGTTAGAGTAGATTGGGTTAGAGTAGATTGGGTTAGATTAAGGGTAGCTCAGCTTATGGGCACGGTTAGTTTAGGTTAGGTTAGGTTAAGATAGACTATGTTATACCTAAACTAAACTAAATGTAGTTAAACTTAAATTAAACCCGGAACATAAACTAAACAATATATACAACTCACAGTTTTACAAATAACAAGAGACGAATAGAATATGAAGTGAAATTATAAAACAAAATAATATGGAAAAAGAGGGAGGGAAAGAGGGAGGGAAGGAGGGAGGGAGGGGTCGAAGGGGAGGAAAGGAGGGCAGAGGGAGGGCTGGGTGGGAGGGAAGAGGAGGGGGAGGAGGGGGGGCGATACACAGGAAATTCAATTAGCTGGCAGAAATAGAGTTTAAAAACGTACAGGGAAAAAAAATCCACAGTTCCCTTCCACGTTACAAGAATTGTCATGGAAAATGCCTCATTCCAGCGCTGAAAACTGCTCCTGTGTGTGTGTGTGTGTGTGTGTGTGTGTGTGTGTGTGTGTGTGTGTGTGGAGAGAGAGAAAGAAAGAGAGAGAACAACCATGACAGTCAGAAGGAAGCGAATAGAGAAACAAATAAAAGAAATAAAATAAATTAAAATAAAATAATATAAAATCAGAAATATGAAAGACAGGAGGAATAAGAGAAGAGAAGAGAAGAAAAGGGGAGAGACGTGGAAAGAATAACGAAGAAAGGAGCTAAAGAAAGGCGAGCATTGACAAAATATATGAAAGAGGAAGATACAATAGAGGAGAGAGAAGGAGGCGAGACAAAGAAATAAATCATATAATGAAAAGAATATTTAAAGAAAAGTGTGGAAAGTGAGGAGTGAAAGTGGAGAAAGAAGCAATAATAATAATAACAATAACAATAATAGTAATACTAATAATAATAATAATAGTAATACTAATAATAATAATAATAATAATAATAATACACTACTATCACTACATATACAAAACAAACTTCACGTTAATGGTAGCGAGGGTTACCTTCGTCGGCAGGAGACCACAGTCAGTGTCAAGAGCTCTCCACCTCTCCGTCAACTCAACGTCTCACAGTAAAAACACGAAAATGTTAAGAAAAAACCTCCTGAATTTGTGTTTACTGACACCCTCCTCTCGAGACTACTTCTACCACCACAAACGACTTGACTCACTCTGTGCTTAATAATTTGACCGTGAGTTTGATATTTAGGCTTTTCTTTCTCTCGGCTAAATATCGTGTCACTAATGGCAATATCTACCTACCACTACCACCCACAACTGCCACTATCTACCACCACAACCTACCACTACCACCCACAACTGCCACTATCTACCACCACAACCTACCACTACCACCCACCACCATTACCACCTACAACCACCCCTACCACCCACCACCACCTGCCCTAACTCAATCCCTTCTTTACCATACCTGCCACAAATCCTCACCCGGGATAAAGTTGGGTTACATCACACCGGGTTACTATAAACACCCAAATCCTTAAAAATCCCGACCAGCCGTGAGTCCATTACCGCCTCAGCCACGGCTTTGTGTACAACCAGAACTACTACTCGTGATCATCCTCCTCATGGTCGCTCTTATCACCGCTACCATACAATATACATGGACCTAGGAGGGTTGGGTTGGGTTGGGTTGGGTTGGGTTGGGTTGGGTTGGGTTGGGTTGGGTTGGGTTGGGTTGGGTTGGGTTGGTAGATTAAGCGAGTTACTTATATGAGCTCTCAAGTCTCTGGTTAAGTGAGTGGTGGAGGCGAGGTATATTTAACTTAAGAATCTCAGAGAATCGTGAGGGAGGTTGGCCAGGAGACAGACTGTGATGGTGGTAGTGGTTGCCTTTTACCCTCTTGAGTGGCCTTCAGTTGATGTTGATGATGGCCAACTAAGTTCAATTGACGATTTTTATGAAGCGTAAACACAAACTGGGTCAAGAGATCTCAATATACTGTAGATGATAGATAGAAACAGATACACAAGTTGACCTTCCCCGCCTAAATGACGAAACATGATGATAAGGAAACAAAATAAATAGTTTATAGATTCTGTTTTCATGTACCGTAGACCTTCAAACATTTATGGAATCCTGGTACTATTCTTAATGTAGAAAAACACTTCATTTAACCTCTTTCTCGAACCTCACAACCAAGTCATACAGTAAAATGTTTTGTGAGTTGAACACCTCCTCTCTGTTGTGTTATTGTGGTAAGTATTGTATTACATTATAGTTATTCTCGCTCTATCTTTCTCGTTTTTTGTTCTCACGTTTTCTCACAGTCAAGGATTATGTTATCATCAAAGGAACGAGAGAGAGAGAGAGAGAGAGAGAGAGAGAGAGAGAGAGAGAGAGAGAGAGATAATAATAATATCATCATGGAACACTCGTAGCCTCAGGTTATGCCATGGCTGCTCTCGTCATGTTCTTCACTATGTTGTTTACATCTGGGTGCTGCCATCTAGCGAGTCCCCATTGTCTTGTTGACGGAAATCTTCATGATGTGTAAGTTTTATTCTTTAGCGAGGTCTCTCTCTCTCTCTCTCTCCTTTTTCATTTCAAGATGAATTATCAACATGAACCCTTGGCATAGGCAACTTTAAGGCATTCATTGTTCTTATTTCTCTGACAAAACGAAAGAAAACAAAATGAAGTTGTAATCAGTTTGTTGTCATACATGATTACCGCCATCATACACACTTTATGTATACTGAGGATCATGTATACTGTATATATAAGATACATGAAACATAAATAAGAAATATAATATAAAAACTCTTATTATTTACATTAGATAATTTCTCATTTAAGGCTGGCAAGATGACTTCAAGGTGTATGTTTATTTGCTGAAAGTATCACTCGGGTTTCATGTTGGTGCGTCTACTGGGCCCGCAACCTCGCCAGTTAACACCCAGAAACACAGACCATTGTAAGGCAACAAGAGAATGTATGAACTTAGAGGAAAATAATACTCTTTGTGTGTGTGCTTGTGGCTCGTATACTTTTGCAAATGAGTTAAAGTTGAAGGGAACAAACACAAATATCCGAGACGACCGAAACCTTCTGAAAATGTGGAATATGTAACCGTGTGTAGCCTCTATTGTTGACGTGAACAAAAGACCCAGGTATACCCTTTTGGTTTGGCTACGGTGGTTCTCTCTCTCTCTTTCTCTCTCTCATTTCCTTACTCCTATCCCTCTCCATTTCTCTGTCTCTCTCACTTCCTTACTCTTCTCACTCTCCCTATGTCTTTAATGATTCAGAAACTCCCATCATCTGTGTTGCTGATGATCGCTGGAGACATACACATGAAAACCCTTTTGACTTGCTGCAGGACAGAAATATCTCCTATGCTATTAACTCCTGGAATACCTCAGTAGTAAACACCGTCTCTGATAAGAGAAGCATGTTGATGGTTTACCAGATCGTAGAGGTTTTGATAAATAATAAACCTTCCTGTGAAGATTTCAAAGAGTTAATTGCTTTGGATACTGCCAGAAGAGAACACGTCATCCAGGAACCAATGCACCTGGATATTTACCTGAACATCTAAGCCTCATTAAGCTACACCCCCAAGCAAGACTATCCTATTAATATCCACAGAGTTTTGAAGGATTTTAGGATTACAGAAACGTAATATCCTGGAAAATTCACGAAAAAATGGGACTTCCAAATCAAAATGTCCTGAATGATCTCAGAGGGAAAGATATCCCGTAGGAATAATTCTTAATGAGCTCCCAATGCAAACTTTCCTGGAATCTCTGACACTGGAAGACGTTGGTGAGCTCTAAGAGAGACTTTCCTGGAACTAGACTTCTTTTGATGAAGCTCTTAGGATTAATGTGCTGGTGTGAAGTCTTTTGCTGCATCTCCGAGTTTGGCTTTTGCCTTGTCTTACTGATCTAACGTCGAGTGTTTTTGAAGGAGCCGAGTGGTGGTAGGTTAGGTTAGGTTAGGTTAGGTGAAGAGTGCGTTTACGTTATATTTTCCCCTCAGTAAGTATCCTCCATTATGTACTAATATGTGCCAAAGCCTCCTTCAACCCCTCACTAGTCCCCCTCCTTCCCCCCACCAGTCCCCCTCCTTCCCTCCAACCTCCCACCAGACCCCCTCCTTCCCTCCAACCTCCCACCAGACACCCTCCTTCCCTCCAACCTCCCACCCTCCACACTAAAACCAAGAAAACTCTCCTTTACCGCTGTTTTGAGAGGTAGGAAAGGATTTGCCTGAGGGAGGAGGGGGAGAGGGGGGAAGAAGGAGGGGTGGTGGGGAGAAGGTAGAGGGGGGGAGAAGAGAGGGTAGGGGGGACGGGAGGGGATGAGGGGAGGGAGAGGAGGTTTTTGAAGGCAGTGATACTCGAACAAAGACGCCGTGTCTGAATTATTCAAAGTAGTGTTCATTGTAGGCGCGAATGGAGACTTGTTTACCTTGCCCGCCCCAGACCCTCAACCTCTGCCACCATCACGAAGCCACTGCCGCCTCTCCACGTCTTTTTTTACTTTCCTACGAGACGTTTATCCTCTTTCTACTTCTTCCTGTTCTTCTTTTTGTTCTATTTATGATTCTTTTTTTTACCTTTTCTTAGTTATGAAAACCTAGATTACTCCAGTCATCTATAATAATGCCGCCAGAGAGGGGCGGGGCGATAGAGTAAACCACCCGGTGGACGATGTTGTTCAATTCTTCGTTCGTTCGTGTTTCAATGAGAGAGAGAGAGAGAGAGGCTCGCACTAACCTAACCTAATTCCTAACCTAACCTTACCCCTAACCTACCCTACCCTACCCTAACCTAACCTACCCTAACCTACCCTAACCTAACCTAACCTACCCTAACCTAACCTAACCTAACCTACCCTACCCTAACCTAACCAAACCTACCCTACCCTAACCTAACCTACCCTACCCTATCTTTCACAATTTCTCTTACTTTTTTTTTCGTTTCCGGGACTCAGTCTTTTTAACCTCGGGAATGGTTTTTTGTGCTTTTTTTTTAGAGTTTTTAAGAACTTTGGGTACTGAGCGCCTAGGTATTTGCTTCAGGTTTCCCAGTGTGTGTGTGTGTGTGTGTGTGTGTGTGTGTGTGTGTGTGTGTGTGTGTGTGTGTGTGTGTGTGTGTGTGTGTGTGTGTGTGTGTGTGTGTGTGGGTGTGTGTGTGTGTGTGTGTATGTGTGTGTGTGTGTGTGTGTGTGTGAGTGTGTGTGTGTGTGTGTGTGTGTGTGTGTGTGTGTGTGTGTGTGTGTGTGGGAGTGTGTGTGTGTGTGAGAGAGTTGAGATAGTGATTTTGGAGTAAAAGAGAAAAATTGGTACACGTATGTATTTGGAGAGAGAGAGAGAGAGAGAGAGACTCACCTGGACAAAGAAACTCATTAAGGCCAAACTCCTTATACTTGCAGGTAAAGACGTAGACCATCAAGGTATTTTTTTTTTCAATGGATGAGTTTAAAGTCAGTTCAGAACCCTCCTCTCTTGACTTAACTGATGGATGTTGTTGATGTTGTAGTTGTAGTTGTAGTTGTAGTTGTAGTTGTAGTTGTAGTTGTAGTTGTAGTTGTAGTTGTAGTTGTAGTTGTAGTTGTAGTTGTAGTTGTAGTTGTAGTTGTAGTTGTAGTTGTAGTTGTTGTTGTTGTTGTAGTTGTTGTTGTTGTTGTTGTTGTTGTTGTTGTTGTTGTTGTTGTTGTTGTTGTTGTTGTTGTTGTTGTTGTTGTTGTTGTTGTTGTTGCTGTATTTGTTATTGTTTGTTGTTGTTGTTGTTGTTGTTTGGCATTGTTGTTGTTGTTGTTGTTGTAGTTGATGTTGTTGTTGTTGTTGTTGTTGTTGTTGTTGTAGTTGCTGTTGTTGTTGTTGTTGTTGTTGCTGTATTTGTTATTGTTGTTGTTGTTGTTGTTGTTGTTGTTGTTGTTGTTGTTGTTGTTGTTGTTGTTGTTGTTGTTGTTGTTGTTGTTGTTGTTGTTGTTGTTGTTGTTGTTGTTGTTGTTGTTGTTGTTGTATGTTCTTGATTTTATCTTCGTTATTCGTCTCTCTCTATGGATAAGGACTCACCCAATTCCTCTATCCCTCTCCTCTATCTCATTCCCTCCCTCTCATTTGCACCCTTTCAGTCCCTCTCCCTCTCCCTCTCTCCCTCCCTCTCCCTCTACCTTCCCTCTCCCTCCCTCCCTCCCTCCCTTCCCTCTCTAGGTCCTTCAGTCATCTCCGCCCACAAACACCGCCCCCCCCTCTGCCTTGTGATGCCAGGAATAACCCAGGAATATGTGTTAAGAGGTTGAGTACTTCCCTCTCTCGAGTACTTCTTCCTCTTGCCTCACTCCCCTCATTCCCTCTCACTCCCTCTTTTCCTTCGTTTGATCTTCTCATTACTCCCGCTTTCTTTTGTTTTCTCCTCACTCCTTATGCACTTCTTCTCTTCCTGTCCTCACTCCCTCTTCTCTTCCCCCTCGCCCCCTTCCCTCTTCTTCTCCCTCATCACTTCGTCCCATTGTCTCATTCTCCTCTCCTCTCTCTCTCTCTCTCTACCCCATCCCTTGCTTCTTTTCCTCTTCAGTTCGCCTCTCTCTCTCTCTCATTATTATTATTATTATTATTATTATTATTATTATTATTATTATTATTATTATTATTATTATTATTATTATTATTATTATTATTATTATTATCATTGCATCACCCTATGACGTCACGACTGTCTCGCCTATAATTTGAGGCAGGTAATGAAGTCGACGGTGGCAGGAAGGTTCCGTGCGAGTATTGGAAAGAAATTATGGGAGTTATCGGCGTGTGGGTTATTGCACAAGTTCCCCGCCCACATTATGCATCAGCCACACCATCATATTGCAACACCTAGCCCATCGGTTTGCAACACTGTCCATCGGCTTGCAACACCCAGTCCATCATTCTACAAAAGCGATAATGATAGTCATTTAAAGCTGAAATTCGATTATTAGAGAAAACATATTTTTTTTTATATCGTGTTATTAAGTTTTTTATTTATATTTATTATAAATATATTATTATTTAGGAATATATTATTATTTAGTATAGTTAATTAAAGAGCTGTACGAAACTCCAAGCAATTAATAACACTTGGACCATTATCAGGGGGAAACATTGAGCTAAGATATATGAAAAATTAACACTACGAACCGACACATAATGAAATGGAAAATCAATACCTTAGCCCTGGCAGAGGAGAAAAGGTAACTCTGTGTTAATGTAAAAAAGACACACGGAGAAACTTGATAAAGTGGAGGAGATGAAATGAGGTAATTAATTTCTACTTCATATTTTTCCCTCCCTACTGCCTCTCACTACTAATCAGTAAATCTCTCTCTCTCTCTCTCTCTCTCTCTCTCTCTCTCTCTCTCTCTCTCTCTCTCTCTCTCTCTCTCTCTCTCTCTCTCTCTCTCTCTCTCTCTCTCTCTCTCTCTCCTCTCAATATATCTGTCTTTAACTGCTCATTCTCTCTCTCCCTCACTCTCTCTTTCTCCTGTCGTAGCACACACACACTCCCCTGCTCTCTGCCCACCATACAGCTACCTGGCCTCTGCACCACCACCACCCAGCCACCGCTACCACAAACTCACCACCAACCTGAGTACCACAGCCTGCCACTGCAACCACAGCTACCTGGCCTCTGCCACACACCAGCCACAGCTACCTGGCCTCTGCCACTACACCAACCACAACTACCACAACCTCTGCCACTACCACCAACCACAAGTGCCACAACCTCTGCCACTACCACCAGCCACAACTACCCACAACCTCTGCACCACTACCACCAGCCACAACTGCACCACAACCTCTGCCACTACCACCAGCACACAACCCACAACCTCTGCCACTACCACCAACCTAACTTCTACAACCTCTACCACTACTACCAACCACAACTACCACCACCTCTACCACTACTACCAACCACAACTACCACAACCTCTACCACTACCACCAACCACAAGTACCACCATCACCACTACCACCAACCACAAGTACCACAACCTCTACCACTACCACCAACCACAACTACCACCATCACCACTACCACCAACCACAACTACCACAACCTCTACCACTACCACCAACCACAACTACCACCATCACCACTTCATATATCCGTGTTAGTCGAAGCCAATCCCTACTTTAAGCTCCACATTGACCTAATAATACCCAGCCCCTTAAGGCCACTAATCTACCCGAGTGTCGATTCTAGTCGCACTTCAGGTGATATTTTCCGGGTATTTGTGTCTACCTGTAATTACTGGTGTTAAGGTATTCTCAACTGGCTCGTTAATGCTGTTAGGGTTAGTGTTATTACTGTAATTATTGTCGTGGTGGTTGAGACTATTGCTGGTAATGTAATTTGGTTGTTGTTGTTCTTATCAATATTTCAGGGAGGTTCAAGGATATAACATAGGAATGAAGGGAGAAGCACAGTCTAGGAGGGAGATTAACAAGGGAGACGAGATATCGATTAACCAGGAGGGAGGGATGGAGGGAAGGAGGGAGAGAGAATAAGGAGAGGGAAAGGGTGATTTTTTATCTTACAGCAATTAACGATGTACCAGCAGTGGACCAGGTAATTAGCCCGACAATTAGGCAGTAATCAGATGCTTTCCTCATAGGGCCGCAATCGTTAATGAGCTGGTTAAGGTCGTTTAGTGTCAGAGGGTGTAACAGTGCCATTCATGTTAATTTAACTATCGTTTTACTGTTCCATTAAATTTTAATTTATGTTATTTCTTAAAGGTTTTGTTATTGAACGAGCGGTAAATGGGGGCAAAATTAGCACTGATTATATTCACACACACACTCACACACACAGGTAAGGCTCGCGTAATTAATGCATACACACACACACAGACACACACACACACACACACACAGGTAAGGCTCGCGTAATTAATGCACACACACACACACACACACACACACACACACACACACACACACACCTTTAATAAAATAACCCAGTAATGAACCTCAAAGCCCAGGGAACAGCAAGAGGAACTCGTATAAATGACCCAGGAAGGTGTGTGGTGAGGAGGAGGTTGGTGGAGGAAGTTTTCTCACTCATCACAAATTTTCTGCTCCGGAGAATAAAACCCATTTAGCGGTCCTTAATAGCCCTGGCAGTTGAAGCACCATAACAACAACATACACAACAACAGGGTGTACATAAACATCAACAGGTGCACATAAACAACAGGTGTACACATATAAACATCAACAGGTGCACATAAATAACAGGTGTACATAAACAACAGGTGTACACATATAATCATCAACAGGTGTACATAAACAACAGGTGTACACATATAATCATCAACAGGTGCACATAAACAACAGGTGTACACATATAATCATCAACAGGTGCACACATAAACATCCAGCACTCGTCTCTCCTCATATCATCGCCCAACGTTCCTTAAGTCTCCTGGAGTCAATTTGCATTTCCTTCACCCGTAATGTGGCTCTTCAAGAAAAATTGTCCGAAATTTTTAGCGGATAATGAAGTTTACGGTAAACTGGGTCCCGGATAAACCCTCTTTCCAGTGAACTGTTTTCTCGATAAACAAGTTTCCCGTTAAACGACTCCTTCATAAACACATTTCCGGGTAATATGATGTTTTCCAGAGATTTCAACAATGTTTATACCATTCCTCTATAATTTGGTGTTATAGAATATGTTGACTACTATTATTACGGAGTTAAGGGGGTTGCTGAGATTGGTTCTAAAGTGAGAGAGAGAGAGAGAAGGACTTCCACCAGTTTGGTCTCTTTCTCAGCTAAGCTTTCAATCAGTTGGGAAGTAACAGGACTTGACGGCTCCTTCCTTCCTCCCCTTCCCACTACTTTCCCTCGTTTCCTCTTCCTGATACTCTTCTTTTCTCCTGTTTCTATTTCTCTTCTTCTTCTTCTTCTCCTCTCTTACCTACTTATATACGCACTACGAACGTAAATACACTCAAGTTTACCATGTTAATAAATCAATAAACAAATTAAGATAATTTTAACAAAACAAAACTAAACACGTTGTAATAAAGAAAAAATCAGAAATAAGAAGAAAACGAGGAAAAATAACAAGAAAAATTCAAATGAATATGAATACAGCAAAGAGGACTAAAGCCTATCGAGCCAGCTGGGAGTCTGGGATCTGGGGAGAAAATCCTTTACAGATGACTGTCTTTTGTTTCACTCACACGGTCCCGACACCCCGTGTTTCTACATATCTTTACCTCATAAACGAGACTATATCCCATTATCAGTCTGGTATTGATTAAACCATTGCTTCCACATGTATAAAAATGCCATTAAAAAAAATAGTATAATACGTCAAATGTCAGGAATGGATTCTGATTGAATAATAATGACGAAATATAAGAAAATTTGCTTTTATGTTATTGTAAATATGATTGGAATCCTTAGACGTTCAGGAATGCATTTAGAATGGTTTATAATAACAAAAACATATAAGAATATTCGTTTTCGTGGGTTTTAATAGATTTCGCTGAACTATGACTACACAACGATCCCATTAACACACACACACACACACACACACACATATATATATATATATATATATATATATATATATATATATATATATATATATATATATATATATATATATATATATATATATATATATATATATATTGTTACGGGTTGGGGATTTAGAATATAGTTAAAAGTCTACCCAGATCCCAACAGGCAACAACAACAACAAAACAAAGACAATCGGACTATAAAAGGGTAGACAAAGGATGAGAGTTTTTGTTGTGTATAATAAAGTACCATAAATCCCTTAACAAAATATTCATCTTTCTATAATTTACCCTTAACCATACTTAACCTAAACATTAACAGTATATACATATTTATATAACATACAATAATTTGAAGCAAGTGGACGTGGGGGAGGCAATATAAGATTACAAATACTTAAGTGCGGAGCTGAGATGGCTGACGAGCAAGGCTGAGTATTGTAGAAGACGGTAGGTAGTCACTGTGCCGTAGGTTTCCAGGATAGGTGATCCTGTGGTCACTTCCCAGAGTGTACTGCCCTCTCATCGAACTGGAGCTGACGAAGAAGACTTTGAGGAGGTGACGCAACAACCAGGATATGGAGAAGGGAAACCCGGGAGTGGTAACTAAGACGAGTCATACTCGTGTCTCGTCCCTAGATGGCGTTGCTCGTGGTGCTGGGTAGGTAGATCAGGACAATAGATGGCGTGGTTCGTAACAATATATATATATATAACATCGTATGAAAAACGAAAACACCGGAAAAAACCATAACACTGAAAAATTACCTGTGTGAGGTTTCAGTATTGTGATTTACGTGGTAGAGTATTACATAATATGGTCAAGTATTATACACACCAAAGGAATACATACACAGCAATATGTATAGCTGTATGTATAAGATGGAGCAATGGGGAAAAGGTCGGCTTGATGCCCATCTTATATTTTGCGTTATTTTTCCTGTTGACCTTTGACCTATGGGGTCACCAAGATATTTATGTATTTTAGATTATTTATGGTGTGTGTCTGTGTGTGTGTGTGTGTGTGTGTGTGTGTGTGTGTGTGTGTGTGTGTGTGTGTGTGTGTGTGTGTGTGTGAGTTGTTAATACTAGCCTACATTACCTCCCTCCCGATCTCTCTGGTGAAGCGGAAAATGTATCCATATTGATGTTGAGGCTCACACACACACAGTCATCAATGGCCTTGTTTTGTGTGGTCTTCTTCTTCGTCCACCAGACTTGATATCAACAAACTCTTCACCTTTCAGCCACTGTCATCCATCACCTCCCTCGCTACTGATAAACTCTCTCTCTCTCTCTCTCTCTCTCTCTCTCTCTCTCTCTCTCTCTCTCTCTCTCTCTCTCGTTTCTCTCGCTCTAATTGGCTAGTTTATATAATACACATAAAGAGTATTTAAGAATCATAGCCTTACCTCAGATAAACATAAGCTCTCTTTACCACTAAGGATTGATAATGATGCCGAATATATTATATAAGTAAACAAAAGTTCATAAAATATTGTGAGGTTAAAAATAAACTTAGTAAATAAATGCGATAAAACTTTGTAAAACTTTTAAAAGTGCCACAATTTTTTGGTTTATAACTTATGTCGAGGAGAAGGGAGGATGGAGGTGGTGGAGGAAGTGGAGGAGGGTGGAGGAGGTGGACGGGGAGAAGGGAGGATGGAGGTGGTGGAGGAAGTGGAGGAGGTGGAGGAGGTGGAGGGAGAAGGAGGATGGAATTAGTGGAAGTGGAGGTGGAGGAGGGTGGAGGGGGAGAAGGGAGGATGGAGGTGGTGGAGGGAAGTGGAGGGAGAGTGGAGGAGAAGGAGGATGAAGTGTGGTGGAGGAAGGGGAGGAGGGTGGAGGGGGAGAAGGGAGGATGGAGGTGGTGGAGGAAGTGGAGGAGGGTGGAGGAGGTGGACGGGGAGAAGGGAGGATGGAGGTGGTGGAGGAAGTGGAGGAGGGTGGAGGGTTAGGTAGAGGAGTTTATGGAGGGCTGTGGTCGCCATCCCTCAGGCACAAAGATGGCACCTTGACTTGATTATCAACACATGTACTGTACTGGAACTTTGGTCATCACTAAGACTTATATTCAGATGTTTTAATTACCATCCAGGGTCACTAAGTACGGAACATCTAACAAGAGACAAGGTTCAGTAACTTACAATGATATAATTACAGCCAATGTCACCAATCACGTGAATAACATTGTGTTTGTGTCTAGAGCAGCTTATCGTTGATTGGCTGATGGCTTAAGGGGCTAGATAATAGTTCAGTTCCAGGAGTCACAGGTAAATGGCCTCCATAACAAGTAGTGTTGTTGTCGTTGTTGTATTAACAGGGCCGGGTTGTTTCTGTGTCAACAATTTCTAATCACACGTAACCTAACCTGACCTAACCTAACCTTAACCTAACTTAACCTAGCCCTACCATTACCTAACTTAACCAAAGGATAAACCCACAACTTTTGAAGGAAAATCTTGGTCTGATTCCATGTCCGGGTTAGGAAGCTTTAGTACCTTCCCTCAAACTCGGTATACAATAAAAAAAGTTTAATTGTTTTCTATCATTAAAACAAACTAAACACACACACACACACACACACACACACACACACACACACACACACACACACACACACACACACACACAGAACACAGGGTATTATAGCAGCGACCAGTATAGACATTCCTCTGTTCTCTCTGTCTGGAGCAAAACAACATTGATGGTTCATAGCCTAAGGCGATGCAGCCAATGAGCTGTCGCCTGGAGAATGGTTTAGTTCTGGGCATCCTTCTCCCCGATCAGTTGTTCACACACATCTACTTATCACTCGGTCCCCAGTACGTCTCCCCGCGGCAACATAGTCATACCCACATACACAGTAGATAGATATATTTATTTCCCACTTTATCTATGAAAAATACGGCAAGAGGAATATGAGAGAGAGAAAATAATTTTTAATTTCCCCCAAGTCACTGGTGGACGAGGCGTGGAGCGTCAACATGGAAGACGTCAGCCTTTCTCACACTCCACCAAACACACAAACACGCCCCTTCGTAAACAACATTCAATCCCAATATCTATCATAAGGAGGACTCAACGGGCGTGACGAACGCGGCATTGGATCCTCTCGGCAACGATATTTAATCCGCTCAACTGAGGAAGGACGAGACGTCGATCATATCTGCAACAAAAGACATACAGTGAAAAACATTCGGATTCTATGTTTCTTTTTTTGTGGTGATGAACCCAAGCGTCATAATGGTTACCGACCTTATTGTTCTGGCTCGAGGCTTCATATATGGGAACAAGGAGCTTCCGGCCGGGATAGCTCTCTCTCTCTCTTTTATATTCCACACACATATCCACCACAGTGTATTACATTTCACCACACACACGGGAGAGTCTCAACTAATTTCTGGCACAAACAATAACAACAAAGAAGAACCACGAATATAAAAAGAAGAAGAATGACGCGAGAATTTAAGTGAGGGAGGATATTTTACTCTTTCTCTCTTGAAGGAGCGAATAAAAGTGTCCTCCTCGCGGCTCTGGGTGACAGCAGTGAGTGTGATATGAGTGGACTTTGTGGCTGGCGATATTGGTCTGCTGGCTTCACAAAAGGTTGAATCGCAGTGATAAGGGGAGTTTAAAGTGTGGCGTTAAAGTCTCGCGGTGGAATGTGTGGTTGTGGTGGTGGGGGAATAGGGATTGGTTGATGTGGTGGTGGAGTTGGGTATTGGTTGTGGTGGTGGTGGTGGGGAGTCGGGGAATGGTTGACGTGGTGGGGAGTCGGGGAATGGTTGAGGTGGTGGTGGGGTAGGAGACAGATAGAAAATTGAAATAAGTGGTGGATACTGAAGGCTTTTACGAGTTACTTAAGAGAAATAATTCCATCCGATACTCTCTCTCTCTCTCTCTCTCTCTCTCTCTCAATTTACCATATTCACTTTCCGGTTGAAGGCTCACGGCATTTTCTTTCACTGCATTACCGATCTGGGACGACCATAACATATTTACACAAGGGAACTACACACGTACGCACGCACACACACACACACACACACACACACACACACACACACACACCCATACATATATATATATATACTTTCACGTATACATCCATACAGACTCAACCGTGTGTGTAAAAGTATTGCGCGAGTCTGCTTTAGGAATATGTCACCGTGTTTACGTGTATGTATGTATGTATGTATGTATGTATGTATGTATGTATGTATGTATGTATGTATGTCTGTATATCTGTATGTCTGTATGTCTGTATGTATGTATGTATGTATGTATGTATGTATGTTCACAACCTACAACGAATTTTATGTTTAAGATAGAAATATTTATCGAAAAAAAATCCTTGACAACAGATTCTCAGAGGTGTTGACATTAGCATGAGCACCATCTACACTACTGTGGTCATGCTGAGGTGAAGCTACGCAGTTCAGTGATGGTCCCTCATATATCTATTCATAAGAAACATAATTTACATCTACCCATTCTCTCCCTCATTGGTATTATATTGTTTTTTATTCCCCGCCATGAGACACAGGGCGTATATACAGTTCTCCTTGTCAGTCTGTATGTAAATAGTTTGTTTTCAGTATTATGAGATGTATTTGTTCTTGAGGGAGTTGTATGGTGAGGGAGAGAGGTGAGGAATATTGAGGGTCTTGTGCGGTGAGGTAGGGAGGTGAGGAATACTGAGGGTGTTGTGTGGTGAGGTAGGGAGGTGAGGAATACTGAGGGTGTTGTGTGGTGAGGTAGGGAGGTGAGGAATACTGAGGGTGTTGTGCGGTGAGATGGGGAGGTGAGAACACTGGGGGTGTTGTGCAGTGAGATGGGAGGTGAGGAACACTGGGGTGTGTGCGGTGAGGAGTGGGGAGGTGAGGAACACTGAGGGGTGTTGTACATTGGGTAGGGGTGAGGAATATTGAGGTCTTGTGCGGTGGGGTGGGTGGGATATTGAGAGGTCTTTGTGCAGTGGTGAGGGTGGGAGGTGGGGTACTGGGGTGTGTGCGGTGAGGTGGGGGTGAGGAATACTGAGGGTCTTGTGCGGTGAGGTAGGGAGGTGAGGAATACTGGGGGTGTTGTGCGGTGAGGTAGGGAGGTGAGGAATACTGAGGGTATTGTGCGGTGAGGTAGGGAGGTGAGGAGTGTTCACGCCTCCACGTGTCGTCTCCCAGGCCTCACAAACCTCAGGAAGGAGGAGGTCGATTTGTGGCCTACGGAAACAGTGGGTTCTTCACTCCGCTTCCCTCCTTCTACACATGACTGCACTCTTCCCCTCTCTCTCTTCCCCCTTTACTTACAATCTTCTCTTATCCCTTTTCTCTTCCTCCCCTTCTTTTTTCTTCTATAAACTCTCCTCTCCTTCCTTTGTCTTCATCTTCCTTCCTCCTTCTTTCTTCACTTCCCCTCCCTCGTCCTTTTCTTTCTTCTTCATCTCTCTCTCTCTCTCTCTCTCTCTCTCTCTCTCTCTCTCTCTCTCTCTCTCTCTCTCTCTCTCTCTCTCTCTCTCTCTCTCTCTCTCTCTCTCTCTCTCCTCTCTCTCTCTCTCTCTCTCTCTCTCCTCCTCCTCCTCATTTCCTTACCCTCTTCCTTCCCCTCTAGTCTTCCTGTTCATTGTCACTTATACACCTTTCTCTCTCTTATTAAATTATTATTGTGTGTGTGTAATAATAATAATAATAATAATAATTAACGGTTTATTGAAGGCTTGTATTGAAGGCTGAAAATATACAGTTACATATTATTTGGGGAATGAGTTACAATTACAAATAATATACAAGTAGCATAAGTGACACAAATAAGACATATAGTAACTTAGATGGGGATCGAGCTCAAACTACAGTTCATTTCAACATAGTGACAGTGTGGGGAGCAGTGTTTACTGAGGTAAGATACTTTGATTTATTACATATTATTGATAATTTTTACAATGAGGTTGGGACTGGGCTGTTCTTATAGCGATCAGTTCGTGCACGTATGGGCTGGATGCGGTTGTGGTGTCGAACAGCAATTCTCGGACAGGGGATCTCAGGTGGTAGTAGGGGCCGGTGTCGGGGATGATGTAGAAGCTTCTTACCAAATTTGCAGATGAGGCCGTGGTGATGGTCAGTGAGAGTCGAAAGGGTCAGTGTGTTGAGCACTTCTTGATATGTGGAGTAGGAAGGGGAGAGAATAATCTTGCATGCCCTCTTTTGCACTTTTTCTAGGTGTTTACGTTGTGTGGCATTTAGGGAGGAAGACCAGGTGGGAGAGGCATAGGTGAGCTTGGGAAGTATGAATGTTGTGTATACACTGAGGAGCTCGTGTGCAGGAACTCCGAGGGACTTGAGTCGGCGGAGGAGGTGGAGACGGAAACTGGAGGATTTGACAACTTCACTGACGTGTGGTTTCCAATTTAGTTTATTTGTCTATGTGTGTGTGTGTGTGTGTGTGTGTGTGTGTGTGTGTGTGTGTGTGTGTGTGTGTGTGTGTGTGTGTGTGTGTGTGTGTGTGTGTGTGTGTGTGTGTGTATGTATGTCTTCCCCATATTTCTTAGTCTCGTCGCCTTTCAATCTTTCTCTTCTAACTCATTATTTCTCACGTACTCTTCCTCTCCACCTTTTCCTCCTCCTCCTTATCCCCTACATCCTCCTCCCTTTCTCATTATCCCCTACATCCTTCTCCTCTTCCTTCTCCTCCTCCTCCTCTTCCTCCTCCTCCTGGTGACTGACATTCATCGATCACGCAGGATTTAGTAAAGTCTCTCCATACATTAGCAGGAGCATGTATCACCAGGGGCCGTCTACCGTGTCCTTCTGTCTGTCTGTCTACTGTGTCTGTCTCTGTCTGTCTTTCTACCGTGTCTGTCTGTCTGTCTTTGTCTGCGTCTATATGTCTGACTGTCTATATGTCTGTCTGTCTGTCTGCAGCGAGGTGAGGTGGTCGGGCCTTTCATCCTAACTCAGGTTAAGTTACATTAGATTTAAATTATTTGTATTAGATTTTCCTGGATTACCTTAGCTTTTGTTAATTTGTCTGTTACTTGGGTTTAGGTTAGGTTAGGTTAGGTTAGGTTAGGTTAGGGTCCAGTGTGTATCTCCTCCCCCAAGACTCTCTCTGGCCCGTTCCTCAAAATTAATGACTGTTGGTAAAAAAGAACTATCCATTCCTCTCAGTAGATGGCTAACCGCTGGTCCTCTCGTCCGGTGTGAAGAGAGAGAGAGAGAGTCAGTTAGAGTGAGAGAGAGAGAGTGAGTTAGAGTGAGGGAGAGAGTTAGAATGAGTGAGTGAGAGACAGATGTAGATAAAGACAGGCAGGCAGGCAAAAGGACAGAAAGACAGAGCGAAGGAGAAAGAGAGAGAGAGAGAGAGAGAGAGAGAGAGAGAGAGAGAGACGGACGGACAAAAAAAGGAAAGCAAGAGAGAGAGAAAAAGAGAGAGAGCATGAGCAAGAGAAATAGAGAAGGGAGAATAAGAAATAAGCATAAATGTGACAAAAGGATTAAAGATAGAGAAAACAAAAGGGAAAAACAAGAGAAGGGGAGATAATGACAAACACCGGAAAGGAGGGAAGGAAGGGGAAGAGGCAGAGAGGAAGAGAAGAAAGTGACTGGAAATGGCCATTCCTGGAACCCCAAAAGGGACTGGAGAGGAGAGGAGAGGAGAGGAAGAAGGGATAAAGGCTAGAAAGAGAGGATAAAGAGAGGAATAAGAGATCAAACAGATGAAAAATATTAATAAGAAGAATGAAAGATGGAAGAGAAAAATAAGATGAATATAATAAAAGATAAAAGAGAGAAACAATATAAACAGAAGATGAGTGAGAGGGAGAGAGAGAAGGAAAGAGGGAAAGAAAAAGAAGGAAAGAAATAAAGAAAAAAACCTCGCTCTTATTTGTCCATCACAGAAGAGTTGTTGTTTTTCTCCTGATTATTTTCGTGTTGGAGTCTTAGCTTCTGGATTTATAGTCACACTCAGAAGCTCCTCCTTAAGAAACACCATCTTGAGCGTCAGTGTCGAGGATTAACTCTTTCTGTGTCTATATTTCTATTCCTCTTAATGCAATATTGAAGTAATATAATTTTTACTATTGAGGTTTGATTTTTAAGTGTCATGTGTAGTGTATATGGTACTGTCTGTATAATAACAATAACAATACAAATAATAATAATAATAATAATAATAATAATAATAATAATAATAATAATAATAATAATAATAATAATAATAATAATAATAATAATAATAATAATAATAATAATAATAATAATAATACTAATAATAATAATAATAATAATAATAATAATACAATAATAATAATAATAATAATAATAATAATAATAATAATAATAATAATAATAATAATAATAATAATAATAATAATAATAATAATAATAATAATAATAATATAATAATAATAATAATAATAATAATAATAATAATAATAATAATAATAATAATAATAATAATAATAATAATAATAATAATAATAATAATAATAATAATAATAATAATAATAATAATAATAATAATAATAATAATAATAATAATAATAATAATAATAATAATAATAATAATAATAATAATAATAATAATAATAATAATAATAATGATAATAATAATACAAACAACTACATCAATCTCCTTCAGCCATTCAGCACCACAAAAACATAGGCACATTTATATCCTTCAATTTCGTCCGAAAAAATAATCCGCCGTTGGCCTCCCCGCTGTATGGAAGGTGTGAGGAATACACTAGAGAAGTGTGACCAGCCAACCATCCGTCCATGTCAAGATTAGAGGAAGGATGGATGGTGTGGCGATCGTGGTAGGTAGTGAGGGGGGGGTAGTGGCGATAGGTCGTGGTCATATTGTTGATAACCATTGTTGGAGACTAGTTGTTAATATATATATAGGGAGAAATGTTGGGGATTGTTTAAGGGCATCTCTCATTTATCATATGAAAAACCTAATCTAAATTATTTACTCACGGAACATTTTATTCACAATATCTACCACACTTTCCTTCAATAAAACACTAACTCTACATCCCCCATTATTCACATCTATGAACACTATTCACCTAACACATTAAAATCAAAACGCAACATTATTATAATCTCAAAGTTATTCATAATACGAAAGCTGACGCACAAATTCCTCGCTCACCCATAAACTTGTGAATTAATTTGAGAGCAGCTGTAGCCTTTCTCCACACAGATGGTGCATAATACCGGCAGCATCTCCCCCGCTGCTACACGGTCAGCACCATACATAAATCATTAAGGCTACACCTGCTACAAGAGGCTCCTACTATGATTAATTCCTTAGACTTAAGATAAAATAATCCACGAAATCAGGTTAACTTAAATTTATTCCCCCAGAAACTAATATCCATAAATAATATTAATACTCTACCGTAACTTAGTACTGTCATTTAACATCAGACAAAATTATTGCACAGGATCTTCGAGTAAAGATTATGTACCTTAACAATGTCTTCTACGTGGTACTAAGTGAACGTATCCAGACGCAATAACACAAAGTTAATCCACGTTATGTTTACTCCTGAGTTAATATCTAGGCAGGAACCACAGAACGTTATGTGCCAGGTAGGAAGATAATTAGGTCTACAGTACAGGTAGGAAGCCAGTACACTATGAGGCAGATGACCCACGAGAGGAAGTTAGCTATACTGTTATACCCAACTTTACTTAAGTAAAACTATTATATTATATATATATATATATATATATATATATATATATATATATATATATATATATATATATTATATATATATATATATATATATATATATATATATATATATATACAGTGACTCTCCCATTATCCGTTGTCATTCATTCTATCTAACTGCTGTAACACGTGAATGTTACTAATTGCTACAGTGTTCCCATAACAGGACATTTACACTCATGCACACATATACTCGTCTAACTAACTACGGTAACTAACTAACAAACTAAATATATAAATAAATAAACAAACCTATGCATCCCTTCACTTATTGTTATTTTTGCAGCATTCTCTTTCAAATTTTTATTGAATATTATTATTATTATTATTATTATTATTATTATTATTATTATTATTATTATTATTATTATTATTATTATTATTATTATTATTATTATTATTATTATTATTATTATTATTATTTAAACGGGCACTACTGTAGGGCCGGCCGCCTCCTACAAGCACCAGTATCAGGAGGAGGATCACCCTAAAGTCAGGAGGAAGAGGCTGGATTCTTCAAGATGTTATCCCGATGATGGTGAAGACAGGTCCTGTGGAGGCCTCATCGTTCACGATCAAATATTGGCCTTGTGTGGTCAGGGAAGGAGAGAGGGAGAGAGAGAGAAAGAGAAAAAAGGAGAGGAAGCATATGAGAGAAGATAGGGAAGGACAATGAAAGAAAGGGAGAGAGAAAGAGGTAGAATAACGCATGTAAGTATACGCAATTTTATCACCACATGATAAATAATATTTTAAATATCACGTTGTATGTTTTTATGGATCCACGTTCAGACAAAAACACGAAAGAATGGATAAACAAACAGATGGAGATACGGACAGAACGCTAAAGAAATGGCGAGAGTAAGTGAAACGTAGATAGTGTTGTCCGTAGACTCTCACAGCAAGCGCTCTTCTCTAAATGTTCGTTATTATATGTACTTACGGATCCACATACAGACAGAAACACGAACGAATGGACAGACAGACAGATGGAGATACGGACAGAATGATAAACAACAGCATAACACAATATACCTCTCTTATTTTCTGGGCGGGATAGAATAAGGTGTAGAGACGAGGGTAAGTGAAACGCGGGTAACAATGTCCGTAGACTTTCTCTGCGCGCGCTCCAAAGAATTGTCAGGTCTTTAAATATATTACTTTACTTTTCGGAGTTATTACGAATTATTGGTCTATTTATGATTATTGATTATTTTTCTCGACATGTTAAGGTGTTTATAGTAAATTAGTGATTATATTTATTAATTGATTTATTGTTAATTAGCTTAAAACTTTCCAATATTTTTGTCTCGTGTGTGGATAGATATTTTACTTTATATAAATGTTTCGCTTCATTGGTCAGCAGACTGCTACCTCATATTTGCTTGAGAAACATTGTACTTGTATTGGATGTCTCATTTTATTGCTTTCAAACATCAGTCTTATCCCTTATATGTCTCATCTTATCTCATTCTGGTGTCCCAACGTCCATAGTAGATGATGTAAGTGACAGAAGAGCGAGAGAAAAAAAAGGAAGAGGTGAGGTAAGCGAGGGAAGAACAGGAGAATAGTGAGGGAGAGGTGAGGTAGGAGGAAGTGAGAGAGGAGGAAACGGGGGGGGGGGATGAGGAAGGAGGAAGGGAAGTGGGGAATGTGGGAAAGGGAGGGAGGAAGTGAGAGAGGAGGAAACGGGGGGGATGAGGAAGGAGGGAAGGAGGGAAGTGGGAATGTGGGAAAGGGAGGAGGAAGTGAGAGAGGAGGAAACGGGGGGGATGAGGAAGGAGGTGAAGGAGGGAAGTGGGGAATGTGGGGAAAGGGGAGGAGGTGAGAGAAAGAAGGCAGGAGGAGGAGGGGGGAGGAGGAGGAAGGTGTGTGAAGGAGGAGGAGGAGTGGGAGGGGCGAGGAAGGAAAAATAACCTTCTTTCTCAGACAATCAGATGAAGAGGAAAATTGTGTTTTTACCCCGTGTCTCTCACCTCCAGAGTGACAGGCAGCCACTGGTAATTGGTCTGGCAGTGTCGGCTAGACGGGACCGGACCTCCAAGAATGCAACAAATATTCTCTCTCTTCCTACTCCATCATTGCCTTTCTCTTCCTCCTCCTCTACCTTCTCTATCTCCTCCTCCTCCAACCCCCCTTCTCCTCTCTCTCCCCTCCCGTTATCTTTGTTCTGGTAGTGGTGGTACGGTTCTATCTGATGATAAATGTTACGTCCCCTGCTGTTACTTGCAGTTAACACACACGCACACACACATACACACACACACACACACACACACACACTCTCACACACACACACACACACACACACACACACACACACACACACACACACACACACACACACACACACACACACACACACACACACACACACACACACACACACACACACACACACACACACACACACACACACACACACACACACACACACACACACACACACACACACACACACACACACACACACACACACACACACACACACACACACACACACACACACACACACACACACACACACACGCACGCACACACACACACACACACACACACACACACACACACACACACACACACACACACACGACACACACACACGCACGCACACACACACACACACACACACACACACACACACACACACACACACGCACACACACACACACACACACACACACACACACACACACACAGTTTCTCTTAAGTGTGAGGAGGAATGAGTGGCACCAGACGCTCAACCAAGTATTGCATTATATGAAGGGGGGAGAGTTCTCCTCCACTACCTCTTGCGGAATGTCACATTGATAACCTTCCCTGACCCATGGAAGGGGTGTAGGAGGGGTGAGGTAGAGGTGGGAGGGGTGGCAGAGGGTGAGGGGTGGAGGAGAGGGTAGAGTGTGGGGGTGTAGGGAGGGGTGAGGGGTGGGGAGTGTAGAGGGGTGTAGGAGGGGGAGGGGTAGAGTGTGGGAGAGAGGGGTGTAGGAGGGGTGGGAGGGTAGAGGTAGAGGTGTGGGGAGGGGTGAGGGTAGAGAGGGGAGGTGGGGAGGGGGTGGGAGGGGTAGAGGGGTGTAGGGGAGGGGTGTAGGGAGGGGTGAGGGGAGGGGTAGGAGGGGTGGGGAGGGGTGAGGGGTAGAGTGTAGAGGGGTGTAGGAGGGGTGAGGTAGAGGGTGTAGGAGGTAGGAGGGAGGGGGGAGGTGGAGGGTGGAGTGGAGGGGTGTAGGGAGGGTGAAGGTAGAGTGTAGAGGGGTGTAGGGGGGGAGGTAGAGGGTGGTGTAGAGGGGTGGGGAGGGTGTAGAGGAGGGGGTGAGGGTGAGGGTAGGGAGAGGGTGTAGGAGGGGTGAGGGTAGAGTGTAGAGGGGTGTAGGAGGGGTGAGGGTAGAGTGTAGAGGGGTGTAGAGCGATAAAGGTAAACAGACAAACACACCTCTCATGACACACGCCACAGATAGTTGGAACACAGGTAACGTGACTTTGCATATGTAGAGGACAGGTGAGGACAGGCGAGGGAGAGGTGAGAGCAGGTAAGGGAGAGGTGAGAGCAGGCGAGGGAGAGGTGAGAGCATCACAAGGGGGAACAAGTTAAAACGCCCCCTGTGTACCATGAAGGGAAACCAACCACCTAAATATTCATGAAAGCTTCCAATTTGTGTGGTCTTCCCCCCGTGAGTGTGATATGTGCAACAGCATGTTAGACTGACAGTGTAAGAGAGAGAGACAGAGGGCACCGACAGACAGAGACAAGAGCAGACAGACACACATACAGACACACATACACAGATAAAGAGACAGACAGACAGAGACAAACAGACGGGCAGACAGAGACACATACACAGATTAATGCCCCACACCAAGGACAGAACACTCAGTACAACCATCATCCCCCGCGGCGTGATTAGTGGGCAGCGTCACTCCTTCCAACACGGCCGCTAGACTCATCCTCCAAGGTTATTGCTGCTCGAGATATGAGACGAGGAGGAGTGAGAAGTAGAATCGGTCAGTGAATGAATGAGTCAGTCAGTAAGTAAGTCGCTCAGTCAGTCATTCGGTGAATCAGGGAGTCAGTGAGTGAGTGAGTAAGTCAGTCAGTTAGTCAAGTCAGTCAGTCGGGAAAGACGTTTGTGTTGCTAATTAGCCTAATTATTAAATAAGATCAGATGTCATCATTTGGTTTTAGTATACGAGGAAGAGTGGGAGGGGTGAGAAAGAGGGATCGAGAGAGGGAAAGAGGAAGGGGGAAGGAGGGTAGGAGAGAAGGAAAGAAAGACGGAGGGAAAGAGAGAATGAGAGAGTGAGGAAGAGAGAAAGAAAGAGAGGGGGAGGGCTGGGAGAGGAGGGAGAGAAAAGAGGAAGGAGGGAAGGAAGGATTGACAGAGGTAAGGAGGGAGAGAGGGAGGGGAGAGATGGAAACTAAAAGGCTATAAGGGAGGGGACGGAGAAAGTGGGAAAAATATTACGTTGAAGGAGAGGAGAGGAAGGAGGGAGGGAGGAAGGGGAGAATATTTAAGGAGGAGAGAGGAAAGACTAAGTGAGGTGGGGCTGGAGAGAGTAAATAAGATAGAGATGAAAAGATGGGATGGAGATGGAAGAGACAGGAAGGAAATAGTGTGGAAAATAGAGAAAAGGGAAAGATAAGAGGAAGAAGAGGGGAAGGGGAAACAGATAATAATGCGAATCAGACATGAGACAGAGAAAAGAACAAGGAAAATATTTACTACTTGGTAAGACATAAGTGGTGAATACGGCAGAAAATCAGAAAAAAGTTATTTCAGTCAGTGAGTCAGTAAGTCAATCAGTGAATCATCCAGTCACGATAGTATTCATAGAGCTCGATGACGCAGCTAACAATGATAGAGATGAATCACACACACAATGGTGGTTTTGAGGGAAAGAAGATGACATTAAAATTTACACAGAGAAGAAGTGAAGAAAGATGGGGAAGAGGAGAAGCTTGGATAACACAGAAGACACGATCAATCAGAGACAATGGAGAAGGCAGTGAAGCGAAGAGTAAAACGAAGAGAAAAATTAATAAAAATACCAGAATGAAGAAGGAAACATGGATCAGCACTGAGTCAAAAAGTTTATCGTTGGAAAAAATCTATCTCCTTGTCATTCTGATGTACGGTAGAAATTGGTTTTATTTATTGTGTTTTGTTTTCATTCATTCATTCACTTTCTTATTCACTCGTTCTCTCACTCACGCCACTCGCTTTAGCATCTTCACTACACATTCTGTACGCTAAAGCTCATTCTTTGTATCTACGTCTGCAAATGTTCAAGTATGTGAGATTATAATTTTTTAAGAGATCAATGGAAAGAATCCTTCAGTTTATTTCCATTCAATTCTGTGTCATTTTATAATCCATGGTAAAATAACTCAGTTGGAAAATGTTCACCACAAGAAGGAATTGATCTTTCTTGAATTCAAATCTTCCTTAGATATGACAATTTGACATTTGCTTTGTTTTCTTCACATGACATCAGATCAACTTTCATATTTCTTAGCGCAATTTGTTTTACCTCTAACACACTCCACTACACTGACTACACCTACACACCTCAACTTCTTAAATATATCTTCCCTTTCCATCACACTTCAATCCACAATATAAATTTCAATCTTTCTATAACACCAAGACCCCGACATAACACATACCATGGGTTAACTATCTCAATATTTATATGGAATATATCCCTCATTGGAAACAGACATCTACAGTAAAGTCAGGAAATACGTGATATTGAGTCGACTAAATGTAAACAAAAAATATATAGCCCTCACACGGGATACCATTTCAGTATTACACCACCAGACAACATCGACATCTCCCCCTTCTTTCTCTACACACACCATATATTAGTAAATGTCTCTCACGTGTGTCTGTATTTCACAATAAAGTATTTCTCTTGAGCTTCACTCTCCTCCTGTCCCAGCTAAGAAA
Organism: Homarus americanus; assembly: GCF_018991925.1. Lineage (NCBI taxonomy): Eukaryota > Metazoa > Arthropoda > Malacostraca > Decapoda > Nephropidae > Homarus > Homarus americanus. The sequence continues at coordinate 8,793,448 of NW_024745073.1, read as the reverse complement.
CTCGAGGTTACTACACACTCTTTTATAGAACTCTTATATTAAGGTGTTATTCAATGGATGCTCACTAGATGTATGTGTTTATGAAAGCGATGAGAGACAGATAGACAGACAGATAGACAGACAGACAGACAGACAGACAGACAGACAGACAGACAGACTAGTAACGTAACTCCTATATAATACAACCCTCACACCAATGGTCTAGTGAACAAGGCCAACGACACGAGTGTTGCTTTAAACAAATCCACAAATAATAGTCCTCCATAATGGCTGTCACAATTTACACACAAACTAAATTTGAAACTAATTACTTACCTAACACAGTAATTTAACCCAACACACACACACACACACACAGGTAAGATATTAATTACTCTTATGTAACCAAGGCCGTAATCTTATTTAATTCTTTGGACATAATCTGATATAAATTACTGTGACGTTTATGATAATTTGGAGGATTTCTGAGAGTAAGAAGCTCGCGGGGAGACGTGCCCGAGCAGATCCGCTTAATACTTACAACGGGTTCAAGTAATTCTATGGAGAATATTAAGGTATACGCTGTTCATTGGTTTTTTTCTTGTTTCATAACTGACTGACTGACTTACTGACTGACTAACTGACTGACTGACTGACTAACTGACTATGAATGAATGAAATATGCTCCCTCGTTGTCTGTTTGTCTTTCTGGGCTTCCTGTCAATACAAAAATTTAAACGAATCTAAAATGAACTTTAATAAAACTTAATATATGAAATATAAAAAATCCTGAACCTATTTAATAACTCATTATAAACCTCTTGTCCATCAGGTTATGGGGATCGAACCTTACGTTAAGTTTTCATAATGGAGTCAAGACCCTCCTTGAACCTCTTCACCACCACCTGAGGCTCAGTTCATAAGTTCACTGGGATAGAGTTTTACAATACGTGGAATAGAGTCTTGGAATATGTGAGACAGAAGCCTCAAATGCTCCACCCTCTTTTCTCAGACCCTTTCTCACCCTCCCTTTCATCTTCTATACCTCCTTTCACCCCTTCTCATCTTCCAGACCCTTTGTCACCCTCTCTCATCTTCCAGACCTCCTCTCAGCCCCCTCTCACCTTCCAGACCCTTCCCTCACCTCACCCCACCCCTTCCCTTCGTTCCTCACCAGGCTTAGTATTGTGGTGAAATATATTGTTCCTCCCCGCAGTGTTAATCGCGTGATGCAGCAGCTCCCCCTCATGGCCGGGCGCGGAAGGCACTCTTGGCCTCACTACCGTCCCTTCAACTCCCAGAATCTTTCGGGATATCTGACCCTTTAAACCTGAGTCACTGAGAGGTTTATATCCCCAACAACGTCTACAGGAATGGCAGCCATGAGAGAAAAAACAACAACAACACACACAGGACCTGCAAAAACAGCTGACTCCACCTCTTCAATGGCGTATGCAAAACATCTGAGGGTCAAATATCTCTCCAGAAATAGACTAAGCTCACGTACTTATGCGTCTCAGTGTTTCTTTAAATTCTTTCTCACTGGTTAGTGAAAGGTTAAGGCAATGGCTATAATGCACTCGGGTATATGAACAATGGGAGAAAAATCATCCATACTTTGGCAACATCGCCTCAAACAAATGAGAATCGACAAGAGGACCGCTCCCGACGCGGAAACAGTCGACAGTCGGCGGGGATCTTGGACCAGGAGGATCCCGCGGGGCGACAGAAGGGCTCTGATCGCCCATGGCAGAGAGCCAGCAAGATCCCACTGCCCACATCTTCCTTTCACCTTTCCCCCCCTCTCTCCACCTTCCCTCTCTCCACCTTCCCGTCTCTCTCCTTCCCCGTCTCTCTCCTCTTCCCCTGCCTCCCCCTCCCCCCCCTCCCCACCTACCATCATCGTTTTCATCTCATCTGCTCTGCGAGTTTTGCCACGTTAAATAATAAAAGTTTCTGCATAATGTGCCGGGAATTGTAAAACTGCGACTAAATACATAAGTGGAAATATTAAAAGTCGGGATTTATCAGCAGTTGGCAGGTGGTCTTGTCATTACGGCCATGTTGAGCGGGTTACTGGGTCGGTGTAATGCCAATTTAGACTTGAAAACTCCCTCAAGTGAAGTATTTTTCCTTGTGTGTAATAACTCTCTCCCTTCATGTATCAGTTCACTTTAATGTAATACTACCACTAGTGTAACATCTCGCTTTAAACACATGTGCTCTAAGTATTCTCTTCATATGTGATACTTGCCTTTAAATTAGTTTACTTAAAATAAGGGGATTAGGTATACAATTTTCGAAAAAAGTAATAAATTGGTCAGTCGTAAAGAGTGTGTGTGTGTGTGTGTGAGTGTGTGTGAGTGTGTGTGTGTGAGTGTGTGTGAGTGTGAGTGTGTGTGTGTGAATGTGAGTGTGTGTGTGTGTGTGTGAGTGTGTGTGAGTGTGAGTGTGTGTGAGTGTGTGTGAGTGTGTGTGAGTGTGTGTGTGTGTGTGTGTGAGTGTGTGTGTGTGAGTGTGTGAGTGTGTGTGTGTGTGTGTGTGTGTGTGAGTGTGAGTGGTGTGTGTGTGAGTGAGTGTGTGTGAGGTGTGAGTGTGAGTGTGTGTGTGTGAGTGTGAGTGTGAGTGTGTGTGTGTGTGTGTGTGTGTGTGTGTGTGTGTGTGTGTGTGTGTGTGTGTGTGTGAAAAACACAGACATACACACAGACAAACACACAGAAAAAGCACAGACAAGAGCCTCAGTTCACTATCTTCACCCAAACACTTAATGGTAAATATGTAAATGAACTGCCCCCTTAAACCGCACCACCGACCTGGGAGACTAATTTTACCTGCTCTTCCAACACTCCTTAGCAAAACAATTGAAGATTTTATGCTCAGGTGTTGCTTTCTTTAGTGACCTTCAGCCAGGTAGAGATTTGTTTACCTGTGAATGTTTTAATTTTATGAACATTTTCTCGAGGTCGTCTTCTAAAAATAATCTTGGATTTGTTTCTTAAATTGTGAAGCTTTTGGTTTTTTTTCTTTTGTTTTACTGTATTTTTTGTGTAATTCTTAAACACTTGATTAGATACCGATGATAAAATTATTACAAGATATTCATACGATATGTTTTTTTTAGTATTTACTTGTACGAGAAATAGATAAAATTAGCCCCGAATCCTAATACATTACTACGCATCCTTATGGTTAGGTTAGGTTAGGTTAGGTTAGGTTAGGTTAGGTTAGGTTAGGTTCCCGATGAAGGTACAGGGGATAGGGAGTACCTTCTCATATTAACACACTACCACGGCTCACTGGCATGTTCCGCACGAATATTTCCTGAGTACACGGGGTCGAGTGCTCTTACTGGGATATATTTTAGCCACTAAGATGTGTCCTCAGGCAGGTCCCAAGTTTTCTGAGTGTTTGAAGCCTTCCTGAGTTTATACTTTGTGAGAATTTCCTTTTCTGGGGGAAGGCGATGTTATTGTTTGTGGGAAGAGAGATAAAGAGTCTCTCTCTCTCTCTCTCTCTCTCTCTCTCTCTCTGATTTTAAGTATGTTTGTGTATCCGTTTTTGTATATATGTGAGTTATAAGTATATATTCTAAAACAGAACATACTACACCACTACAGCTACCCTTCAGTGCCTCCTCACCGCACCCCTAACCATTGCCGCCCTCCCTCACCACCACACCGTATTACCCGGCAGTATACCACAGTCTGCCCTCCAACGTCCCTCCTCCATTTTTTCACAGTTGCCCTTCCAGCTCCCCCACCGTCAACAGAAAACGGAGAAGGAGAATTATTACAGGTAGACGAGTAACCCTTACCTGTATTGCGTAAAGGGTGCCAGTGAATTCATCACTCACCCAAACGCACCTGATTTGATCTCTTTATTACAACATGGTTTTAAAATTGTCATTAGGCCAATTGTCAATATGAGGTAACATAATCGTTTAGGGTTTTAATTACAGGTTAGAGAGAAGTGGATGGGAGTTTACCTAGTATTTTGACGTATAATTTAATAGTACGGTTGGTATTTGGGTATTTGATGAAGCAGGTTACAGAGAGAGAGAGAGAGAGGTAGGGCGCAACTCCCTATCCTTACCTCCATCCGTCCATCCCTCTTTGCCTCCCTCCATCCCTCTTTCCCTCCCTCTCTCCCTCCCTCCCACCCCCCCTCTCTCCCTCCCCTGATGTAAGCTGACACTGGGGTAAGAATATGACAACTTAACTGACGTATTAATTAACTACAGAAGCTCCTACACTTTGATTGGTTACTAGTGGGTCAATACCTTGTTCCGCCTCATCTGTAACGAGAAAAATCCCTCGTAGCAACTGCCTGGACTTGAACAAAATAAACAAAAACAAAAGAAAATCAGAAGCCAATCACAACCTTAACTTAGAAAAAATAAACAAAAGAATCACGAAAAACAAAAGACGATCAGAACCCTACAGACGGACCTTCAATTACGTATTTCATTCTCAAGTGCAGCAGCAGCAGCAGACTTTTTCGACAGAATAAGTCTATTCATCTTGTGGTTATATGCTGCCAGTTTCCCGAGGCAAGAGGCCGTGGAACCTTAAACTCTGCCTCCCTAACGCTGCCTCTGGCTACGACTTGGTCTCCTAATGTCGAGTTTACTAATCCATCTGAGATCTATAAGTTCCCGTACCCATGTGATCATATATCCATTCTCAACCCTGCTATTGAGGGTATTTAATATCATTTGGGCATCATATATGAGGTATTAAGTAGTATATTATAGTTCCTTATAGCATTCGGTGACAGATATGAGAGTTTCCCCCTCTTGGTCATATAAGGGTTTTCCCCCCCTCTCTTATATAGTGAATTACTTTAGTTACCCTCCCCTCTACTCTTTCTCTTCCCTATTTTCTGTTTTTCCCCCCGTCGCTTGTATGAAGTTTGTTATACACGGCACCAAGCCTATATGAACCCTTCAGCTGTAAACACTGGCAGATATGAAACACGCTGACAGATACCGGATCCCAATCTAAATCTCTGAACCCGAACAGGAAACAGGAACCGAATCTTTAGACTAAGGGAACCGGTTTTGGGGGTTTGGTTAAATTGAGTTAGTTCAGAAGACCAGAGTTAGTTTAGGTTAGGTTGGGTTAGGTAAGGTTTCAGGCAAAGGAGTTAATTACAGGTAAAGAAAACAGACGAGTGTGGTGGCCGGAGATTCTGATGGACATGACGGTCATCCTTAACCATTTCCCGATACGTAATTGGCTAAGGTACACCTATTTACCGATACCCGATTGATCAAAGTAGAGCCTGTTTACCGATACCTGATGGATCAAATTAGTTTTCATTGATGTTCACTCACCTATCAGATCATAATGCAACTTTACGGAAATCACAGAAAGTCTGACGTCGTGTTTACATTACGGAAAGGGAGGAACAGTAATGGAGATAAAGAGTACAAAATAAATATAGGATATGAGAGAAACAGAGATAAAAGCAGTGAGACTCTCTACATGCTTCCTCGTATCCTCATCTAATATAATTTAGCTTCTTAAGTTACAAATTACTGAAAGGAACTCACCGATAGATAATAGGTGACCTAGTGGAGGGAGGAAAGTTAGCGGTTTAGTGAAGTGAGCGATCACAGCCTGGGATTATAGCGCCTTTCCGCTTACTTAGCACATTTAGCTATTGCTGCCACCTCAGAAACTCACCATTTTTGTTATTGTTATTGATTATTAAGACAAAATTTATATACTTTTTATGAATTAGGGGTTTTCATTGTCGTACTTATCCAGAGAGAAGGTAGTGAGGTTGTGTACAGGTGAAGTGAAGTGTTAAATACAGAAAAATCATCAGAAATTATCAACAAGTTTTCCCAGTTGCTTTCACCGCCCCGAGGAGGAGTCGCCAGACAGTCACTATTGTTGAGGAAGTTGAGAAGGTGGGTGGTTGTGGGTGGTAATGGTGGGTGGTTGTGGGTGGTGATGGTGGGTGGTTGTGGGTGGTGATGGTGGGTGGTTGTGGGTGGTGATGGGTGGTTGTGGGTGGTGATGGTGGGTGGTTGTGGGTGGTGATGGTGGGTGGTTGTGGGGTGGTGGATGGTGTGGGGTGGTTGTGGGTGGTGATGGTGGGTGGTTGGGGTGGTGATGGTGGGTGGTTGTGGGTGGTGATGGGTGTGGTGTGGGTGGTGATGGTGGGTGGTTGTGGGTGGTGATGGTGGGTGGTTGTGGGTGGTGATGGTGGGTGGTTGTGGTGGTGATGGTGGGTGGTTGTGGGTGGTGATGGTGGGTGGTTGTGGGTGGTGATGGTGGGTGGTTGTGGGTGGTGATGGTGGGTGGTTGTGGGTGGTGTTGGTGGGTGGTTGTGGGTGGTGATGGTGGTGGTTGCGGGTGGTGATGGTGGGTGGTTGTGGGTGGTGATGGTGATGGTTATGGGCGTAGATGGTGGTAGATGGATGTGGGCGTGGGTGGTGATAGATGGGTAGTTATGGGTGTGGGTGTTGATGAGGGTGATTATGGGCGTGTTGGTGGTGGTCGATGGTTGCAGGCGTGGTGGCGTTGGAGACAACTGTGGGTGTGATAGCAGCAGTAAGTGGGCAGTAAAATTATCAGAATCGGTGTGCGGCGTCTCAGTAGATAGTTATGGGCGTAGTATGAAATATCCCCCTCCCTCCCTCCCTCCTCCCTCCCTTTCCTCCCTCCCTTCCCTCCCTTCCCAAGGTTTAGTACGCCGGAGGTAATAAATAATTCAGGTGTATCGTAATTAACTCATCTTTCAGGTTATAACTGAATATCTAATACAAATACACGTGTATGTCTGCCTACCTTCACCTGTATTAACTAAAGAGAGTCTCAGGTGTATTACTGTATGTTTAATTTAGCTTTTTTCTTTTGTATTGTTTTGTTATTTCGTTGTATTTTTGTATTTCTTTTAAATTTATTCATGTTTATGTTCTGTTTATTCATATTAAGGAATAAGACTTCCCCTCATATTTATTCAAAGGCTTAGCTCTACCTCTTACACTCATCATCAGCCTTCAATCAACCCCTAACATCTATTTCAAGGCTAAAGTCTACACCTTACATTCATTTACACGGTTATAAGGACATCATTCCTTATTCATCCAAGTAAATCTATTTATTGATTCATTGAGACGATAAACGTCCCTAATATTCGAGAGAGGAAGGAGTGAAGGGTGTACCGAGGTCACGAAAACATATTAAGGAAGAAAACAATCATCAGGTCCTTGACGGAGGGCGAAGGGGGAGAGAATGGGAGGGAGGAAGGAAATGAATGGTAAGAGAGAAAGACAGGAGGAAAGGAGGTAAAGAAGGAAGGAGATTAGAATGGAAGGGGGAGGGGAATCACGAAGGAGAAAGAGCAAAGGGAGGAGGAAGAGAGGGAAAGGAGGGAGGTAGGGAAGGTGACGACAGCGGGTAAGGATGGAGGTCAGAGGGGAAGGAAGGAAGTAAGTCAGGAGGAAGGAGGGAGGAAGGAGGAGAGAAAAGATGTAGAAAGGTTAATAGTTGGTGACCTTTCTTTCCTCACTTATAGTGAAAGTTTTTTAATCCATCTTCCCTTCTCCTCCTCCTCCTCCTCCTCCTCTCCCTTTCCTCCCTCTCTCCTTCCACCCATCCTTCCTTCCTTCTTTTTAATATATTTCCCTTTCATTTTTGCTTTCTTTCCCTGCATCCCCGCTTCCTTTTCCTTCAATCCCCCCTTACTTCCCTCCCTCGTTCCCTCCCTTCTTTCTACTTTCCCTCCCTCGTTCCCTCCCTTCTTTCTACTCCCCCCTCCTTCATTTTTTCTTTCCTCCTCCTCGCTTCCTTCTCTCGGGCCACTTAACCCTGTTTTCAGGAGAGGTTGACTGAGACAGATGTTAAAGGCTCATGTTGTCAGCCGGACACCATTTGTTACCCGCACCAGCCAACAAACATCATACTGAGGGGGCTGTAGTCTTCCTGTCTGACCCTACCGAGACCCTACCACCACCCTACCACCACCCTACCGAGACCCTACCACCACCCTACCACCACCATCTCTACCACCACCCTACTGAGACCCTACCACCACCCTACCACCAACCTACCACCACCCTACCGAGACCCTACCACCACCCTACCACCACCCTACCGAGACCCTACCACCACCCTACCACCACCCTACCGAGACCCTACCACCACCCTACCACCACCCTACCACCACCCTACCACCCTACAAACACCCTACCACCACCACCCTCTACCACCACCCTACCACCACCCTACAAACACCCTACCACCACCCTACCACCACCCTACTGAGACCCTACCACCACCCTCTACCACCACCCTACCACCACCCCTACCACCACCCCCACAAACACCCTACCACCACCCTACCACCACCCTACAAACCCTACCACCATCTCTACCACCACCCTACCACCACCCTACAAACACCCTACCACCAATTCTACCACCACCCTACCACCACCCTACCACCACCCTACAAACACCCTACCACCACCCTACCACCCACCCTACCACCACCCTACCACCACCCATAGTCTCTTCCTCTGTTTATTTATCTCCTTTATCTCTTTTTCTGTCTCTATTTCTCTTTCCATCCCTACCTATCCCTCTCTCTCTTGCTCTTCCTATCTTTCTCCCTCGGCTATATGTGAAATTAATACGTATTTTCAAAATAAGAAAATCACAACAGAAAATAAGGTAAAATATCCAACTTACAATCCACAAAATGCAGCAGAATGAAAAAAGAAAACTTATTTAAAAAATTTCCCGGAGGAGGCTAACCCGAGGTGCTGCTTGAAAGGTTCGTCTACTTATGCATCCAACACCTTACTTCTTTTAGCTTAAGGTGAGTGTGTGTGTTTGTGTGGCGAGACAGTGTCGGCTTTTTGTATTTCTTAAACTCATATGACCAACAGTAAAGTTAAAAGTTAAATCATTTTATTATCGCACTAAAGGTTGCATTATCTAACCTTATCTGGGTTTGGGTTTCAGAATACAACAAAATGATGTTCTTGGTGAATTTGTATTCCTATCTTGGTAGAATACAAAGATACAGACGTGCTGTAGTTGGCCAGTATGTATGTCCTTACGAAGTATGTTATGAAGGCTGGGAGGGTCATGTAGGTATTCGATACTCGGGAGGAAAGCTTATGAGATGAGATGTGTGTGTGTGTGTGTGTGTGTGTGTGTGTGTGTGTGTGTGTGAAGAAGCCTAATACTGCAATATCTGCCAGGGTTCGCCACTCTCCATCCTCCTTGTTTTATCACCCTCTCTCTCTCTCTCTCCTCCTCTGAGACGTTGTGCAGGGTGATGTTCTTATGCCCTGGAAAACTAGACCAGATGCTTCTTTCCTGGAACGACGTGGTAGATGGTGTACCCCTGTCTTAAGAGCTTGGATCAGGTGCCTCACTCTCTCTCTCTCTTTCGTTTGCTCTTGAAGACTACGCCAGACGCTTCTTTAAGTAGAATGTTTTACTATTTGATGTTCTTTCAACAACAAAAATAATAATTAATACTATTTTCTTCCTGGAATGTGGTAATGGATGACGGTCTTGTGTTCCGGACCAATCATTTCACTCTTAGCATTAACACTGGACCAATCACTTCACCCTGAGCTTTAACACTGGACCAATCACTGCTCAGTTCAGCTAAGAGGATAACATTCCTTCATCCTTGACAACATTTTTCAAGCTCGGTTTTATCCTCCAGGATGGTGAAGGATCATCTGGCCAAGGACACGGGTCATCCTAGGGGCCTTTGCTATGATCCCCCCCCGAGTCAGGAAATGTTATCCTCTCTAATAAGGATTTGTGAAGGATATTCAATGATACGTGGCAGGACTTTTGCTTGTTTGTTGTAAAGAGAAGAGGTTATTTTATGTGTCTCTTTCCTCCGATGTTCCTCCCATCTTCTTTGAGCTTCTTATCAAACTTTTTCTCCGTCCTTTCTTCCTTTCCTTCTCATCTTCTTACTACTTTTCCTTTTGACTGTTTTCTCTCCCAAGTTTTATCGCCTCTTCCTTAGTCCGTTGTCATCTCTCTCTCTCTCTCTCTCTCTCTCTCTCTCTCTCTCTCTCTCTCTCTCTCTCTCTCTCTCTCTCGTATTCCATCTTATTCCCTTTCTTCGTCTTCTTGCCGTTTCCACTTACCTTCTCATCTTTCTCCTGTTCTTTCTTCTCTTCTCTCTCAGGACTTTCTTCTTTTTCTCTCGCTCTTCCTCACCTCCCACTCCTTTCCTCTTACGTCTATTCCTCTCTCTTCCTCGCTCCCTCACCTCTTTTACCCTCTCATTCCTGTTAGTTATCTCCTTTCACAACTCTCAATTCATTCTATCCCTCTCATCGTCCCCTGTGCTCCTATTCCTCCTCATCCCCTCTCATCCTTCTTTCAGCCTCTCTCTCTCTCTCTCTCTCTCTCTCTCTCTCTCTCTCTCTCTCTTCTCTCGGTGACGCAACACGCTAGGTAATCCTGAAAGCCGCGACCCCCGACCCTCCTCCCTTTACTCTCCTCTTTGTTTCACTCTCACTCTTTTGTTTCTCTCACTCTTTTTCACTCTCATTTTGTTCTCTCACAATCACTCATTTTACTCATCCTCCTCCTCCCATTTCCTCCCTCACCCCCTCTCTCTCTCTCTCTCTCTCTCTCTCTCTCTCTTTCTCCTCATTCTCTCCACCTCACTCTCCTCACTCTCGCCTCTCCTTCATCATCATCATCATCATCATCATCATCACCCCCCAGGACACAGTGAGGGAGGGTTGTAGGCGTCAAGCAGGTGATCCTTGACGCCTGAATGATCGTTCGTCTGGCAGCGGCGGTATAGAGATGCTGAGATAATGCTGAGAGAGGGAGGGAGAAAGGAGAAGGGGGATGCTGAGAGAAGTGCTGAGAAGAGAAGGAGGAAGAGGGTGAGGGAAGATGGTGGGATAGATGAGAGCATATGATAAGACTGGGAGGACACACACACACACACACACACACACACACACACACACACACACACACACACACACACACACACACACACACACACACACACACACACACACACACACACACACACACACACACACACACACACACACACACACACACACACACACACACATACATACATTATACGCCATCTTTTATAGTCCACAATTCACTGATTTTTGCATTAAGAAGGACCCCGGCGTCTCATTAGGGAACACACTTCCTTCCAGGTATTCACACAGGTTGTACTAGCTCACTACAGGTAAATTCGTATAGGTTAATTAGCCTTCTTTTCAAATAATAATAATAATAATAATAATAAATAATAATAATAATAATAATAATAACAACAACAACAATATACTCTGCGGGGAAAGGTCTTCACAACACGTCAAGTCATTATAATAAATTGCCTCAAGTTTTGTTTAAGAAGCAACTTTAATCCATCGCTAAGACTAACATTCACACACACAACAAATATCCCTGAATCTATTGACCGTCTACATAATACTGGGTCTTATGTCTTCTATTTTCTAGTAAATAACAACACATTATGGCAGTCATGGTTGGTGACACTGTTAATGGTTGTCTGTCTGTCTGTCTGTCTGTCTGTCTGTCTGTCTGTCTGTCTGTCTGTCTGTCTGTCTCTTTTATATTTCTTTTTATTTGTGTCTCTTACTATATTCCTCGGCCTCTTACTCTCTCCTCTTTATTCTTCTTCAATACTCCTCACACTCCTACTCTCAGCCTCTTACTCCTCACACTCCTACTCTCAGCCTCTTACTCCTCACACTCCTACTCTCAGCCTCTTACCTCACACCTCTACTCGCCTCTTACTCCTCACACTCCTACCTCAGCCTCTTACTCCTCACACCCTACTCCCTCTTACTCCTCACACCCTACCCCTGCACTCACACCCTACCTCAGCCTCTTACCTCACACCCTACTGCAGCCTCTACTCCTCACACCCTACTCTCAGCTCTTACCTCACACTCCTACCTCAGCCTCTACTCCCTCACACCCTACCGTACCTCTTACTCCTCACACCCTACTCTCAGCCTCTACTCCTCACACTCCTACTCCCTCTTACTCCTCACACCCTACTCCCCTCCTACCCCACCTCCTCAGCCTCTACTCCTCACCTCCTACTCCCTCATACCCCACACTCCTACTCCTCCTCCTCTCCTCACCTCCTACTCTCAGCCTCTTACTCCTCACCTCCTACTCCCTCCTCTTACTCCTCACACCTCCTACTCCCTCCTCTTACCCTCACACTCCTACTCCCTCCCTCTTACTCCTCACACCCTACTCTCAGCCTCTACTCCTCACACTCCTACTCTCAGCCTCTACTCCTCACACTCCACTCAGCCTCTTACTCCTCACACTCCTACTCCCTCCTTACCTCACACTCCTACCCTCCCTCTTACCCTCACCCTACTCTCAGCCTCCTACCACACCTCCTACTCTCAGCCTCTGTACCTCACACCCTACTCCCTCCCTCCTCACTCCTCACACTCCTACTCAGCCTCTTACTCCTCCCACCTCCTACTCCCTCCTCTTACTCCTCACACCCTACCCCTCCTCTACTCCTCACACTCCTACTCTCAGCCTCTTACTCTCCTCTTTATTCTTCTTCAATACTCCTCACCTCCTACTCTCAGCCTCTTACCTCCACCTCCTACTCCCTCCTCTACTCCTCACACCCTACTCTCAGCCTCTTACTCTCACACTCCTACTCCCTCCTTACCTCCACTCCTCCCCTCCTCTACTCCTCACACCCTACTCTCAGCCTCTTACTCCTCACACCCCTACCTCAGCCTCCTACCTCACACTCACTCTCGCTACCTCACACACTCCTACTCCCTCCTCTTACTCCTCACACTCCTACTCCCTCCCTCTTACTCCTCACCTCCTACTCTCAGCCTCTTACCTCACCTCCTACTCCCTCCCTCTCACTCCCCACCCTACCTCAGCCTCTACTCCTCCACCCTACTCTCCTCCCTCCACTCCTACCTCCCTACTCCCTCACACTCCTACTCCCTCCTCTTACTCCTCACACCCCTACTCTCAGCCTCTACTCCTCACACCCTACCTCAGTCTCTACCTCACACTCCTACTCCCTCCTCTTACTCCCTCACACTCCTACTCTCAGCCTCTACTCCTCACACTCCTACTCCCTCCTCTTACTCCTCACACTCCTACTCAGCCTCTACTCCTCACACTCCCTACTCCCTCCTCTTACCTCACACCCTACTCTCACAGCCTCTACTCCCACCTCCTCTCAGTCTCTACTCCTCACACCCTACTCCCTCCTCTTACTCCTCACACTCCTACCCCTCCTCTTACTCCCTCACACCTCTACTCTCAGTTCTTACTCCTCACACCCTACTCTCGCCCCTCACCTCACACCCTACTCCCTCCTTACTCCTCACCTCCTACTCTCAGCCCCTACTCCTCACACCCTACTCTCAGTCTCTACTCCTCACACCTACTCCCTCCCTCCCCTCACACCCTACTCAGCCTCTACTCCTCACCCTACTCCTCCTCTTACTCCCTCACACTCCTACTCTCAGCCTCTACTCCTCACACTCCTACTCCCTCCCTCTACTCCCTCACACTCCTACCTCATGTCTTACTCCTCACACTCCTACTCCCTACTCCTCACACCCTACTCCCTCCCCTTACTCCCTCACACCCTACTCCCTCCTCTTACCCTCACACTCCTACCCCTCCTCTTACTCCTCACACTCCTACTCCCTCTACTCCTCACACCACCCTCCCCTCTTACTCCTCACACTCCTACTCCCTCCTCTTACTCCTCACACTCCTACTCCCTCCTCTTACCCTCACACTCCTACTCCCTCTTACTCCTCACATTCCCCACTCCCTCTTACCTCACACCCCTACTCCCTCCTCTTACTCACACTCCTACTCCTCTACTTCCTCACACCCCTACTCCCTCCTCACCACACCTTCTACACCACCATCCCACAAAATCAACTTTCAAAACACCTCTTCATTATCTCACACGACCGTGGCCTCTACAGCAGCCGTCTATTGGGTAAATTACTGCCTGGACACGCCGAACTAGAGTGGGGGAGGGGGGATGGGGGGAGAGGATAATAGGGGAAGAAGGGTAGAGGGAGAGGAGGGGAGAAGAGGGAAGGAGGGGAGAAGAGGGAAGGAGGGAGAAGAGGGAAGGAAGGGAGGAGAAGAGGGGTAGATTGAAGAGTGTGTGGTGTAGGAGGTGGGGGGGGATAGATGTGGTGTGTAGAGGCGACTGATAAGAGAATATACGAACACACACACACACACACACAGACACACACACACACACACACACACACACACAGTACACGGGGACGAGGTAAAAATTTAACATCTTAACAATAATATAACATTTATCATCGACTTTTATGAAGGGAAGCACGAGAGCCCGCTAATGTTGTTAAGAACCATAATTTACCTCACTCAGCCATTTGTAAACAATGCTAATACTCTTCTGGTCCAAGGAGTGAATTAGTACTTCATTATTAGTGCATCAGGTAGCTCTATGAATGTTGATCTTAAAAAACTAACCCAGTCTTGTATATTAGAATCTTCTTGGACAATATCACCGCCAATATAAGGGACTCCCGTCTCACGTGATGCCCAGGTAGTCAAGAAAGGTTAATACACACTCAGGTATTATGCTAATGAGCCTCTAAACAGGTGCCGTGGATTCCTCCAGTATGTATGTGAGAGAGAGAGAGAGAGAGAGAGAGAGAGAGAGAGAGAGAGAGAGAGAGAGAGAGAGAGAGAGATGCTCATATGAATAATTGTATCAAGGACAAGAAAATCCCTGGAAAGTGAAGAGGCACATTTGTATTCCACCAAGATGGGGAGAGACGTGTCACCAACACCTAGTCACTGGCGTCTGTTTGTCGGTCGTGTCGCTGTTATAAGTCGCTGCTTTTGTCTTGGTTCTCAATCTCGTTGTCAATAGTGTTAGGGAAAGGATTTATGGGCATTAAGAGAGCTCTGTCTGTCTGTCTGTCTGTCTCTCTGTGTCTGTCATGGTCTGTCTTGTCGGTCTTAGTCTGTCTGTCTGTCTGTCTGTCTGTCTGTCTGTCTATTATGATTGGGAAGATGTGTTCTATTTCTGATAAGTTTATAACTAACCTAACCTAACCTAACCTAACTTGACCTTAACCTGACCTAACCTAACCTAACCCTAACCTAACCTAACCTAACCTAACCTAACCTAACCTGACTTACCCTAACCTAACTTAACCTAACCTAACACCATTGACTGTATATATGTGTGTGTGTTTAGGTGTCATGTACCAGATTTACACTGGAACATAAAGGTGTTTTTGGTTTAGTTTTTGGGTCATAATAGTGTTCCATGATCCTTGAGCTTTTAAAGGAGCATCAGTGAGACGTCTCTCCTTAATGGCTGCCAGTTTATCGCCCTTCATGAGTGTGTTTTGCCATTATCTCTCTCTCTATCTCTCTCTATCTCTCTCCCTCTCTTTTTTCTCGTTCCTAATCGTTTTCTTCTGTTCTTTCTTGTATTTTTATCTCCTACTGTGTTATGACATTCCTTTTCTTTTTTACTCTCTCTCTCTCTCTCCACACACACAAAACATCGGAGAGAAAACCAAGAAAAAATAATAAAAAGACTAAATAAATCCTCTTACACTCACTCGTCTGATGACCTCATGAAACACACATTTTGGCCGGGGTATAAAAATCTCCCTAGTACCATTAACTCGTCATGTTATCTGGGGAAAGAAAACCTCCCCAAGATGATATATATCGAGAGGGTGACGGAACATATTAACCAAATTGTTCCCCCAGCACGCAGTAGTTAGGGAAAGTTTCAGCTCAACTTTTTTCCCTGCCTTGTGGTTGAGCAGGGGGTAAATTGTGAATATTGTTATTACGTATTGTTGGAGGATATTGTTAGATGCGTGTGTGTGTGTGTGTGTGTGTGTGTGTGTGTGTGTGTGTGTGTGTCATTCATCTCCCTTAAGTTTGAGAATGCTGAAGGAGTCACCAATCACAGGGCCCCGTCTATAATTAAGCATAGGGAGGAGGAGAATGCTAATGCTGCCAGTATCAATGGTATTTAAGGGGGCGAGAGGAATGCCTAATGTGAAGAACAATAGATGGAGGAATGGCGGCTGTATGTCTGAGTAGGGAGGAAAGATGTGTGGATACTAAGATTTAGTGGAAGGGATGGAATGAAAGAAGGTGGAATGAAGTCAGTGGTAGTGGTGGAAGTAATGGTGGTAGTGGTGGTGATTGTGGTAGTGAATGTGATAGCGTTATGGTACTAATGGGGGTAGTGGTGTTAGTCGTGGTGGTAGTAATGGTGACGGTGGGAGTAATGGTGTTAGTGGTGGTAGTATTAGTGGTAGGGGTGGTAGTGTTTGTGGTGGTAATGGTGGTAGTGGTGGTAGTATTAGTGGTAGGGTGGTAGTGGTGGTATTATTAGTGGTAGGTGGTAGTGATTGTGGTGGTAATGGTGGTAGTGGTGGTAGTATTAGTGGTAGGGGTGGTAGTGGTGGTAGTATTGTGGTAGGTGGTAGTGTGTGGTGGTAAT
>NW_024745073.1:8674418-8771918 GCF_018991925.1 Homarus americanus | reverse complement strand
ACCTCCCTCTCATACACCCTCCCTCTCATACACCTCCCTCTCATACACCTCCTCTCATACATCTCTCATACACCTCCCTCTCATACATCTCTCATACACCTCCCTCTCATACACCCTCCCTCTCATACACCTCCCTCCTCATACATCTCATACACCTCCCTCATACATCTCCCATACACCTCCCTCATACACCTCCCTCTCATACACCTCCCTCTCATATCACCTCCCTCTCATACACCTCCCTCTCATACATCTCTATACACTCTCTCATACATCTCCCATACACCTCCCTCTCATCACCTCCCTCTCATACACCTCCCTCTCATACATCTCTCATACACCTCCCTCTCATACATCTCTCCATACACCTCCCTCTCATACACCCTCCCTCTCATACACCTCCCTCTCATACATCTCTACACCTCCTCTCATACATCTCTCATACACCTCCTCTCATACATCTCTCATACACCTCCCTCCTCATACATCTCTCATACACCTCCCTCTCATACACCTCCCTCCCTCATACACCTCCCTCTCATACACCTCCTCTCATACACCTCCCTCTCATACATCTCCCATACACCTCCCTCTCATACACCAGTCATCCTCCCATAAACTTTCTACCGATATTTTTTCCTCAAGAATTAAATATGTGTGTTGCTAAATCTCATCGTTTAAAAATTAATGTTTTATTAATGTCATTTTTCCTCTTTACAGGTAAGATGGCCGACACGCCAGGTGTGAGAACAATACGGTAATCAGGTAAAAATTAACTATATTACTAAGAAAGATTTTTTTTAAGAATGATTGTATATTATTTCGCTTATAACATAATTAATATAATACTAACATAAGTAACATATATACGAACACTGCCGACCTAATGATGCAGTTCTCTACTCAATAACACGCACGTTAATGGACCGAGTTATATAGACTGTAGAGTAAAGTGCTTAGAAAGATTCAAAACAATATGTTATCCTGATCTTTGGAGACTTTATGAGAAACGTTTCAACATCAGTCTATGGAATTCGGTCTTTATATTAATATTAAGATGTGCACAAGTTATGGGATGCCAGTTATCCAAAAAAAAAAAGAGTTCATACATATTTCTAAAAAAATTCTTATAAACTTTTGACACCTTCCGATCGCTTCGTTTCCTTCACGAATCCTTTAAAACATTGCCAGCACCCCCAAGACTTAACTGGCCAATCAACGTCAAGCAGGACGTGACGTCATCTTGAAGTGGACCAATCACATCAAGTTTTACAGTACACCAGCGATCCGGTAAGAACAACCTCTGGAAGTTAAGACCCTTGTGCCAGTACCCTCCCTGTCAACCCTCAAGCTTTTGGGAACCACCCTTACTGTACACCCCTCAAGCTTTTGGAGAACCACCCTTACTGTACACCCTCAAGCTTTTTTTAAGAACGACCCATTACTGTCAATCTTCAAGCTTGGATTACTGCCTTCATCCCTGAAGCTTTCTTTTGAACTCCCCTCTCACCCTTCAAGCTTGGATCACTGTTCCTCACGCTCGACCTTGGAGTATCACCCTTCCTTTGGGGTGATGCTTGGTGCTTCAAGTGTGGCTGTACTGCTGCACCCTGCTCCCCCTCACACGGTTCCACCCCGGACTGGGTCAGCCTGGAATGATCTTTAACCCTAAAAAAATATCCCTTGACTGTAAAAGACTCTCTGCCAAACACCCTTTCTCAACCTGGAACTACAAACCTTCACTGGAATGGTCTCTACAACCCTCTGTCCAGCTGCCTGCGAACTCTACTCTATGTTGTCATATTTTAAATGTTCTTCCAAACACTGTGTTATTGATCCTGATTGTTGTCCATTACTTTATGTACCCGAACACTTGGTTATGGTGATCTCTGTGTGTATGACTGATCATCAATGTCAGCCTTGATGATTCTTGTACTCTTGTAAACACTGTACCCCCTCTCTCTTAATGCATTCTTGTAAACTATGTGTTCAACCTATAAGGTGATGCTCTTCTTTTATGCTGTTTGTATCCCTTATATTTAATGCATTCATGTGTACTTAATTTTAACGTTTGATCCTGTTAAGTAGAATTCCGTATGGTATAGAAACCTTATGGATAAATTCTCTCGACCTTTATACATTCTTAGAACACTGAATAATATATGTGTAACGATAGATCACCAGACTTAAACACCATCATACGGCAAAACCTTAGAGGAATATACCCCAGCCAAGGCTCTCCTTATAGGTGAATCATCTCTCATGCCTTGAAGGATTTCCCCACTAAGGATTCCCCCACTAGGCTAAGTAGGATTCTGACCTCTATGCCCGCAGAAGGTGGTTCCAATCCTTCAACACAAGCCAAGTTTATAGCTCCCTCATGTGCTGAGGCTGAAGCCGGCCCAATGTCTTCTCCTTTATAACACGTTCAGGAGGAGGAGGAGGAGGGGGGAGAGGAGGTAGGAGGAGTAGGAGAAGAAGGAGGAGGAGGAGGCAGAGGAAGAAGAAGACCGAGGCGATCATCCTCCTCCTAACTTGGATGACCTATCAGCCACCACCCATGGTCGTGAGGTCAATAAACTATACATGAGGAGAATTAACCCTCATTCCCAGCCATCATGGCGTCTGTTTACATTCTCCATGTTGTGGTGGTGAAGGTATGACTCCGCTAAACTGGACACTGAATCCTCTATTTAACGGACTATAGAGAGTAAAGTCCGTTATATCGAGGGTCCGTTAGAAATGAAACCCTTCCATGTAACGGATTATATGGAGATAGATGTCCGTTATATGGAGGTATCACTATATGTAAACAGAGTGCGATGGTGGCTGACAGTACAAGTGAGGGACTCTCTTATGTTTACCCAGGTGTGTGTGTGTGTGTGTGTGTGTGTGTGTGTGTGTGTGTGTGTGTGTGTGTGTGTGTGTGTGTGTGTGGTATGGAGGGGGATCTTCCTCACAACACGGAAAAATAAAGATCTCTTCCCTTCCACATTAGACACCACGATATATATTTTTTTGTCATTGTTCTGGTAATGTCTCACGCGGGAGTCGTTGTGAGAAGCGTGACTTATTAACACAGACACTTCAGGTAATATTCTAATAAAAAATTCAACTGACTATGAACAAAATCTACACCTGACCCACGTAACTTTGTATTCATTATTTTCATTATTATTCATAAAAAATTCTTATAATTTGTTTTTTTCATATTTAACAAAATATTTAATACCTTTAGAGGTGTATAATTTAGTTCCCATTGGGGAATATTTGGGCAAAATTTAAATAACAAAAAAAAATGTTTGATCAGACTAATGCGATGAATATTCAAACTTTTACTCATGAAAACTTATTATTTGGGTCTTTTATAGTTGACAGTGTGTGTGTGTGTGTGTGTGTGTGTGTGTGTGTGTGTGTGTGTGTGTGTGTGTGTGTGTGTGTGTGTGTGTATGTGTGTATGTGTGTATGTGTATGTGTGTGTGTGTGTGTGTGTGTGTGTGTGTGTGTGTGTGTGTGTGTGTGTGTGTGTGTGTATGTGTGTGTGTGTGTGTGTGTGTGTGTGTGTGTGTGTGTGTGTGTGTGTATGTGTGTGTGTGTTTTACAGTATTTAATTATCCTCCTCCTAATTAGTCAACCAACCTACACGTTAGACTAACATAATATCATCTTTTCCTTAAACATTTTCCTTTCAACAACTCATTAACTCGTATACTAAAGAATACACCTTAAAGAAAACACAGAATAACACGTAACTAATACACTCAACAATAACAAGGTCTCATATATACACAAGACATACACTCTCCCCCGGGTGTATGATAACGAAGACTTACTTAATACTTTTTTAACTAAAGTAAAAAAAAAAAATATCGTATATGATAATGAAATATCGTTAGTTAAATAATTATATAAAGATAAATATCGCTAAGAGGAAAGAAGAGGGGTGTTGGAGTACATTGGACACGATCTAGGAAGAGGAAGAGGTAGAAGGAAGAGGAGGAGGTATAAGGAAGAGAAGGAGGAAGAAAAGGAGGAAGAGGGGAAAGAGAAAAAGAAGGAAGATTAGTAGGGTGGAGGCGATGGGCGGTGAGAGACTTCCTATGAAAAGTGGGACTGGGAGGTTTCTCGTAACAATTGAAGGAGATGGAGGAGGAGGAGAAGGAGAAAAGAGGAGAGAGGGAGGAGGAGAAGGAGGAAGAGAAAGAGAAAGAAAGAGGAGAGAGGAGGAGGAGGAGGGGGGAGGAGGAGAAGAGGGCGGTGAGGGAGAAGAAGGAGGGTGGTGAGGGAGGAGAAGGGGGCGGTGAGGGATGTGGTCAGCGAGGGTGGTGAGGGACGGGAAGGGTGTGGCTCCTGAGTTAGCCTCTTGATTAGAAGTTGCTGGCAGTTAATTGGTACTAATACATAACACGGCGGTGGGCGCAGGTCTGGGGAGAAAGTATTATTGGATAACATTAAAAGGAGAAGAAATACTGTAGAGATCCCTGATGATGTCTACTAGTGCTGGGGCAGGTCCTGAAGGGGGTGGGGCAGGTCCTGAAGGAGTGGGCAGGTCCTGAAGGGGTGGGGCAGGTCCTGAAGAGGGTGGGGGCAGGTCCTGAAGGGGGTGGGGCAGGTCCTGAAGGGGGTGGGGCAGGTCCTGAAGGGGGTGGGGCAGGTCCTGAAGGGGGTGGGGCAGGTCCTGAAGGGGTGGGCAGGTCCTGAAGGGGGGTGGGCAGGTCCTGGAAGGGGTGGGATGGGTCCTGAAGGGGGTGGGACAGGTCCTGAAGGGGTGGGGCAGGTCCTGAAGGGGGTGCAGCCTGAAGGGGGGTGGGCAGGTCCTGAAGGGAGTGGTGGTGGGTCCTGAAGGGGGTGGGGCAGGTCCTGAAGGGGTGGACAGGTCCTGAAGGGGGTGGGGCAGGTCCTGAAGGGGTGGGGCAGGTCCTAAGGTGGGGCAGGTCCTGAAAGGGAGGGACAGGTCCTGAAGGGGGTGGGCAGGTCCTGAAGGGGTGGGGCAGGTCCTGAAGGGAGTGGGACAGGTCCTAGAGGGGTGGGGCAGTCCTGAAGGGGTGGACAGGTCCTGAAGGGGGTGGGGCAGGTCCTGAAGGGGGTGGGGCAGGTCCTGAAGGGGAGTGGACAGGTCCTGAAGGGGTGGGCAGGTCCTGAAGGGGGGGGGGGCACATCGGGGGTAGGTCAAGAAGGGTGTAGCTCAAGAAGGGTGTATGTCAGGAGGGGGGGTGGGTGATCCTGGGAGGTTAGCTTCAGACGGGTGTAGATCCAAAGGGGTGTAGGTCAAGAAGGGTGTAGGTCCAAAGGGGGGATGAGTAGGTCCAAAGGGGGGATGAGTAGGTCTAGAGAGCAGAACAGCAAGTCCAGAGGGAGGTAGACTACGAGACATAAAGGAGCACCAATCTAACATAACATCAGTATATATGTAAACTAGTCTCACCACATATGACCAAAACAATATAAAACAACTGAATAAAACTCCTCCTCGTCACATCTGTTCCTCCATAACCTACAGGGAACACTCTCCTCTCTCCCCTATTCCATCATTCTTCCCTCGCCTGGTATACTTTCCGCCTTCCTTCAGTTCCCCCTCATCTCTGTCGCACCCGTTTTCGCTCTCACTCTCCTCCTCCCCTACCACAGTCTGGCTCACCCACCTCCTCCTGTTCTGCCAAAAATTATCTTCTCTTTTTAAATACAACCTTTCCCTCTCCATCTCTTTATATATCTCTCCCATTCATTCCCGTCTCTCTTTCTCCTACCGTCTCTCTCCCTATTTCTGTCCATCACCACAACCACCACTACGACCATCACCACAACCTCCACTACGACCATCACCACAACCTCCACTACGACCATCACCACAACCACCACTACGACCATCACCACAACCTCCACTACGACCATCACCACAACCTCCACTACGACCATCACCACAACCACCACTACGACCATCACCACAACTACCACCCCCTGCCCCCCATCCATACCAGCCAACAATGCCCATTGTCCACTCTTAACTGATGGATTCTTTTTTAGTCGATGAAGCTATCTGGTGGTTGAGACAGGAATAGGGAGAGCGATGGTGGACGGTAAGCAGGTAGACGGGCTGTAAACAGGAGATAGGCACAACGACGGTAGACAGATAGATGGTAGAGAGAGAGGAGCTAGCAGAACGGACAGAGAGGAAATATAAAGAAGGAAATAATGAACACGTAAGCAACATTACTTCTCATAAAGCAGAGTCGACGATGGTAGTGTGGTGGTGACTACCTTACTGTGTCATGGTTACAATGTCTTTTAACGTACACTAGTGGTATGTTTGCCTTCTTACGACTTATCCCGCCCCTCTTCCATCTCTCCCTCTATCTCTTTCTCTCCTACCCCCCTCTCTCTCTCCCTTATATCTCCCCCTTATATCTCCCTTCTCCTTCTCTTCTTACTCTTCCTCCCTCTCTCTCTTCTCCCCCTCCTCTCCCTCCCTTCTCCCCACCGCTGTAGTGCAGAATACCTGAATATTGAAGCAGAGTTAAGAGAGATATTGAAGTTTAAATTGTCAATATGAAGACGAGATGAATAAAATCTTATATACAGTGAGGCAATACGAGACACTCTGAGGTTGGTCTCCGTCCTATAATGCACCTTGAGAACTTTATCATAATGTCTCCTCGCTTATAGCTTTTGATTCTTATATAACTTGATTTCTTTATATTATTGGTGTATAAGGAGATTATATATATATTTATTTATATAACTGTGAGGGTCGAGGGTGAGTGTAGGGTGGGGTGTAGTGAGGGGTCAGGAGGAAGGGTAGTGAGTGGTGAGTAGGGTGAGGAGGTAGGAGTAGGTGTGGTTAGGAGGGAGGAGTAGGTGTGGTTAGGAGGGAGGAGTAGTGTGGTTAGGAGGGAGGAGTAGTGTGGGTAGGAGGGAGGAGTAGGTGGGTTAGGAGGGAGAGGAGTAGTGTGGTTAGGAGGTAGGAGTAGGTGTGGTTAGGAGGGAGGAGTAGTGTGGTTAGGAGGGAGGAGGTGGTTAGGGGAGGGAGGAGTAGGTGGTGGTTAGAGGGGAGGAGTAGGGTTAGGAGGGAGGAGAGGTGGTGGAGGGGAGGAGTAGGGGTAGAGGTAGGAGTAGGTGTGGTTAGGGAGGGAGGAGGAGGTGTGGGTTAGGAGGGAGGAGTAGGTGGTTAGGGAGGCAGTGTGTGGGTAGGGAGGGAGGAGTAGGTGGTGGGAGGTAGGGAGTAGGTGGTTAGGGAGGGAGGAGTAGGTGTGTGGGAGGTTAGTGGAGGGAGGGAGTGGGTAGTGGTTGGGAGGTAGGAGTAGTGTGTTAGGTGGGAGGAGTAGGTGTGGTGAGGGGTGAGAGTGGTGGAGGAGGGTGAAAGCAATGTGTCAGCGGGGGGGAAGGCAGAGTCAGAAGGAGGAGGGGGAGGGCGTGGTTAGGGGTAGGAATAGAAGAGGGAACCAGACGGCATAAATCACCCCTCCTCCCATCACCCCTCCTCCTCCCCCATCTCCCCCTCCTCCCTCCTTCTTCCACCACGATAAGTTCCCAGCTAAATCGTCGCGGAATATTTTACTTGTGGGATTTATTTACATTTTTCCAAGCTAGTATTATAAATCCGTTTGCGTTGCGCTTACGAAAACTCTGGGACGGATTCATGGATTAATAATTGTTTTTGTCAAGGGCGTAAATAAACGTTCATATATATCCCTTATGAGTGAGATCTTGAGAGCCTACCGTCTAATGCTTCTTATAAATCTTACAAATTTAGTCTGAAAATAAATGGAATGGGTCGAGAGCTCTTGAAAAATTAGGCTTCCACTACATTAGACAAACCCCTCCATTCCCTCAACCGCCCCTCCCCCCTTCCCTCCCCTCCACCTCCTCAGCCGTTTCACCAAACAACCTGATTCTTGAAATGTATGACCCAGGAACACACTCCCATTTACTCAATGAGTCCCGGGGCGTGTACTGGGATTCCTTCAATGAAAATGAAATCTCCATTAGTGACATGCCCGGCAGCCTTGGAAGGCGGGAAATAGCGCCAAGGCAACGCTCACGGGTGAAGACTCGAGTTGCCATCGGTAGGGGCCTCCTCAACTTTTATCAAAATTATTTCCAGGTTTTATTAGTTACAAACAAACTTACTGACGACGGGATAATGGTTATAGATTTATGCATATATAAGAGGAAAGATTGTTTAGGGGTTTTAAAGGAATATAAACAAGAAACAAATGGAAAAATGCGTCTTGGTAGATCAAGAGAGAGGAAGGTGCTCCCGGGTTTTTCTTCACGGAGAGTTAATGAAGAAGGCGGGAAGACGTCAACCAAGGAATCATCCGTCTAAACACTCGCTCGACGATTGCCTCCACTTTCTTTATTTTTCCCTCTTCTCTTCTCCTCTTTTCATTGTGGTTTATTTATCGATTTACTTTTTGTTTTTAGAGACGTTTTATATATTGTCTTATAAGTCACTATAGGAGAGTTAAATTTGGAGTAAATTTTGTTATAACAGGGGTCAGGCACCGATAGTATAAAGGTATGTGATATTATTATTATTATTATTATTACCGTCTCTCTCTCTCTCTCTCTCTCTCTCTCTCTCTCTCTATCTTCCTCTCTCTCCATCTTCCTCTCTCTCCATCTTCCTCCCTCTCACACCCACTCATCTTTCCCCCTCTCGCCCTCCCCTCGTTTAGTTAGTAATTATGCATGGTGTAACTACAACGGCGGAGGGACACCAGCCTTGATGAGTGGGCCAGTGAGAGGGGAGAGAGGGAGAGGAGAAGAGGAATGAGACGTAGGGAACCAGAGTGGGAGGAAGGTGATGGAGAAGGATGAATGGGGAATGAAGAGGAGGGCAGGTGATGCAGGGAAGGAGTGGGAAAAGGGTGAGGAAGGGAAGGAAAAGGAGGGAGGAAGGGGAAGAGAGAGGGGTAAGGAAGGAGGTAGATAAGAAAAAGAAGGAATGGGAGGGGAGAGGGATGAAACAGAAGAGAGTGTAAGAAGAAAGATAAAAGGGAAGAGGATGGTTGGGAAGAACGAAGAGAGAGAGAGAGAGAGAGAGAGAGAGAGAGGAACAATTACTGAATTATCGGAAATACTATAAAGTAACCGTTTAGACCAGATGGCTTCAACGACGGCCAGATCAAGCACACACACACACACACACAGACACACACACACACACAGACACACACACACACGAAATGCAATTAACCTACACACACACAAGAATAAAACCACTCTTCATGTACGGCTGTCGATAAGTTCATTGATAACGTTAAGTAAGTCACCATTAAATTCTCACGCGTGGTCTAGACGAGTCACAAGACGATATCATGGAGCAGCGGGAGAGGTAAACCTTCGAGTTGGCAACACTGTCTCCCTCCTGTGTTGTTGACTTATTATTTGGTTATTGTTATGAATTTGATATTATTATTGTTGTTTTGTTGTAATTATTATTGTTGTTATTGTTATTATTGTGGTTATTGTTGTTATTATTATTGTTGTTATTGTTATTATTGCTATTATTATTATTATTATTATTATTGTTATTATTATTATTATTATTATTATTATTGTTATTATTATTATTATTATTATTATTATTATTATTATTATTATTATTGGTAATATTTTTATTGTTATCGTTGTTATCATTGGTAGTTATATTATAATTATAATCATTAATATAATTTTATCAACATTATGGAAGAGCTTTATATTAATATTATTATAATTATTAATTTATGATATTGTTATTTTTGTATTGTTATAATTGATAATGTCCAAACTTAGCTTCCCCTAATTTAACCTAACCACACATAACTTACCTAAATTAAACTAACCTAATCCTTGGTACTCATATGAAAGTTCGTCTCAAGAGGTTCCGGGTTCGGATTAAGGTTTGTGTCGGGTTCGACTCCGTGGATTCGTTTGGTCTGTGTTTATCTTCGTCTTCCTCCTCCTCCTCCTCAATGAAGTTTTCAATTTTATATAGAAGCCTTAATTATATATTGAATTCAGTGTAGATGAGTAAATCAACAGATATTTAGTGCTAGGTGCAGCTAACAGACAGACAGACACGTATACTGCCAAGGTCTGAGCTGTTACCTGTAGCTCAACTCATTAACAGTCTTCGAAGGTAATTATTAAGAATTGCAACACCTGTTTAATCAATTTACTTGTCAAATAATTTATTTTACTAAATGAAAAGTATAAATTAATTTCCTTATTTTCTTTAATAGTTTTTTCAGCAGCTTGAGTTAAAATTACTGAGAAATTGGATTAAAAAATAAACTCACTCGTTATTCAGACAATTGTTTTGTTAAATAATGTCGCCGTAGTTCTTAACAATTACCTAAATTACCATTGTTCTGGTCGTCTTTGTTTAGTGTGTCAAGGTGCGGTCTCCTCCACCACCCGAGGCGACAACACACAATGTTTATATGTAGTTGGCTTCGCTTTTTATGTACTGATGTATATTATAGCTTAGTGTTTAGTTCAAAAATTTATGTAACTTTTTATATGTAGATGGATCACTGGTCCAGACATTCATAAAGGCAGACGGTGCGGATGTGTAAAAAAAAAATTGGAAGAAAAAGATTAAACTCTCCGGACACATCCTGCCGCGTTTCATTATCTCGCTGTTTGCCTTCACCACCTCCCGCCCTGCATGAGTGTTCCCCGTCTGGCTTCTTCAACAATATTAAACCCTATGCTCGTCCCCCCGGTTGTATATCAGCCATACACTCAATAATGCCTGGCTATCTGTCGTCTACAAACCCTGAGATCAGTCTCGAATGTATTTATGTGTTGGAATATTATGTAAGGTGAAGCTGGTCTTGTTGCTGGAGCTTCTCGCGGGGTGTAGGCAAAGATACGTTGACTTATATATGGTATATTCTTGTTGTTATTATGTATCGCCTTTAATAGTTATGATAGATGGTTAGTGACTGTTGTATAGTAGTAACTGTCTCAGTATCTAACACATCTCTGTATTTTTCAGGCGGAAGGACAAGCTGGATCTGGTTCCCTCTGGCGACGACGAGTCTTCAGGAGATGGTCAGCAGCTGCCCAAGTTGGTGGAGGTTATCAATGACACTCTGGTGGAGTTATTGGACGGCTCACCCGACCAACACGACCTCCCCCGACTGTTCGACAATACTACCTTCTGCGTCGGGAACAACTCTGGTCCTTCATGTAACACAACAGAGTTTTCCATCTACGACAGTCCACCGCCGTTCAGCCTTCCGTCTACCATCTTCATCGGTGTGTGTCTCACCATCTGCATCATCATTACCGTCCTGGGCAACATCCTGGTGCTTGTGGCATTCTTCTGTGAGCGAGCCATCAGGCAGCCGTCAAACTACTTCCTGGCGTCACTGGCCGTCACTGACATCCTCATAGGAAGTGTATCTATGCCCTTCTACACTGTGTACGTCCTCGTTGGCTACTGGGATCTGGGACCAATTCTTTGCGACCTGTGGCTCTCCGTGGACTACACCGTGTGCCTCGTCTCCCAGTTCACGGTTCTCCTCATCACCATTGACAGGTTCTGCTCCGTAAAGATCGCGGCTAGGTACAGGGCGTGGCGCACCAAGAACCGTGTGATAATCATGGTGCTCGTCACCTGGGTCATCCCGGCGTTGCTCTTCTTCGTCAGCATCTTCGGGTGGGAACACTTCATTGGGTACCGTGACCTGGGGCCTGGTGAGTGTACGGTACAATTCCTCAAGGATCCGATCTTCAACACGTCTCTCATCGTCGCCTACTATTGGATCCCACTGATCGCGCTCTTTGTCTTATATGCCGGCATTTATCAGACCGCGTATGAGATGTCTAAAAAGGCGCGAGAGAAGAGGAAACAAGCTCAGGCCTTGATGAATCTGAAACCCTCGGCGCCTACTGCCAGCAACAGACCAAGTCCAGCGCCGGTGACGAAGGCGGCACACCCGACCAACAAGACGAGTGCCGGAGGCAAGAGTAGCGGCAGTGACAACGGTGATCACGGTGGTGAGGAAAAAGGCGGAGGAACGATGACCATGTCCAAGACCCAGAGTACACTCATCAGCCAAGACAAACCCAAGACAGAGACGGAAGTCGCCTCCGCTCCTCACACTACTGCCAACGACTCCACATCCTCACACAAGATATCCTCTAAGACAACCACCACCGAGACGATGAGCTTCATGGAGAAAACTGTACTGGAGAAAGAACTTGAAAAGTCGAGCAGTGGAATAGAGAGTGAAGACGAGAAGCGTGACAGCAACACCAGTCTGCCCAAGATAGAGCCGCTGGCGCCACCACTGAGGGCATCGCCGACCACTGAGTCTCTGGCCAAGATCCCTGAGCAGTGTTTACTGGACTCTGAAAATTCTGAGCCTCGTCTAACTGAGCCTTCCATACACCCCGTACCGGCAGACTCTGTGGCGGCTCTCTTAGGCATCAGTCAAGTAAACAATGGTGGTATCCATAATGGACTGACCAACCTGACAATATCATCCTTAGGGGACATCCCCATTGTACCTCCTCCACCCCCTGTGTCTAGTCAACTTGGTGTGCACCCTTTAGCTGCCTCCACTCCCATCACTCCCTCCATCACAGCCACTAATGAACCCATCGAGCCTCCAGCTATGTTCGCTGACCTCCCAGTACCCCAGAGACCGACCAGCCTGGAGCTGAGACTCAGTCCGCTCACACTTCCCGCCTACGACTCCGTCATGTCGATGGACACGAGTGACATGAGGTTCATGGACGAGAGTTCGGTGGTCGTGCCCTCACCTGTGGTTGAGACACCTCCTTCCTCCAGCTGGACACAACAGGACGCCACCATCTCTCCCGAAGACTTAGCGCGGCGTCTAGAGGCACCAATGAGTCTACCGTCACCCTCGAACACGGTCACACCTACACCAATGCCTTCCATGAACGGTAACGGATCCCTTCACAACGGCACAGACTCCATGAGGTCGACACCGAAGCCCCAAACATCACCATCCAAGAAAACACTGATCCCAGACCCCAGTCCCCCCGCTGCCCCTCACCCGACACCCGTCAAGGTGCCCTTACCTCCGTCATCACCCATAGTGAAGAAACAGCCTCCCCCACCTCCACCCAGGGATCCATCTATAACAACAACTATAACCTTAGCTCCTCCTGTAGTGTCTATAACCCCCAGCAGCCAACCAAACAGCACCAAGAAGTCAGGAGCCCCAACCAACGGAGGACCACCAAGTGCCTCTCTCACCGTCACCAGCAGAGGCCGCGACAGTAGCATCGAGCCCGACAGTTGTGCTGAAGCGTCTCACGTAGATGAAAAGGTCAAGCCCAAGAAGGACGTGTTCAAGAGCTTTGGTAAGAAGATCCGCTTTAAGAAGAAGAAGAAAGACCCGGAGGAGAAGAAGTCCAAGTCCCACAACCGAGCTAACAAGGCCCTCAAGACCATCTCGGTGATCATGGGCGCCTTCGTGGCCTGCTGGACGCCTTACCACATCATCGCTATCATGGAATCATTTTGCCTCTGCACGAATGGTCACGTTTACATGTTTTTCTACTTCCTCTGTTACGCCAACAGCCCCATCAACCCCTTCTGCTACGCCCTCGCCAACCAGCAGTTCAAGAAGACCTTTATGAGACTCCTCAGAGGGGACTTCCACGTCACTTAATGTTGTGTCTTTAGTGTAGTCTTGGCCTTTGTCTTATATTAATGTAAAGGTGTAGCTTAGTGGCGTTTCTTACTGTACTGATGCAAGCTGGTTATGAAGTGGGACCTAAGCATTGTAAAAAAAAAAAAAAAGCCGAGATGAGCGTAAGTTAAAGCATGCAGATAGAGCGGCCCGGGGCAGCTTACTCACCTTCCTCAGCTTACAAGAAGGTCGGTCGGTCTAGATGGTGGTGGTGGTGGTGGTGGTGGTGGTAATGGCGATGGTGGTGGTCGTGGTAATGGCGATGATAGGAGTGATGGTGGTAGTGGTAATGGTGATGATAGGAGTGATGGTGGTAGTGGTAATGATTATAAGTGGTGGTGGTGGTGATGATGATAAGTGGTGATGATGGTGGTGATGAAGATGGTGAGTAAGCTGCGCCCCGCGGTTTTAGGAGAATAATGAATGAACATGTAAAAGTGTGAATAACTACTGAAAATAATGTATATTTTTAGGAGCAGATCCTCAACAGTTTACATGGAGAATTATTTAGTGTGAATGAAGGTGATAAGAAGGCACTTTACTGTTTGACTTAAAGTTAAAACAACAAATAAATAATGGGAGACTAACACTCAGACTCATCCTTGACAATAGGCTCAACACCTTAACTTACCTGGTGTTAATTAGTCGTTTCTCGTTAAGTAAGACTCTATACAATCTTAATGTTCACCTTTGACGTTATTATTATTTTTGTTTAACTTCAAGTCAAATAATTAAGGTATTTCTTATATCTTTATTTACGAGAAATATTCAACGTAAGATTCTTGTTGAGAGTTTCGATCCTGTTGAGGTTTTTTACTTAAGTTTGATTCAGAATGTACAAATAAGAATTGGTTTAGGACGACAATAATCCTGTGTACTAAACTCTGCACACATTATGAGGTTTATGTTTAGCTCGTGGGTTTTATTTATAAGTTTAAAACATCAGTAATTAGAAATTGGTTTATGTTGATAGATACTTTTCATATTTAACTACATAAACACTGTGCAGCTATACGCAAATTATCAGTATTCCAGTATATATTATGTATACTACCTGTTGCAGTATATAATATGCATACCTGTTGCAGTAATTATGTATACTACTGGTTGAAGTTTATTTTGTTAGCGAGTTATTTTCTTTTATTTAATACCATTATGTGCTAATTATATTCAATATAATTATGCAATTAAATTGATAATTACATCTGAAGAAGAGCAATAGTTTGGGGCAATAATTAATTGTAATATTAACATCACGTCAGCAAATAAACAAATGATCTAGACTCGTAATGGTGGCAACATCGTGAGCATAACCATTAACTATTAACGTGTTAGTTCTGGGGACCTATTAGAATTGAGACCTATTAAAACTGGGGACCTATTAGAATTGGAGACCTATTAGAGTCGGGTACCTATTAGAACTCGAGACCTATTAGAATTGGGGAACTATTAGGACAAAAACCCATTGATAAGTCGTCGTCATTCACAATACCCCGGAGGCCAGAGAGTAGAAGTGTTCAGTCAATAGTCTTAAGAAAATGCTCCTACGTTTTGTCCCTTTACCTCCACCTCCCCCTTCCCCCTACCTCACTCTTCCCCTCCACCTCCCCTGTACCTTCCCCTTCCTCTCCCTCCACCCCGTTCCTTCTCTCCCTCCACCTCCCCTTCCCCTACCTCCCCCTTCCCCCTACCTCACTCTTCCCTCCACCTCCCCTGTACCTTCCCTTCCCTCTCCCTCCACCCCTTCCCTCTCCCTCCACCCCTTGCCACTCTCCCCTCCACCCCTTGCCACCTCTCCCCTCCACCCCTTGCCACCTCTCCCCTCCACCTCCCTCCCTCCTCTGCATTCACTAACGAGACAAGATCTAAAATAAAAAGGTATAGAAATATATACACACAGATTTTGTTGACAATAATAAACAAATTCCCCCACAATAACAAAACATTACACTAACAGTAGCCAGTGATCTCTTCAGCTAGACTCTACCGTGAGATCACCTGCCCATTGTGTACACTCGTTAACTGTGAACTGAGCTTATCTCACATGACCTCACAACCACTGGGGTCACAGGTCACGGGTCAGAGTGTATCAATGGGCTTATGTTCTCTAGAGTCTCACCATTATCTTCACTACTCACGGCTGAAGTCATCATGATTGTGTTGTTTAGGAGTATTGTCGTGTTCCTCAGTGTCAGGTTGATTTACCAAGTTGTTACCTGTGTGGACTATGATGACCTGAGCTCCCACAAGGATCATCTCTGTTTTGTGTGTTAATAAACTAACTCTTATTACTAATTTAACTTAATCTAATCTAAATTTAACCTGACCTAACTTATCCTTAAATTAACTTCAGTAAATCACTAACCTAACTTAACTTAAGTAAATAATCACTAATCTAACCTCGCCTCACCAAACCAAGCGTAAGAAATTGGTATGGAAATTCGGGATTGGTTCCTCATTATTAGGATTTATTTTGCTCGTATTTCAGCTGATAGTTAACTACAACAGTCTGCCCTGAAACGTTTTCTGTAATCCATAACTTTAAAGTTGAAGTGTCAAATTGTTTCATCTGTTATCGACTTCAACAACCATGATAGATACTCTGTTGACTAATGAGTCAAATCAGTTCCTGAAATACGGTACTTATGGTGTTTTGGGAACCTGTGTGTGTAGGAGCATGTAAAGCAGATATATATTGTGTGTCTGTGAGCAAAAAAATTCTCTGTCAGGTCAACTTCAACGAGTAAAAATATTTAGGTGTGTTGCAGAAGTGTGTGTAGGTCTCCCCAACACAACTAAATGTTTTTTTTAATGTTTGTGACTAATATATGGATACATAACTACACACAGGTTCACTATAAACACCTTCTTTACACACGGGTTCACTATAAACACCTTCTTTACACACGGGTTCACTATAAACACCTTCTTTACACACAGGTTCACTATAAACACCTTCTTTACACACAGGTTCACTATAAACACCTTCTTTACACACAGGTTCACTATAAACACCTTCTTTACACACAGGTTCACTATAAACACCTTCTTTACACACGGGTTCACTATAAACACCTTCTTTACACACGGGTTCTTAACAGAGCAACGAACCATTTTTTAACCCTTGATCAAGCATATCTGAGGGTTGGTGACCACAATCCTCCACTCTAAATATTCTCGGGCTGTTTTTTTGTTACCAGTCCTCTAATGCTTTGTATCTCTCTGGGACTCCATTGTTTATTCTTTAATTCATCCCCTGGCCCTCCTTCCCTCAATGACCAAGATTAACATTACTATATCATAACGTTCACCGCTTCCTTACACACGTTTACTGAATTAGACAGAGAGAGATAGAGTAGAGGTCAGACCTTTGCTGCGTTATCTCACGAGGCCTCCGGGGTAATAATTCTTACTTAGCAACAACTAGTCACCTTTAAAACATAATATATACAACGTGATGCAGGGTATATTAGTTAATTAATTAATATAACACCAACATATATATGTATATAAGCCCTATGTTGTAGTGTGTGTGTGTGTGTGTGTGTGTGTGTGTGTGTGTGTGTGCTGGAGGTGACCATGACTCGGTCAGTAATGCTGGAGTCAGGGTGAGTCACAGATGGTAATGGTCATGAGTCAGTAACAGTAATGACTCGGAACAACAGGTCACTCACCACCCACCTCAGCACACACGTATAAATCAATTAATGTCCATGTGTATATAACGTATGTATGTATGTTCTTACGCACATATGGAATCAAAACAGACATACTCAGACCTCAGAAAAGATCAAATGGACGGGTGACTCTTTATAGCAACCTCACACATTAAGAGTTAAATATTAGAGAATGTTTTATAAATAGTGAACTCTTTGAAGAATTTAGATAGTGTGTATATACATTAACCTTAGCTAACTCTTTGTACAGTAGATATGAGAGTTGAGCCTTTCCCTTCGTATCTGTGTTTGTCTGTTAATTAAGTGAGATGAATTATAATTGAAGCTTAAATTTTTCATCTTAAACAGAGACATTTTTTTTATTCCGATGTAAAAAAAACAAAAAAATATATAACCCCAATTATGTGTTTGTTTGTTGTTTGTTTACCTTTGTTTATGTTGTTGGCTATGATGGTCTTAAGGGCATTAATAGTTAGTGAAGGTATGTGTGTCTTAAACGAGGTTACGATAATTGTTAATGGGGGCCCCTGACAATTAATGGGGTCTCCTTGTGTTATAAACAATCCCTTACCTTTTATGGCAATAGAACCCTCAGGTGTGTTAATGGAATTTATTTTAATAGAGCCCTCGTGTGTGTGTTAATGAAACCCTTCAGTTAATGGGCCCTAGAGTTATTGAACCTCTTATCTTAAATGGAACCCTAAATTAATGAATCACCTGTGTTAACGGGAACCTGAGTTAATGGAACCTTGTATTAATGGAACGTTGATCTAATGGATGCCTTGTTTGATAGACTCCTGTGTTATTGGAACCCTAATTTAATAGCCGGTACGCATCAGTGGATCCTCTGTGTTAATGGAACCTTAAGTTAATGAACCCATCAGTTAATGGATCCCGAGAGGTAATGGATCCCTTAACTGGGCTAATGTTCCCTTAATTAATGGGTAGCTGATGTTTAGAGACCTCGATAAGACACACTTTCCCTCCATAAGGCAAACTCTCTTCCCATTCCCCATTAACAATTGACTCTATCCATTTATCCCCATTACCACCATCAGTAATTAGTGACGTACTCTAAAGACCTTTCTCTCAATGGCTGATTATATTAATGGTGGTTAGACAAAGAATTGGTTCCATTGTTAGGTATATCCATCCATCCATCCACTCACTTACTTTCCAACCCATTCACCCAACCGTCCATCCATCCATCAACCCACTCACCCAACCATCCATCCATCAACCCACTCACCCAACCATCCATGCATCCGTCAACCCATTCACCCAACCATCCATCCATCCATCAACCCACTCACCTAACCATTGTTACGCCGTCTCTTAATTTACTTATATATCCAGGTTCTAGGCGTAACCAAACAAAAAGTGAAGAAAATTAAAAGAATAAAAATAAATAAAGTAAACCTTTAAGAATTTAATTAATAAAATATTAACACAATAAAGAGCCTCGTAGGCTGTCACAACAAATTGATTCACCATCGAAACTTTTAAGACAAGTGATACTAAACATCGAAACATCAAAAGAATAAAAATAAAGCATTGGATTACGTTAACACTGCATAAACATATAAAAACTGTCACTGAAATTAACTAACGTGAAACAACACTGAATTACTTGAATGTAACGAAACAATTACTGATGGACATAAATAGAGACATAAATAGGTACTCACATAGATATACCACATTGGTGACGACAGGAACAACACAAATAAATTAAGTATAAGTCACAGGTGACGAGAGTCACTCAAAGGATGTGAACCGTATGACAAGAAGACTGAACTGCCTCTGTCTACAGGTGGAGTGCTATATACATGGTCGGTTCGCGCCAAGCGACCAGCCGGTGAACTTGGGTCGTTTAACGATGCAGATGGTCGTTAGAGCAACACAGAATGCTTGTTACAATACTAAATAAAGAAATAAGATGGGCTTGAACAAATAATAACAGTTAAAACCTTAACAGCACAGGGTAAGGTGACTAGAATATATAATAGTAAATATAACACATCATTACAGGAATAATTGGAACATGGAAGCATGTTATATAAAAAAAATAGAAAAATACGATACGGTCGTAACACCATCCATC
Source organism: Homarus americanus (assembly GCF_018991925.1). Taxonomy (NCBI): domain Eukaryota; kingdom Metazoa; phylum Arthropoda; class Malacostraca; order Decapoda; family Nephropidae; genus Homarus; species Homarus americanus. The sequence goes on along the minus strand of NW_024745073.1, from coordinate 8,752,470 downwards.
CATCCAACCATCCATCCATCAACCCACTCACCCAACCATCCATCCATCAACCCACTCACCCATCCATCCATCCATCCACTTACCCATCCATCCATCCATCACCATCCATCACCATCCATCCATCCACCATCCAACCATCCATCCATCAACCCACTCACCCAACCATCCATCCATCAACCCACTCACCCATCCATCCATCCATCCACTTACCCATCCATCCATCCATCCATCAACCCACTCACCCATCCATCCATCCATCCACTTACCCAACCATCCAACCAACCATCCATCCATCAACCCACTCACCCATCCAACCAACCATCCATCCATCCATCATTGCCCTAACTGAGGAGGCACCCAAGACCATCACCACCTTGAAGGACGCCACAGCCAAGCCGAGTGAAGAAAGTTTGAGCCCCACTCCTCTTCGCTGTGTCCCCCCCCCCACCCCCCTCCCCCTCTGTATAGTGAATTCGTTATAAGGACACCCTCGTTATTAAGCGACCTTGTTAACGTGTTTGTATTTTTAGCCATGACTTCGTTAGCCAGTGTTTTTGTTACTGGTTGACGGGTGCGTGGAATATGTCGTTTGTGATTTTGATTGATTTTGCCGCTTACAGTGGCTACTTTATTGTGCACCTCACACTCATCCTGTGAGCGGTAGCGCAAAAGGATTACAGAGTAGAGTTTACAAAGGGTCATAATAATTAACCCCGTTGTCAGGATATTATGGCACTGAATGTTACACAGTATTTCATTTACATTGTTTGTGTGTGTGTGTGTGTGTGTGTGTGTGTGTGTGTGTGTGTGTGTGTGTGTGTAATAACTGGTTTGTCCGTGTAATTATCGTCATTAACTTAAATGAGGACATGATGAACTTCAGTCTGTTTCTTTAAGTTCAGTCTTGTAATGAAGCCTTGAGAGTTTATTATTATTGTTAGTAGTAGTAGTAGTAGTAGTAGTAGTAGTAGTAGTAGTAGTAATAGTAGTAGTAGTAATATTATTATTATATATCATTATTATTGTATTCATAATTATCATGTTTACTTCCACAATAATAAACGTTAATTAATTTAAATATTAAAATTTTCTGCGGTAAACTTGGACCATTATTGTGGTTCAAGGTCAGACAGCAACGACATAATTAAACTTTTACACCTGTGATAAATCAGGCGAATAATGAGCAGCAACAGGCGAGTCATTCTTGATTTAATTAGCCAAGAAGATTACTAATGACTCCAGGTTTCACAGTTCATTATTTATATCACCGGTAATGACAGGTTAATTATTTTCTAAACCAATTTTGTGTCAGGAGTCAAGTTTCAGCAATCTAACTCATTCTAACTTAAATTAGTATACCTCTAACCTTGATAAATACCTCTGTCTTACCTTAACCAATTCTTAACCTAATTCATTCTAACCTAACCCAAAAAATCCCTGATCTAGCGTGCCCCTGATCTAACCCACCCCTACCATAACGTACCCTAACCTAACCTAACCTAACCTAACCTAACCTACCCCTACCCTAACCTAACCTAACCTAACCTAACCTAACCTACTCTAACCATAACCTAACCAAGTTATAACCTAACCTAACCTAACCTGCCCCTAACCTAACCTGACACTGAGAATCTGACTCCAGTAAATTAATTTGAGCTTTGAAGAACGTTTGAGTCTTTGCTCTCCAAAATGTTTAAATTATTAATAAAAATAAGAAAAAATATATCCATACTGGTGTTTACATGGCACTAGATGGCACCAGATGGCACAAGATGGCACCAGATGGCATCACATGGCATTAGATGGCACTAGATGGCATCACATGGCACTAGATGGCACCACATGGCACTAGATGGCACCAGATGGCACTAGATGGCACCAGATGGCACAGTAGTCAGTAGAGTGCCAGGTAGTGTGAACCAACAGTACTGGGGCCGTTGCGTGCTACCTGAGTCACTATCGACACTTCAGGTGTAAACGAAAGAGATTAATTATTCTATTTTACTTCATCTACGATAATTAATGTTTTTCTCTTGTTATCAATTTTCTTATCGGTTAATTATGTTGTTCTTGGTGTTATATGTTATGGTTGTTATATGTGAACCCTCCATATAGCGGACTTCTCTCTATATGTGATCCGTTATACAGAGGTTTCACTGTACCTATGACATTGTTTTTATGAATAAAGTTCATTATATTTAAATACAACCTTGTCAGTCATTGCCTTCAGCCTATCCTGTGTGTATCATGTCTTAGCGTATGTTAATATCATGTCTATCACGTGTTAATATGTTTATTATGTATGTGTGTCATGTCAGTATTTATTTTATGTTTACTATATGTTTGTATCACGTCTCTATCATGTCAACCTTATATCACCATACCTACCATATTCCTATCATGTTTACTATGTATTTCAATCATAACTTCCATTATCTTCCTATCATGCCTATCATACGGTTTTTATTATATTTGTATCATAAACTAACACACATCCATCATGCTCTATCACGTGTTTTTATCATGCCCTTAACATGTGTTCTGTCAATCGTAAGTTTTTATCATAATTGTTGTACTTTTTGTTGTTGTATAAGACTGTAATCCCCAGTACCAAAGCGTAATAGCCACGATAATTTATATAACTCAATGTATATAAAAAAATATATATATATACATAAAGCAAATATACTAACTGTCTAGAGTCTTATTATTAACCCTTATGTGACGGGAATAAATATGTGGTATGGTTTTTTATTGTCCCCTGAGAACTGAAGGGTGAAAGTCGTATGTTTATGTACGGTGTTGATGTGCCTTATAGCTTCTGTGGTGTGAAGGCAGATGGCATGTGGATGGGGAGACTATGTGTGTGTTTGTTTATGTATGTGTTTGTTTATGTATGTGTGTATGTACGTATGTATATGTGTGTTTTGAGATGTGTGGTGATGAATTCGATAATGTAGGTATACACAGATACACACACACACACACACACACACATACACACACACACACACACACACACACACACACTTCCCCTCCATCACTCTATCATCTCGTGTGTGTGTGTGTGTGTGTGTGTGTGTGTGTGTGTGTGTGTGTGTAGTTAACAATAGAGAATGATTCACAACCAACACACACAACCATTCTTCAATAAACTACCACGCTTTATGGTCATAGTTTTGTGACGTCATATGGCCATTCGAGAGTTAGAGGTCGTTAGTGATGAACAGCTATTGAACTACTGACCAATAACATGACAGGTGTAGTGTTGGAGGTGATATATGGTATTAGTACAGGTGTGTGAATGACAGATATGTGTTCGGTCAGATGGGATGGGGTGGGGTAGGTGGGTGGTGCAGGGGTGGAGGGTGTGGTGGGTGGGTGGGTGGTATTGGGGCGTCGTGCCAAAAGACGCCAAGTGTTGAATTTCACTTAGATATTAATTGTGTATATTGATATGTGTGTGTGTGTGTATAGGTGTGTGTGTGTGTGTGTATGTGTGTGTGTGTGTGTGTGTGTAGATTACCTGAGACTTACATGTACAAATCTCCCGAGAAGTTATGTGTGACCAGAGGAAGTCAATCACAGAGACCATTCTATCATATATTTCCATCCTGGTATTTAATATAACCAGGACCTAATATACCATACCTGTAATATACCTGAGTACACCAACTTCTATAATGACATATTGGGGATATTATTCATTCCTTCAACATGCACTCACTCCATATCCAAGTTAATTAGACTATTAATGAATAAACAAAATCAGAAATAATAAATTCGGTAAATATAAACAATAAACAATAACTGAAATATTATCAGTTCATATCTATTGTCTTTTTTACATAGGGGAGGGTCTTGACAGCGGGGTACCAGTGAGTGCACGATAAAGCACTCCGGGATATCTCACTTCTTCAGGAGGATCACCAGAGGGGTATCGAACCTGGTGACTGCCTGTACCCACACACACATAGTGCTCTTCAGTGTAGGAAAGGGATCCCCTCACTCTCTTGTTTCATGCGTCTACAGCTCAATGAATGTCTGACTGAATAAATGACTGGCTGACTGACTGACTGTTTATCTGAGGGCTTTAAACAGGCCACCTAAACAGCAAACCAGGTAGAGCAAGTATCGAGAGTATTGTCCAATCACCATCAGACCAACAGCCAATCACCAATATACTATACTATATAGTATATAAAACACACTCACACACACACACACACACAAACACACACACACACACACACACATGTACACCCACACACACACATGTACACCACACACACACACACACACACACACACACACACATGTACACCCACACACACACACACACACACACACACACACACACACATGTACACACACACACACACACACACACACACACACACACACACACACACACACACACACACACACACACACATGTACACCCACACACACACACATGTACACCCACACACACACACACACACACACACACATGTACACCCACACACACACACACACACACACACACACACACCACACCCACACCCACACCCACACCCACACACACACACACACACACACACACACACACACACACACACACACACACACACACACACACACACACACACACACACACAGGTAAATCAAGACTACTGACCCATTCCTTAACATAAATACCACGTTGAACAATCTATGACCTGACCTAAGTAAAGAGGTCACAGACGCCTGGGTCACTAACAGCTGAACTACTGCCTATAATAACCTCACTTAACCTTGATTGTGTAAGTGTTGGGTCAGGGAGTTAGTAAATGTTGGGGTTTCTTTATATATACAAGAGTTTTCATTTGTTTTACCTCTACCTAACTATGTATGTTTCTGAGTCAGTATTTCTCTATGTGTTATGTATCTTGGCTGAGGTGATATATGTATATAATGTACATCAATAAAAGCTCCAAGGTTTCCTCAATATTAAGTCTTTATTAACAATTCCCTGTCGCCATCTTGCATCAGCTGATTTGTGTAAATATTATGAGGAAAATTTGCATTCATAAACAACAAAATCAAAATAATATCCATAACACCGTGAGTTTAACATCCACAATGATGTCTTTATAATGTTTGTGTGTACGGCCGTCAGCTTCAGGTCAAATATGCAACTCGCATGATGACGCTTGAAGGAAACTTACATTTAATCAAAATTCCTTCCTCTTGTACAAGTTATTCCTTTAGAGGTAAAGAGTGGATGGTTAGCTGCTGTTTAAAGCGTAATTCAAGTTAAATTCAACTATTGGGAATGCCGCGGTTTATTGGCTAGCGTGCAGGGGACACCACCAGCCAGCGTGTCTTGCATACTTGTTCCACGTTACTGGTGATGGTATGTTGGGGTGAGCCATCCCTCCCTCCCTCACCCCTCTATCACATCATGTCGGGTCCTGTAGGTGGGTCCTGTGTGTGGGTCCTGTAGGTGGGTACTGTGTGTGGGTCCTGTAGGTGGGTCCTGTGTGTGGGTCCTGTAGGTGGGTCCTGTGGGTGGGTCCTGTAGGTGGGTCCTGTAGGTGGGTCCTGTAGGTGGGTCCTGTGGGTGGATCCTGTAGGTGGGTCCTGTAGGTGGAGTCCTGTGGGTGGGTACTGTGTGTGGGTCCTGTAGGTGGGTCCTGTGGGTGGGTCCTGTGGGGTGGGTCCTGTGGAAGTGGAGTACTGTGTGTGGGTCCTGTAGGTGGTCCTGTGGGGTGGGTCCTGTGGGTGGGTCCTGTGGGTGGGTCCTGTGGAGTGGGTACTGTGTGTGGGTCCTGTGGGGGTGGGGTCCTGTGGGTGGGTCCTGTGGGTGGAGTCCTGTGGGTGGAGTCCTGTGGGTGGGTCCTGTGGGTGGAGTGCTGTGTGGGTCCTGTAGAGTGGGTCCTGTAGGTGGTCCTGTGGGTGGGTCCTGTGGGTGAGTCCTGTGGAAATTGGGTACTGTGTGTGGGTCCTGTAGGTGGGTCCTGTGGGTGGGTCCTGTGATTCTGTAGGTGGGTCCTGTGGGTGGGTCCCCAGGTGGGTCCTGTGGAGGTGGGTCTGGGTGGGTCCTGGAGTAGGTCTGTGGGTGGGTCCCTATGGGTGGAGTCCTGTAGGTGGGTCTGTAAATTGGAGTCCTATGGGGTGGGTCCACTGTGGTGGAGTCTGTGGGTAGGTCCTGTGGGTGAGTTCCTGTGGACGGGTTTGTTGTTGATAGTGGACTGATTTCACCGTCAGAGATATCGTAGATCAAGACCTTCGTGTGGCAACGTCCTGTCTGTCACCACATACCGTGTCACACCATGCCGTGTCACCATATACCGTGTCACACCATATTCCGTGTCACCATACACCGTCACCACACCACATACCGTGTCACACCCGCCATACCGTATCTTTCCCTTTACCACCGTGTCACACCATACACCGTGCCACACCATACACACTACGGTTCACTCACAATACGCCACCTGAAGGTACACACAACACCTTCCATTTCTCCTCGTTGGTCTTGGTAGTCAAGCCGAACAGAAGTCAAGACATAGACGGCAAGTTATGTCCCAAGAGGTGACAGATAACAGACGAGTTGTGACAGTAGGACCCACGAGTCTCAGTCTAACTCTACCGTCACCGATCTTAGACAGGTAAAGAGACGGTAGACAGATATTTATCAAGTCTCTCTCTCTCTCTCTCTCTCTCTCTCTCTCTCTCTCTCTCTCTCTCTCTCTCTCTCTCTCTCTCCCTCTCCCTCTCTCTCTCTCTCTCCTAATGTCCCCCGTGTTTGACCCTGAGCGCAATATTTACCACCAACCAATAGTTCATCACAGTGTTATACCACCAAGGGGCATTAGAGCGAAAATCATATACGTATCATTAGTGAGTGAGCCACTAACAACACACGCGTTAGTTATCCTTAATAATTATAGCTTCGATACTTCATATTTTCAGGACCACCGTGTGACAGAATATGCTAACCCACAATATTCATAAGGTCGACTTTTCTGTACTTATGGCTGCTGTAAATAGCTCTTATGATATACGTAAACTAATATACCTTTCTATATAAATATTCTTCTCATTAGAGCCATATATAGGAGGTTTACAGGTAAGAAACAATTAGGGTTCAAGTTTTGTTGATGTTATTTTAGAAAAACGGCTTTATAGTCGATTGTGGAGTGGTAGTTTCTTGCCCCCGTGAGCCTTAAACTTTAGTTGTTGGTCAATGATTTCCGTTAACACTATCAGGACGATGACAACCCGGCCAGGATAATGAATTAGTCCATTGATTAAGATATTTTAACCCCTTGAATACGAAGACTTAACCCCCAGTGTATGATAATTTAACCCCTCGAGTACGATAACTTAACCTCTTGAGTACGATAACATAATCCCCAATTATACTGAATAACTTGTTGTTCACCTGTATTCAAATTTTTCCCCACTACGGTAAAAAGTTTCCCTCCACCCTAAACTTTCCCTCCACCCTAAACTTTCCCTCCACCCTAAACTTTTCCTCCACCCTAAACTTTCCCTCCACCCTAGACTTTCCCTCCACCCTAGACTTTCCCTCCACCCTAGACTTTCCCTCCACCCTAAACTTTCCCTCCACCCTAGACTTTCCCTCCACCCTAAACTTTCCCTCCACCCTAAACTTTTCCTCCACCCTAAACTTTCCCTCCACCCTAGACTTTCCCTCCACCCTAGACTTTCCCTCCACCCTAGACTTTCCCTCCACCCTAAACTTTCCCTCCACCCTAGACTTTCCCTCCACCCTAAACTTTCCCTCCACCCTAAACTTTCCCTCTAAAACCACAAGTCATGAAACATTCTTGGTCTGATCTCTGCAACATCACCATCAATCAGTAAAAATCTTTGCAATGTTGATCACAGTTCGTTGCATACAAGTTTCTTTGGGTGACGTCATTTGCAACATGCACACACACCCTCAGGATATTGGATTCTCTAAAGATAATCAGTTGCGTCAGGCAGCTATATGAATGCTAATCCTCACCGACTGACTGACAGATATATTCACTGATGATCTGACTTATAGACTGATTCACGGATAGACTAATTGACTGATGTACTGACTAGCCTAATGACTCGCTGATTAACTGACTTGACTGACTCACTCACTCACTGACGGAATATTATCGTTGTCATCACCCTGTATATGGTCATGGCGATAGAGTTCACACGCGAGGACCAGTTAATTATTTTTTGCCTAGTTAAACCACGCATAGTCTCTCTCTCTCTCTCTCTCTCTCTCTCTCTCTCTCTCTCTCTCTCTCTCTCTCTCTCTCTCTCTCTCTCTCTCACACACTTCTCACACTCTTCTCTCTTCTAACTCTCTCTCCAGAATGAGGTTCATTATGTCTTCTTCCACCACATAGATCGTCAGTGTTAAGCAAGGAGAGGTGAGGGAATGGAGGGGAGGTGGAGAGGGGAAGAGGAGAAGGAGTATGTGGAAGGGAGAGAAGGGAAGGGAAGGAGAGAAGGAAGGAAGGGAGGAGGAGGGGAAGGGGAGAGGGAAGGGAGAAGGAGAGGGAAGAAGAGGAGGAGGAAGGAAGGAGAAAGAGGAAGGGAGAGGGGAAGGGAGAAGGAGAGGGAAGGAGAGGAGGAGGGGAAGGAAGAGAGGGAGGGAGGGAAGGAAGGAGGAGGGAAGGGATAGGGAAGGGAGAAGGAGGGAAGGAAGGAGAGAAGGAGGGAAGGGGAGAGGGGAAGGGAGAAACAGGAGGTGAATAAAGTAAGGGGGGGGGAGAAGGGGATAGATAAAGAGAAGGAGAAGGGAAGGGCTGGGAAATAAAGAAAAAGAAGAAGGAAAGGAAAGAGGAAGAAAGGAAGGGGTGGTGTCTTACAGTCTGCGTTTCTGTCTGTTTGTCTTCATGTATGTTTATCTGTCTATGTCCGTCTCTCTGTCCCTCTGCCCTTTCCTGTCTGTCTTTCTGTCTGTTTACCTGTCTAATTATTCCACCTGATAGTCACTGCTTGTCAACACACCAATCGATTCTCGGATAACATGTTCAATAACTGGCTATGAGCAGGAACAGATGCGACTGACAGATATAAACAGAGAGACAGAGAGACAGACAGAGAGAGAGAGAGACAGACAGAGAGAGAAAGACAGAGACAGAGAGAGAGAGAGAAAGACAGAGAGAGACATAGAGACAGAGAGAGAGAGAGAATTATAAATGATAATCCACAAGAAAATCATAAAAAAAAAACCTGAAGAAGTCTTACAACCGCTAACAACTCACTCCGTCTCTGTGGTGTAATCAAACGAGACGTCATAAGGTTAATATATTTGTAGTGAAAGGAACTAAACATGATTCATGGACTTGTCAACATTGCACGAAATATTGCAGCAGTATTTTACGTGACGTCATGCACAGCTGCACCAACAGTTGCCAAGTATGGAAATTTCCCTCCTTCCTCCTCCTCTCCCGCACGCAATGATGAATAGTTCCACTTAACGTAATGTACTGTTTTCAGGTAGTTTTATGCTAAAATATGGACCAAGAAAGTATACGTCTCTCTTCTTTAATTCGTATGTTTATCATCAAGGTAAATTATGATTGATGAATGGTTTATTATTAAGTAATTGTTGACTTACTGGGTATATAACTTATCGTACTCGGCCAAGTTGTGTCGGAGTTGTTGCTGTTTTAGAGTAAGTTATCGTACATGTCGTGACAAAATTGACGTGTTTTGTTTAATCGCGTGTGTTTTGTTATTATCTCTCTCTCTTTATTTCTGTTCTTGTTATTGCTTTATTTATTGTTACTTTTATATGTGCTAAGGTTACAATAGGTAGAATATAAGATCAAAGAAAACGTAGCTACAGTAAGAGTTCTCAGAAGGCTTGGAGAGATTGAGAAGAGATTATACACAATATCTCTCTTTCTTAGAACATGAGAGAGAGAGAGAGATTTTTAAGCACTGTCTCTCTGCTTTATGTGGCTGAGAGATACCTTGACCATATAGAGAGAGACGTAACCTAAGGGAGAGACTTTACTCGAGGGTAAAATAATAACACAAATAAGACGATTGTTGTGTTACAAGAGATGATCGATTTTAGTACTCGTTTGGTGTTACTCAGTCACTCTTAAAGCAACCCAAACAGTCACTCAAAGACATGTTCACTCAAAGTCGCTCTCGTTCTCTCGTCACTCTCGTCACTCACTTTCTTGCCACTCTCACTCTCACAGTCACTCTCACAATAGCCTTTACACAGTCCGGAATAACATAGACTACCTGGCGGGGTGACTCAAGGAACACTCTGACAAATTCATATCAAGAACACGACATCGAATCCCTGCAGCCATGTTGGGTTGAGGATGCAGAGGGTGGGGAGTCGTAGGTAGCTGGTGGAGAGGGGGTGGGGAGGGTAGTGGGGAGGGTGAGTGGGGAGGTAGTGGGAGAAAGTGTGGGAGGAAATGGGGGAGGGTGATGGGGAGTGGTGAAAGTGAGGTGGGAGGGTGATGGTGAGTGAGGGGTGGGAGGGTGATGGGAGTAGTGAGAATTGGGAGGGTGATGGGGTGTGAGTGAGGGGGTGGGAGGGTGATGGGGTGGTGAGGGTGGGAGGGTGATGGGTAGTGAGGGGTTGGGAGGGTGATGGGGTGAGTGAGGGGTGGGAGGGTGATGGGGTGGTGAGGGGGTGGAAGGCTGATGGGGTGGTGAGGGGGTGGGGGAGAGAGATGGTGGGTGGGTGGGGAGATGGGGGAGGGGTAGGGAGGGAGAAGAGGGCAAATGTGGGAGGAGAAGAAGGGGGGGTGAGGGGAGGGATGTGGTAGAATGGAGAGAGAATGGAGAATTAGAAGAAATTGAGGATAAAGGAAGGAAGAAGGACATAGAGAGAAGAGGAGAGGGGTGAGATAGAGATGGGGATGAGGGGCAAGGAATGAGTGAGGAGGGAGGGGAGGGAAACATGCAGTGTTATGATATGGGGAAGAGATGTGGCAACGCTGTAGGGCAGTATATGACATTGTGTGAGGCATGGCATCACCGAATGACACTCACCATAAACCTGACACTCACCATACACCTGACACTCACCATACACCTGACACTCACCTATACATACACCTAACTCTCATACACCTGACACTCAGCTATATATAGAGAAGGTGTGTTGGGCCGCTAGTTAAAGATTTAACGCATCCAGCTTTAAAATCTCGGGAGAATGATGCTGGCCAGAGAGAGCAGAACCAGCAGGTAGGTAGACACACGTGCACGGAAGCAGGGAGGTAGACAAACGTGCACGGGAAGCAGGGAAGTGGTGCACGTGCGGAAGGGAGCAAACGTGCACGGAAGGGGGAGTGAACAAACGTGCACGGAAGGTAGACAAACGTGCACGGAAGAGTGAACAAACGTGCACGGAAGGAGGTGAACACACGTGCACGGAAGCAGGTATGGACAAAAGTGCGGAAGGAGGGAGGTAGACAAACGTGCACGGAAGGAGAGTGAACAAACGTGCGAAGGGGGAGGTAGACAAAGCAGCGGAAGGGAGTAGACAAACGTGCACGGAAGGAGAGGTAGACACGTGCACGAAGCAGGGAAGGTAGACAAACGTGCACGGAAGGAGGGAGGTGAACAAACGTGCACGGAAGGGGAAGTGAACAAACGTGCACGGAAGGGGGGAGGTAGACAAACGTGCACGGAAGGAGGAGGTAGACAAACGTGCACGGAAGGGGGTGAGCCAATGCACGGAAGCAGGGAGGTAGACACATGTGCACGGAAGCAGGGAGGTAGACACATGTGCAGGAAGCAGGGGAGGTGGACACACGTGCACGGAGCAGGGAGGTAGACACATGCAGGCAGGAGGTAGACATGTGCACGGAAGCAGGGAGGTAGACACACGTGCACGGAAGCAGGGAGGTGGACACATGTGCACGGAAGCAGGGGGTGAACACATGTGGAAGCAGGAGGTAGACAAACGTGCACGGAAGCAGGAGTGAACAAACGTGCAGGAAGCAGGAGGTAGACACATGTGCACGGAAGCAGGGAGGTAGACACACGTGCACGGAAGCAGGGAGGTAGACAAACGTGCACGGAAGCAGGGAGGTAGACACATGTGCACGGAAGCAGGGAGGTAGACACACGTGCACGGAAGCAGGCAGGAACACATATGTGCAGGCAGGTAGGCAGGCAGGTAGGTTCTGATGACTGTCAAAACAGTTATTAATATTTCGTAAGAGTCAACCTGAGGACGGAAGAGCAACACACACCAACAAGCTGCACAAGGCTCACTTAGTTTACACATGGAATGAGCTTTTCCTGCATACATGAACTAACTATTCTCTATTTTGTATTCTTTCCCTTACTTGTTTGATTCGGATCTTTTCTTTTTTTAGTTTAGTTTACGGTAGATAGAACTGGGACTATTTTGGGTATGATTCCGGTCGGGTTGTGGAGCTGACCTTTTGGTGTTACCATTCTGGGCAGGTGAGGGAGAGGGGAGGAGGAGAGGAGGGTGGGTGAGGGGGGAGGAAGGGAAGGAGGGTGAGGAGGAGGAGGGAGGAAGGGTGAGGAGGAGGGAGGAGGAGGAGGGAGAGGGAGAGGGAGGGTGGGTGAGGGGGAGGAAGGGAAGGAGGGTGAGGAGGAGGAAGGGAGGTGAGGAGGGGGGAGGAGGAAGAGGGTGAGGAGGAGGAGGAGGAGGAGGGAGAGGGAGGTGGGTGAGGGAGGAAGGGAAGGAGGGTGAGGAGGAGGAAGGGAGGGTGAGGAGGAGGAGGAGGAGGAGGGGGAGTGGAGGAGGCAGAGGGATGGCAAGTGTGATGATTTTATTTTGCTTCAGATAATAAGGAAAGACTTATTAATAATTCCTTATAAAACAAAAAATAAATAGACCAGTTTGATTTTATTTAATCCCACTAACAGTATCAAAAAAAATATATATGAATAGAAATCAGGAAGATCGACTTAATATTGTGCTTTGAATTCTTATTTGTTCACCCCCAGACCAGAGAACAAGAGGGGGGACCCAGTATCACTCATAACAATAACTTCTTAATAATACAACACTAACTTATATTATCCTTCCTGAGATAAATAGTGGCATCGACCCCCACCCCATGGTTCCTTCCTCCCCACATATTATCCCCATCAACCCCCCCACCCCCCACCCATAGTAAAAAATAATGATAATATTGCATTAATCAGTTATAGAAGAATTCACTCACTTGATTTAACACATTACACGGTGGAAAAATTAGAGTACTTACACAACACACACACACACACACACACACACACACATTATTATATAACTCTCACTGAGCATGGTCTCAACTCTGGCCGGATGATGGCACTGGTGGTGGCACTGGTAGTGGCACTGGTGGCACTGGTGGTGGTGCCAAATTCCAGACTTTTCGACTTTAACCTGTAACCTTTGCCTCCAGACCATAACAGCTTTAAGGGATAACATGGTGAATGTAGACCTACATATGCCAAGTAGGGGAGGAGCAACTGTTTCCTTTATAGAGTTAGGTTAGTTAGTCCCTTTAAACCATTCTGTCTCTCTGTTACCTTCTCTACAACACTCACTTCACACACCTGTCAAACACTCACTTCACACACCTGTCAAACACTCACTTCACACACCTGTCAAACACTCACTTCACACACCTGTCAAAACACACACTTCACACACCTGTCAAAACACACACTTCACACACCTGTCAAACACTCACTTCACACACCTGTCAAAACAGCACGTGTCCCAACAGGTAAAATACTAAAGTCGATCCTCTGTTTCTCCCTCTGTCTGCCGTTGACGTAACAGATGTACCACCCAGCTGTAACAGAGGCCCTTGACAACACTACCCTGACACACCGTGGGAGAGAGTGAGATAGAGAGATAGTGAGGGCGTGAGAGTGAACGAGTGGGGGATTAAGAGAGTGAGTGAGATAATGTGAGAGAGAGAGAGAGTGAAAGTGCTAGATGATGAGAGATTGAGAGAGTGAGAAAGTGATATAGTGATAAATTGAAGGAGTGAAGGAATAAAATAAAGAAAGTGAGATAGTGAGAAAATGAGGGCTTGGGAGAGTGAGATAGTAAAAACACCAGAAGCAAAAATATGGAAAAGTGATGAATGGGAAGATGGAGGAAGGAAGAATCATAAGAAGAAGAATTGATGAAATAGAAATATACAAACCCAAGAATAATTATCGAAAGATGAAAAAGGAAAGCCGGATGTCTGAATGTCTGTATGTTGATCAGCCATTAGAGGGAAGAGATTTAACACATACCATTAAGCACATCCTATCCGTCTCTATCACCGTGCACACACACACACACACACACACACACACACTCCCCTCCTTCCCAAGACCTCAGATCCTCTCTCTCTCTCTCTCAGCTCCACCAAGACAAGGGCTCTAGGTCGAGGCAGCCTTTCATCCGCCAGTGTAATTCTACTGAAGATTTTTTTGTTTGAGACAGAGTTTGCCGACCTTTTGGTGTGGTCTGGCGGAAACATTTGGTCAACAGATATGGGAAAAAACTTGTTATCTTTGTCTCTCTGGTCTGGTCTGTCTGTCTGTCTCTGTCTGTCTGTCTGTCTCTGTCTGTCTGTCTTTTTCCCTAGACTTAAGAGGAAAATTGACCTATTTGTCCTAAGCTTTGGGGAATTTACTGCCATTTTTTTCCCTGTTCCCTCGCGTGACCTCAGTACATCTCTCAGTGCTCACTCAAAGCGTAGTTACGAGTCAAACCACGTTGGTGCTTAAGCCTTTGTTGTGTCGCACCTGCCGGCCACTATTGTCCTGATAACAAGGTTGTCTGAGTCTTGTTGTTGTTGCTGTTAGTGTATGACGTCACTTCCTGTTCTTATTTATTGATGTTAGTGGTAGTTATTTAATAATGGTTTGAGGGTCGGGTCGGGTCTGGTCGCGTTGGGTTAAGTCAAGTTGGGTTAAGTCAAGTCAGGTTAGGTTAGGTTAGGTGAGGTTCCGGTGGAGGATTAGTATTCTTTCCCCGCTTTACATCACTCTATTGTCCTCATGTTATTACACAGTATCAACAGCGGTTTTTATCAGTCACCGTGAGAACAGAAGCAGGAGGGGAGGCGGCCTTTCTCTCATCCTGGGCTCTTCTCTGTCAACGACCTGATGAAACGGCTTCCGCACTGAGTAAGAGAGAGAGAGAGAGAGAGAGAGAAGAAGAGAAAGAAGAGAGAGAGAGAGAGAGAGAGAGAGAGAGAGAGAGAGAGAGAGAGAGTTAAGTTTCTCTCATCTCATTTTGCAGTTATAAACAAACCATCTCCCTCGCTGACCCTCTTGACCCGCTAGCAATGCCACTCTTTCTAAAAATGGCACCCACCCACCCCACCCTCCCCATTAAGGCACCACCGAGGCTGTTACTGTCTTTAGTGCCACCATTCTGCTCCTATATCTTGCTTTATGGTGGCATTCATGTCCTAGGTGGGGGTCAATAGTGCCATTTTATTATTATAACTGTGTGGCAATTGGTTGTATTCCTGGTGTATGTGGCACCCTGCTTCTGATCAGGATTCGTGGTGGTGGTGGCACTGGTGAGTATTTGCTGCCGCTCATTCTAACATGTTAAATGGTAACGGAAATATTTATAGAATAGTCACTTTGTCCATTACACCATTATTTGTTATCGTTTGCTACCAAGTGTTACCATTGTTACATAAATATTGGTCAATAATGGTATCAAAATGGTTATTATTATCAAGTTAACTACCACTGTTAATATTTACGGCCATCTCGTCTTTAATGTAAGTAAATAATAATTATATAAAACAGGTTATCAATTATAATCTGATATCAGGGGACGAGTTTGTAGTCCTTCCGGAGTGCCTTTACTCTCACGCCATCTCTTGAGTATAGTGTTCTGAGCTCCTCCTCGCATAACCTAACCTAACCTTACTTAACCTAACCTAACCTAACCTAACCTAACCTAACTTAACTTAACCTAACCTAGCTCTAGGACGTCACAATTCCCCATCTTGTCACTGAAGAAGACAGAAATAAAGTGCCCTGAGCTCCTCCTTGATATATGGCAGCACTATCTAGTTCTGCCGTCACTGAATATAGTTTTGTTTTGTTTATGACGTAAATAAATCTATATTTTGTTCTATCATTCACCCACAAGTCTGCCACCTCCCACCGATGACGTCACGGTGGCCACCAATCGTTGCCTCGGACAAATGGGGCAACTCTATTATTTCGTCGATATATAATAAATCTACTTTCTGTGCTTTTACCTGATGTGAGTTTTCAAGCGATTTTATCATCCAGATCCGATAATAGAGGTGATGACTTATCTTACTACAGTGGGAGTTCCATACGTGGCACTCCTGCTGTCAAAGGGTTAGGCACCATGGCACTGTCAGTTAGCACCATGGCACTCCTGTCAGGGTTAGCACCATGGCACTCCTGTTGTCAAGGGTTAGGCACCATGGCACCTGTTAAGGGTTAGGCACCATGGCACTCCTGCTGTCAGGGTTAGGCACCATGGCACCCCTGCGTCAAGGGTTAGGCACCATGGCACTCCTGTTGTCAGGTTAAGCACATGGGCACTCCTGTTGTCAAGGTTAGGCACCATGGCACTCCTGTTGTCAAGGTTAGGCACCATGGCACTCCTGTTGTCAGGGTTAGGCACCATGGCACTCCTGTTGTCAGGGTTAGGCACCATGGCACCCCTGTCAAGGGTTAGGCACCATGGCACCCTGTTGTCAAAGTGGCACCATGGCACTCCTGCTGTCAAGGGGTTAGCACCATGGCACTCCTGCTGTCAAGGGTTAGGCACCATGGCACTTGCTGTCAAGGTTAGGCACCATGGCACTCCTGTGTCAAAGGTGAGCACCATGGCACTTGTTGTCAGGGTGGCACCATGGCACTTGCTGTCAAAGGGTTAGGCACCATGGCACTCCTGTTGTCAAGGGTTAGGCACCATGGCACTCCTGTTGTCAAGGGTGAAGGCACCATGGCACCCCTGTCGCTGGGTTAGGCACCATGGCACTCCTGTTGTCAAGGGTTAGGCACCATGGCACTCCTGTTGTCAAGGTTAGCACCATGGCACTCCTGTTGTCAAAGGGTTAGGCACCATGGCACTGCTGTCAAATGGTTAGGCACCATGGCACTCCTGTTGTCAAGGTTAGGCACCATGGCACCCTGCTGTCGGTTAGCACCATGGCACCCTGCGTCAAAGGGTTAGGCACCATGGCACTCCCGCGTCAAAGGGTTAGGCACCATGGCACTCCTGCTGTCAAAGGGTTAGGCACCATGGCACCTGCTGTCAAGGGTTAGCACCATGGCACTTCTGCTGTCAAGTTAGGCACCATGGCACTTCTGCGTCAAGGTTAGGCACCATAGCACCTCTGCTGTCAAGGGTTAGGGCACCATGGCACTTGCTGTCAAGGGTTAGGCACCATGGCACTCCTGCTGTCAGCGGTTAGGCACCATGGCACTCCTGCTGTCAGGGTTAGCACCATGGCACTTGCTGTCGAGGTTAGGCACCATGGCACTTGTCAAGGGTTAGGGCACCATGGCACCCTGCTGTCAAGGGTTAGGCACCATGGCACTCCTGGTCAAGGGTTAGGCACCATGGCACCCTGCTGTCAGGGGTTAGCACCATGGCACTCCTGCTGTCAGGGTTAGCACCATGGCACTCCTGTTGTCAAGGGTTAGGCACCATGGCACTTCCGTCAAAGGGTTAGGCACCATGGCACTCCTGTTGTCAAAGGTTAGCAACCATGGCACCCCTGCTGTCAAGGGTTAGCACCATGGCACTCCTGCTGTCAACGGTTAGGCACCATGGCACCCTGTTGTCAAAGGTTAGGCACCATGGCACTCCTGCTGTCAAAGGGTTAGGCACCATGGCACTCCTGCTGTCAACGGTTAGGCACCATGGCACTCCTGTTGTCAAAGTTAGGGCACCATGGCACTCGCTGTCAAGGTTAGGCACCATGGCACTCCTGTCAGGGTTAGCACCATGGCACCCTGTTGTCAAGGGTTAGGCACCATGGCACTCCTGCTTAAAGGTTAGGCACCATAACTCCTCTGTCAAGGGTTAGCACCATGGCACTCCTGCTGTCAAGGGTTAGGCACCATGGCACTCCTGCTGTCAAAGGGTTAGGGCACCATGGCACTCCTGCTGTCAAGGGTTAGCACCATGGCACTCCTGCTGTCAGGGTTAGCACCATGGCACTCCTGTTGTCAAGGGTTAGCACCATGGCACTCCTGCTGTCAAGGGTTAGGCACCATGGCACTCCTGCTGTCAAGCGGTTAGCACCATGGCACTCCTGTTGTCAACGGTTAGCACCATGGCACTTCCGCTGTCAGAGGTTAGGCACCATGGCACTCCTGTTGTCAAGGGTTAGCACCATGGCACTTGTTGTCAAAGGGTTAGGCACCATGGCACTCCTGTTGTCGCGTTAGGCACCATGGCACTCTGCTGTCAAAGGTTAGGCACCATGGCACTCCTGTTGTCAAAGTGGTTAGCACCATGGCACTCCTGTTGTCAAGGGTTAGGCACCATGGCACTCCTGTTGTCAAAGGTTAGGCACCATGGCACCTGTTGTCAACGGTTAGGCACCATGGCACCCTGTTGTCAGGGTTAGGCACCATGCACTCTGCTGTCAAGGGTTAGGCACCATGGCACCCTGTCAAGGGTTAGCACCATGGCACTCCTGTTGTCAAAGGGAGAGCACTGCACTCCTGTTGTCAAGGGTTAGGCACCATGGCACTCCTGTTGTCGGGTTAGGCACCATGGCACTTCTGCTGTCAAGGGTTAGGCACCATGGCACTCCTGTTGTCAAGGGTTAGGCACCATGGCACTCCCGTCAAGGGTTAGGCACCATGGACTCCTGTTGTCAAAGGGGTTGTTAGGCACCATGGCACTCCTGTTGTCAGGTTAGGCACCATAACTCCTGTTGTCAAAGGTTAGAGCACCATGGCACTTCTGCTGTCAAGGGTTAGGCACCATAGCACTCCTGTTGTCAAAAGGTTGAGGCACCATGGCACTCCTGCTGTCAAAGGGTTAGGCACCATGGCACTCCTGTTGTCAAAGGTTAGGCACCATGGCACTCCTGTTGTCAGGTTAGGCACCATGGCACTCTGCTGTCAAGGGTTGAGCACCATGGCACTCCTGCTGTCAAGGGTTGAGCACCATGGCACTCCTGTTGTCAAGGGTTAGGCACCATGGCACTCCTGCTGTCAAGGGTTAGGCACCATGGCACTCCTGCTGTCAAAGGTTAGGCACCATGGCACTCCTGTTGTCAAGGTTAGGCACCATGGCACTCCTGTTGTCAAGGGTTAGGCACCATGGCACTCCCCTGTCATCAAGGGTTAGGCACCATGGCACTCCTGTTGTCAAAGGGTTGGCACCATGGCACTCCTGTTGTCCTTGTCAAAGGGTTAGGCACCATGGCACTCCTGTTGTTGTCAAGGGTTAGGCACCATGGCACTCCTGCTGTCAAAGGGTTAGGCACCATGGCACTCTGTTGTTGTCAAGGTTAGGCACCATGGCACTCCTGTTGTCAAGGTTAGGCACCATGGCACTTCCGCTGTCAAGGGTTGAGCTCCATGGCACTCCTGTTGTCAAAGGGTTAGGCACCATGGCACTTCGCTGTCAAGGGTTAGGCACCATGGCACTCCTGTTGTCAAGGTTAGGCACCATGGCACTCCTGTTGTCAAGGGTTAGGCACCATGGCACTTCCTGTTGTCAAGGGTTAGGCACCATGGCACTCCTGTTGTCAAGGGTTAGGCACCATGGCACTCCTGTTTGTCAAGGGTTGGCACCATGGCACTCCTGCTGTCAAAGGTTGAGCACCATGGCACTTCCGCTGTCAAGGTTAGGCACCATGGCACTCCTGTTGTCAAAGGGTTAGGCACCATGGCACTCCTGTTGTCAAGGTTAGGCACCATGCCCTTCGCTGTCAAGGTTAGGACCATGGCACTCCTGTTGTCAAGGTTAGGCACCATGCACTTCTGCTGTCAGGTTAGGCACCATGGCACTCCTGTTGTCAAAGTTGAGCACCATGGCACTCCTGTTGTCAAGGTTAGGCACCATGGCACTCCTGTTGTCCAAGGTTGAGCACCATGGCACTTCCGCTGTCAAGGGTAAGCACCAGCACTCTTGTTGTCAAAGAGTTAGCATAGCACTCCTGTTGTCAAAGGTTAAGCACCATGGCACTCCTGTTGTCAAGTTAGGCACCATGGCACTTCCTGTGTCAAGGGTTAGGCACCATGGCACTCCTGTTGTCAAAGGTTAGGCACCATGGCACTCCTGTTGTCAAGGTTAGGCACCATGGCACTCCTGTTGTCAAGGGTTGGCACCATGGCCTCCTGTTGTCAAGGTTAGGCTCCATGGCACTCCTGTTGTCAAGAGTTGATCCATAGCACTCCTGTTGTCAAGGTTGAGCACCATGGCACTCCTGTTGTGTCAAGGTTAGGGTCCATGGCACTCCTGTTGTCAAGGTTAGGCTCATGGCCTCCTGTTGTCAGGTTAGGCACCATGGCACTCCTGTTGTCAAGGTTAGGCACCATGGCACTCCTGTTGTCAAAGGAGGTTGGGCACCATGGCACTCCTGTTGTGCAAGTTAGGCTCCATGGCACTCCTGTTGTCAAAGTTAGGCACCATGGCACTCCTGTTGTCAGGTTGGCACCCTCCTGTTGTCAAGGGTTAGGCACCATAGCCTCCTGTTTCAAGGTTAGGCACCATGGCACTCCTGTTGTCAAAGGGTTAGGCACCGTGCCTCCTGTTGTCAAGGTTAGGCACCATGGCCTCCTGTTGTCAGGTTAGGCACCATGGCACTCCTGTTGTCAAGGTTGGCTTCCTTAGCACTCCTGTTGTCAAGGGTTAGGCTCCATGGCACTCCTGTTGTCAAGAGTTAGGCTCCATGGCACTCCTGTTGTCAAGGTTGGTCCATGCTCCTGTGCAAGGGTTAGAGCACCATGGCACTCCTGTTGTCAAGAGTTAAGCACCATGGCACTCCTGCTGTCAAGTTAGCACTCCTGTTGTCAAGGTGGCACCATGGCACTTCCGCTGTCAAAGGTTGGCACCTGCCTCCTGTTGTTCAAGTTAGGCACCATGGCTCCTGCTGTCAAGTTAGGCACCACCTCCTACTATCAGGGTTATCCTGTTGTCAAGGTTAGGCACCATGGCACTTCGCTGTCAAGGTTAGGCACCATGGCACTCCTGTTGTCAAAGTTGGCCCATGGCACTCCTGTTGTCAAGGGTTAGGGTCCATGGCACTCCTGTTCAAGGTTAGGCACCATGGCACTCCTGCTTTTAAAAGGAACAGGAGTGACTGGCTGCCTCGTGTCTCTTGTCAGACAAAGTTTCGTGTGTATGTTGCAGGAACTCGAAAAACACTAATGCAGTTTGATCGTGCAACAGAGAAACAATTGCTAGAGGGACAGGGGACGGTGGATGGAGGTTAGGGAAAGAGAGGTGAGGAGGATGATAGGGGCGTAGGGCAGTAGATGAGGAAGATAGGGCAGTAGATGAGGAAGATAGAGCAGTAGATGAGAGATAGGGTAAGTAAGGCGTAGATGAGGAAGATATGGTGTAGGGCAGTGGATGAAGGAGAATGGGAAGTAGGGCAGGTAGAAAAGTTAAAAGATAGGGAAATGAATTAAATGGATAGAGGGAAGATGAATGACTATTTGTTTTAGAGACAAAATAGTTCAGCGTTCAACACCGCACACTGGCGTTGAACCCACACACTGGCGTTGAACCCACACACTGGCGTTGAACCCACACACTGGCGTTGAATCCACACTGGCGTTGAACCCACACACTGGCGTTGAACCACACACTGGCGTTGAACCCACACACTGGCGTTGAACCCACACTGGCGTTGAACCCACACACTGGCGTTGAACCCACACATTGGCGTTGAACCCACTGGCGTTGAACACGAAGCGAAACAGAGTTGCAAGTGAATGTTACAAACGTTGGTGGTACAGCTTGCATGTTTGTGTGGCGTATCAGCGACTGAGTTAACACAGGCGGAGTTGTTCTGGTGGCAAAGAGGATGGGATAGAGACAGAGAGAGAGAGACAGAGAGGGCAGAGAGAGAGAGAGAGAGAGAGAGAGAGACAGAGGGAGAGAGAGAGAGAGAGACACAGATGGGATGAGAGAGAGAGAGAGACACAGATGGGATAGAGACAGAGAGAGAGAGACAGAGGAGAGAGACACAGATAGGATGAGAGAGAGAGAGAGAGGAGAGAGAGAGAGAGAGAGAGAGAGATCCTTAACTACTCAAAGTTACATAAAATGTCAACACTTAAGCTTCTCTCTTCATGCGTTTATCGATCACTTTCCCGCGTTCACCTGTGTTCACCCTGTTCACCTATGTTCATCTGTGTTTATCTGTTGTGTTCATCGCGTTCAACTGCGTTCACCCCATAACTTTGCCATCATTGATCTTATTGTTCACGTGTTTCCTCCTCATTCTTTGTCACTATGTTTGTTCATTTGTTCAATACGTTACTCTCTTGTGTTCACCATGTTCCCTAGTTCATCATGTTTGTTATCTTCTGTTCCCCTTTAATTCCTGTTCTCCGTATTTCCTCTTTCATTACGCTCTTCACATTTGTTCATCAAAAACCTCGTGTTCACCCCTCCCCATCAGTGAACATAGTAAACATCGTTCGTTTTGTTCTCTTTTGATCACCCGATAAATTTTGTTCATCAAATCGTTCACCTGTTCACCAACCACCACCACAAGTCCCCCTACCCGCCACCACCCACCACCCCATCCCCCCACCACTACCCCCCACCTACCACCTACCATGACCACCACCACCATTATCACCAGCCACCACTACCACCACCCTACCACATCACCCACCACCACCACTACCACCATATCTTACCACGACCACCACCATAACTATCACCACCACCAACACCTCCCCTACCAACACCTCCCCTACCACCAACACCCCCACCCACCACCACCACCCACCACCACACCCACCGTATCACCAACCACCATCACCACCCACCACCACCACAACCACCACCACCTCCCAAGCTACACATCAACATAATCAGTCATTAACACGCTATATAACAGGTCTAATCCTCATTGTTGATATTCTCATTAATCTGGCAACAACTTTTTAACCAACAATAATCTAAAGACCATTATGTACACAT
This sequence comes from Homarus americanus, assembly GCF_018991925.1. Lineage (NCBI taxonomy): Eukaryota > Metazoa > Arthropoda > Malacostraca > Decapoda > Nephropidae > Homarus > Homarus americanus. Next base: position 8,729,339 of record NW_024745073.1, on the reverse strand, counting down.
ATATATCATCCAATGGCAACAGATCTCTACAGGACGAGTCGGCAATAAACGCCAGAAATTATCTATATATTTTATACCGGTGTTTATTGACTTACTTATTGCAGTGTGTGCAATTGATTCTCCATAGCACCAGTTTACGGTAGCCCGACCCCCAAAATGTAAACTGTATATAGTATACGTGTTACCCGGTACAGGCAGTAAACTCCGGCAAAATCCAATCCCAATCAAAATATCTTGCTGGCAATAAACACAACTCGACAATAAAGAGAACAGCGATATCGAGGTTACAACAAACAGATAGCGACACCTGTCGATGATAGCATGGCGGACGTGGAGTAGGGGGTGGTGGTGAAGAGGTGTGTGTGTTAAGCTAGGCTATGTCGAGTGGAGGGAGGGAGGGGCGAGGGAGAGAGAGAGGAGGGAGGTGTGGTGGAAGAGAGAGGAGGGAGGTGTGGTGAGGGAGGAGAGAAGGAGGGAGGTGTGGTGAGGAGAGAGAGAGAGGGAGGGAGGTGTGGTGAGGGGAAGGAGAGAGAGGAGGGAGGTGTGGTGAGGAGGGAGGAGAGAGGGTGGTGAGGAGAAGGGAGGAGGTGTGGTGAGGAGGAGGGAGGGAGGAGGTGTGGTGAGGAGGGAGGGAGGGAGGAGGTGTGGTGAGGGAGGGAGGGAGAGGTAGGCCCTGGGTGAGCTTAGGGAGGGGAGGGGGGAGCGTTGACCTGCCAGGTAGCAAGGCAACGGACGGGTGTCGCCAGTGTTGGGAGAGAGCGGGGACGGACCTGTTGGGTGTGGCGGGCCGGACGGATGGCTGGCAGGGGATAGCCTACCTATCTCCTCCCTTCCTAGTGTTGCTGCAATTGTCGCGTAGTGTTCACTGTGACGACGCACCTGCCTCCCTCCCACCTGCCTCTACTCTCTGCCATCCGGATTTCTAAGTTAACCTCCTTTTCTTGGTAACTTCCATAGCGATTAGTGAACAAGGGATCACTAGAGTGAGGACTGGAGGAGAAGTGATATGGATCTAGAGGAGGTGTGAGTGAGCGTCGCTAGTCCAGGACTCATGGAGGCTGCTGGTAGCCACGAAGGGAGCTGCTGTGTAGGAATTCTCATCGAACAGGTGAGCAGACAGACACACACACACACACACACATGCCTTCACTCAGGACGCCGGACAAGGCCTCCTCAATAATGCCCCGACACAACAAGTACAACAGAGAGGATCCCAGAGCCTTGTGAAGATGAGACTGAGTGAGCGTGTGGTCGGGGTTCCTGCAAGGGTAATTTGGGACAGCAGCAGGTCAGTGGCGGGACTATCACACGGGCCAGAGTTTACACCGTGTACAACTGAGACGCGTAGTGCTTGTGTGAGAGAGAGAGAGGGGGCTGGGAGACGCATAGTGTGTGCGTGTATGTTAGAGAATGGGAGACGCATAGTGTGTGTTATAGAATGGGAGACGCATAGTGTGTGTGATAATAGGAGACGCATAATGTGTGAGAGAATGTTAGAGTGAGCGAGAGTCACACCTCGTATGTGAAATAATAACTTAACGAGACTTCCCAAACATTTTAGTCCTGTGATTTACTTAAACTAAATATAAAACTATGTTATATTCTTCCCTTTAACCCATTGTTGTATAGGATGTTTCAAAGGTCAACAAAAGCAAAATATGTACAAAACAACAGAAACAAAGACGAGTGTAGAAAAATGACATAAAAGTTAAAATTAAAATGAGGTGAATAATGATCAATGGACTAATCTTATTTTTTTGTAATTTTGTTTTCTAATTAGTCTGTTTTTTTGACACTTTGAGCCATTTATTTCCTCTCTATAACTCGGATGGAAGTGAAGGAAATAAGTAAGTAAATATACACTGATATTATTCACTTTTGTGGGGAAATTTAAATCGATTATAGACTCTCCTAACCAACCTAGCCAAACCCTCCTTACTATACTCTACAATGAAGTGACTATCCTAGCTACAGTTATTTATCTCAGCAACTATAACTATTAACTATCCCAACAGCAGCTAACTATCCTGGAAACAATAACTATCGCAGCTACAGCTAACTATCCCAGCAACAATAACTATCCCAGCTACAGCTAACTATCCCAGACGTACTCCCAAACTATCCCTCTTAAGTCCGTGTGTATAGCTCAGTCACTCACTTAACGTGGGGGATAAAAGTTAAAAGGAGTTTCTAAACTTGTGTAAAGTGGTGAGTGTTAAGTGGTGAGTGTTAAGTGGTGAGTGGTGAGTGTTAAGTGGTGAGTGTTAAGTGGTGAGTATTAAGTGCTAAGCGTAAAGTGTTAAGTGGTGAGTGTAAATTGTTAAGTGGTGAGTGTTAAGTGGTAAGTGTAAAGTTTTAAGTGGTGAGTGTAAATTGTTAAGTGGTGAGTATTAAGTGCTAAGCGTAAAGTGTTAAGTGGTGAGTATTAAGTGCTAGGCGTAAAGTGTTAAGTGGTGAGTGTTAAGTGGTAAGTGTAAAGTTTTAAGTGGTAAGTGTTAAGTGTCGAGTGCTAAGTGTAATGTGTTAAAGTGTTAAGTATTTACCCTCAAGTTAAGTGTTCAAGTAAGGCAAGGAATCAAGTGGTCTGGTATTTTTATTTTATTTGGCTGAGTAAGTCAGTCAGTCTGATGACCTCTTATAGCTGACTGACTGAATGAAGGTATATTCTTGACACACACACACACACACACACACACACAGACAACACACACACACACACACACACACACACACCACACACACACACACACACACACACACAGACACACACACACACACACACACACACACACACACACACACACACACACACACACACACACACACACACACACACACACACACACACACACACACACACACACACACACACAATACAGAGTTAGTCAAAAAGAAATAAGTACTTTTAACAATCGTCAAAACCATCCCGTGTACGTATAGCGGACGGAATACAGACTGAACAATAGAGAAACCCGTCAAGTTTTTTAGTATAGAAAAAAAATCCATTTTTATGACAGAGCAACAGACATTCAGTATGGGCGCCAGGAGCCACAAATCCCTTTAGGATATTCCATTTTATCCCAGATATTTACCCCTTCTCAATCCCTTCACTTCTCAATCCCTTCACTTCTCAATCCCTTCACCCCTCAATCCCCTTCACCCTCAATCCTTCACCTCAATCCCTTCACTTCTCAATCCTTCACCCATCAATCCCTTACAATCCCTTCTTCTCAATCCCTTCACTTCTCAATCCCTTCACTTCTCAATCCCTTCACCCCTCAATCCCCTTCACCCCTCAATCCCCTTCACTTCTCAATCCCTTCATCCATCAATCCCTTCACCCATCAATCCCTTCACCCCTCAATCCCCTTCACTTCACAATCCCTCACCATTCCCCAACTCCTCTCTCTCCTTCCTCATCCCCCTGTAGTAGACACGTTTTACCTGTACACCTGTAAATCTTCAACCATTATGCTTGTTAGTGCAAATGCAAGATTTTTACGAGATCAAAATTCCCCATAACCCAAGCTCCCTCTTCCTCGACCCTCTCCTCCTCACCTCTCCCTCACTCACCCCCTCTCCCTCCTCACCCCTCTCCCTCACTCACCCCTCTCCCTCACTCACCCCCTCTCCCTCACTCACCCCCCCTCTCCCTCACTCACCCCCTCTCCCTCGACCCTCTCCCTCACTCACCCCTCTCCCTCCTCACCCCCTCTCCCTCACTCACCCCTCTCCCTCGACCCTCTCCTCCTCACCCCTCTCCCTCCTCACCCCTCTCCTCGACCCTCTCCCTCACTCACCCCTCTCCCTCGACCTCACTCCCTCACTCACCCCTCTCCCTCGACCCTCTCCCTCACTCACCCCCTCTCCCTCACTAGCCCCTCTCCCTCACTCACCCCTCTCCTCGACCCTCTCCCTCACTCACCCCCTCTCTCACTCACCCTCTCACTCACCCCTCTCCCTCACTCACCCCTCTCCCTCGACCCTCTCCCTCCTCACCCCTCTCCCTCGACCCTCTCCCTCACTCACCCCTCTCCCACCCCCTCTCCCTCACTCACCCCCTCTCCCTCCCACTCACCCCTCTCACCCCTCTCCCTCCCACTCACCCCTCTCCCTCACTCACCCTCCCCTCACTCACCCAAATCATCATTATTGACATTCATCTCCAGCTGAGTGTGTGTATTTTCAAATGGACATTTGATAAAATTTGTCCATTTCATCCACAGGATTCAAGAGCTGAACTAACTCAGCCTTCATGATGACATACCACAACTCTCTCTCTCTCTCTCTCTCTCTCTCTCTCTCTCTCTCTCTCTCTCTCTCTCTCCCCATTTGAACCCACGAAACAGACCCATAGTTTCAATAATACAAATATAGTGGGTTAGGTTAGGTTACAGGTCCTTAATGACAAAATGGAATCCGATTGCGTTTAGTTAGGTTTGATAACTTCATGCGTATAACAACCTCATGCGTATAACAACCTCATGCGTTCAACCTCGTCCGTATAACAACCCCACACGTATAACAACCTAGTCCGTATAACAACCCCGCACGTATAACAACCCTCACTTCTTCATGACGACTCACAACCCTTTACTTCACAACAATAACCCATTTATAGCTTAACCTTCCCCCTGTAGTGTGTGGTCCTAAAATACCTCCTCCCCCCCAACAGCCTCCTCCCCCAACAACCTCTCCCCCCAACACAGAAAAAGGAATATCCTACATGTGCGTGTGTGTGTGTGTGTGTGTGTGTGTGTGTGTGTGCGTGTGTGTGTGTGTGTGTGTGTGTGTGTGTGTGTGTGCGTGTGTGTGTGTGTGTGTTTTGTGTGTGTGTGTGTGTGTGTGTGTGTGTGTGTGTGTGCGTGTGTGTGTGTGTGTGTGTGTGTGTGTGTGTGTGTACAATAGACATACTGAATATTATAGACTCATTGCTCTTTCCAAAAACCTGCGGACTGACCAGGAACCATTCGCCAGGCAGGTACCGAGAGAGAGAGAGAGAGAGAGAGAGAAGAGAGAGGAGAGAGAGAGAGAATACTGGTAATACTGGATCGATGGACGCGTCTTACCTTGTATAGAACATTGAAAGTGATCCCAGGGTTAGGTTAGGTTAGGTTAGGTGAGAGAGAGAGAGAGAGACAGACAGTGAGAGATACAAACAGACAAATTGAGAGACGGGCTGTGACAGAGAGAGAAACAGAGAGATAAGAGAGAGAGAGAGAGACAGAGTGAGTCCCACCTATACAGTCGTGTTTTGAGGCGCTGTAACAAAAAAGCATCACATCGGCTCAAGGTTCTGTGTGGTCATTGATGTCTCCCGAAGGTCTATTTGATCGATCAACCCTGTGTAGATAGTACGTGTGTGCGTGTGTGTGTGTGTGTGTGTGTGTGTGTGTGTGTGTGTGTGTGCGTGTGTGTGTGTGTGTGTGTGTGAAGCTCATACATAGGGGGGGGGGAGGAGAGCAGGGGGGATTAAGGGATAGCCATTAAGATAAAAGGGGATTAAGGTGGTTTTGAAGAGGGATTGGATTCCTTACACAGATGAGATTAAAGGGTAAGGGAGACATGAAACCCTTAGATAGAATTATATAAGGGATTAGGTGAACATGAAACCCTTAGAATGTAAAATATGGGGATTAGAGAGAGTTGAAACCCTTTGAAACCCTTACAGAATGATCTAAGGGGATTAGAGAGAGTTGAAACCCTTTGAAACCCTTACAGAATGATCTAAGGGGATTAGAGAGAGTTGAAACCCTTAAATATGGGGGTTTAAGGGGGATAGGGGAGGGAGGTGAAGCCTAGAGGAGGGTTTGAGTCAGAGGTTTGACAGAGACCAGACATTACTGTCCACACGGCATCAAACACTGAGTGAGGTAGCCAGTGTGTGGACCAGGCCAATAACTTACTTAATTGTTTACTTGTCTAATTGTCTTATTTGTTTATTTATTTACTTACTTTTACTTATTTGTTTATTTATTTACTTATTTTCTTGTTTATTTATTTTTGACTATTTACGAAATTATAATATTTTCTGACTTGCTCATTTACTTGCTAAGATCCTACTTTCTTGCTTACTCTCTCACTTAATCAATCACTAGGTGACTTGTTTATTTATTATCGTCAATCAATGAAAAGTTGGTTCTACTAAGCCAAGAGTTGGTAACACTGTACTCAATGGGGTGTTATAGTAGAATCAGTGTTACCAAGATAGCAAGGGGGTGTTATGGTAGTTATGATAGGAACTGTTATCAGACTATTTAAGGTAATAATGGTAAATAAGTGTTACCAGCAAAGTAAGGAGTATTATAGTAAGAGCAGTATTGCCAGAATAGCTAAGGAAATGTTGCAGTGTTACCAGTAGAACAAGGGATGTTATGGTATCAGCAGTGTTGTCAGGTCAGAGCCGCCACCTGGTCGTGTTGGGGGAGTAAACATGTAGATTGTACACGAGCCAACAAGCCAGACAGTCTGAGCCAGGAGATAGTCTATAAAGGAAGGAAGGAACAGAGGGAAGATATGAAGGGAAAAAAGACAAAGGAAAAGAGAATGGTAGCATAAGTAAAGGTGAATAGAATGGAAGAGAGAGAGAGAGAGAGAGAGTTCGTGTCCTCGCAGTAGCACATTTTGTCAGTGGGTTTCTTTGTATCGTTACTAACACCACCCACTGACACTTACCCTGAGGGAGGTGTGCGTGTGTGTGTGTGTGTGTGTGTGTGTGTGTGTGTGTGTGTGGCACCGATCTGACACACTCGATGGCCTCTGGCATTTGCCTCGGGTCCTTCAAGAGAAATGTTGTGCTCCTTCAAAAGAGACCTTGATGTCTTTACACTGTAGGCACCGTCCACCTCACCACTACCCCCTTCCCTCCCTTCCTCAGCAGGCCACCACGTCCCAGGACTTCTTGCACACACACACACACACACACACACACACACACACACTACCACTCTTCAGCCCAACAAACCTCACATTAATACATGCGGTGGAGTGTAATGTTGGCCTCTGGTGTACTATTGTGTGTGTTGTGGGTTGTGGAGGTGTGAGCAGTGTTTTTTTTAGGGGGAAAGGGGGGGTTGATAGCTGCCTTTTTGTTTTGGTACTTTTTATGTTGTTTTCTACACCCGTCTAGTACTTTTCTGTCACTTTATACACCTGTCTAAACTTTTTCTGTCACTTAATACACCTGTCTTAGCTCTATTCTGTCACTTTTTACACCTGTCTCAGCACTATTCTGTCACTTTCAACATCCGTCTTGCACTAAACTCGCCTCTTGTATCTCCCCCTTTCTCTTCTGTTTTTCTGTCCTTTGATCCACCCGTCACAAGAGAGAGGGGGAGAGAGAGAGAGAGAGAGAGAGAGAGAGAGAGAGAGAGAGAGAGAGAGAGAGAGAGAGAGCTTTGTTTATACATCCTCAGAGTATTTACAGCTATATTTTGTCTCTATTTAACCATAAAGAACTAATCTAAGTTAACCTAACCTAAGCCAGTCTAATTTAACCTAACCAAAACCTGTATAGTCTTCTCTAACCTAATCTAACTTCACCTAAACCCGTCTAACGTAATCTAACCTAACTTGATCAAAGAAACTGAATAAATTCACACAAAAAAGATAAACGCAAATAACAAACGGATAACGACGAAAATCTATACTTTAAACACGCAATGAAAACAGAAGAAATAGTATCACTCTTAAATCAATGACTACCAACCGTCAAGGACACTCCACACTCTCACGATTGACTCACTCAAGTGTATAAGACCGAACTAGACAGCTTATGCCGAGCCATGTAGACACACTGACACCAGGAAGCAAACTTGATGGCCTTAAGGTAAACAAACTATGTTCAGGTGTGTGTGAGCTGTTTGAGCCACACGGATGATACACCTTTGGGAATGCGTTCGATCTGCCTGTCAATGTATGTATTAGCCCCTGCCTCATGGATATTAATATTATATAAATTTGAGCTGATATACAGTATGTGTATTATGTAACGAGCAGACGTTGTTTAGAGCTTGTCTAAGATACCTACGTCCGTCTTATTCCAGCACTCACAGCTACAGTGACTAGTACAGTGAATATCCTTTGGGACCGTGTAGATACTCCATTTTTTTAATAAAATAGTCACTGTAACTGTGTGTGTCGTAGCTATCTTAGATAAGCTCTGAAGAACGTCTGACTAGTATGAGATCTGAGTGGAGACTGCTGCCGGGAGCTGCCCAGGATGGCTGACCGAGGACACACCTTGTGAGCGGAATTTACCCATCACGTGCTCTCATCATGTCACCTCACAGCTCCTGAATTTTACATAATGTAAATCAGCCCAAATTTATATAAAATTAATGTCCGCGAGACATTAATACATGTATATACGAGTCTGTACAGTTGGGAACTCTTCCGACTGGTACACTGAGAGTTGTCAGTCCTCTCTCTCCGTGAGGTGTGATCCCCGAGAGGGTCGACTCATGAATCCAACGCATTTATTACACACATATACGAGGAGGCGCAGAGTGAGCACGTCACCTGCAGTGATGTACGAGTTGTAACCCAAACTGAAGGCAACGTTTGCTGTGAGAAAGTATATACACAACAGTGTTCATCTCTCCCTTCAGAAAAATAACTTCCCTTTCCTCCCGGCCTCATTGTGTTTGTTAATGATTAGTATCCCAGCCATACGGCCAGAGTGGTTCACTGGCCAAAGCACCTTACAGCTGCTGGATTGGCCAAGTAAGGAGGCCGATATAAACCCCATTGAATATTTGTGAACTGTTACGGGTTGGGGATTTAGAATATAGTTAAAAGTCTACCCAGATCCCAACAGGCAACAACAAAAAAAAAAACAAAGACAATCGGACTATAAAAGGGTAGACAAAGGATGCGAGTTTTTGTTGTGTATAATAAAGTACCATAAATTCCTTAACAAAATATTCAGCTTTCTATAATTTACCCTTAACCATACTTAACCTAAACATTAACAGTATATACATATTTATACAACATACAATAATTTGAAGCAAGTGGACGTGGGGGAGGCAATATAAGATTACAAATACCTAAGTGCGGAGCTGAGATGGCTGACGAGCAAGGCCGAGTATTGTAGAAGACGGTAGGTAGTCACTGTGCCGTAGGTTTCCAGAATAGGTGATCCTGTGGTCACTTCCCAGAGTGTACTGCCCTCTCATCGAATTGGAGCTGACAAAGAATATTTTGAGGAGGTGACGCAACAACCAGGATATGGAGAAGGGAAACCCGGGAGTGGTAACTAAGACGAGTCATACTCGTGTTTCGTCCCTAGATGGCGTTGCTCGTGGTGCTGGGTAGGTAGATCAGGACAATAGATGGCGTGGTTCGTAGTGCTGGGTAGGTAGATCAGGACAATAGATGGCGTGGTTCGTAACAGAACCAACATCGTGAACACGTGGGAGACAGCCAGGAGAGGACATCGGAGGAATTATTTGCCCACACGGCAGCAAAATAAAAGGTTTTCCAGAACAAGCCTTAATTCCATGTAGCCTCATTAAATATTTGAACTTTTTCTTTCGATTGTGCTGCAATAAGATACACCTCTGTACGTTTCTTCATCCGTAAAGAAAAAAAATCTCTCAGAAATACTTATCTACTCAGTCTTCGCATGAAAAACAAAACTTTACGTTTGTCCTGAACAAAAAGATATACAGGATTCTCTTTCTTCACCTAAAAAAAATAAATGTGCACGTGTTGCAGCAAAATTCATATGCAAATAATTTTCTAGCTGATCCTGAAAATAAATTTACAAAACTGTTGCACTAAAATATAAACATGAACTTTACCTCCATCTAAAATAAACTTTACATTTAACTTAAGCAGAAAAAATTACATGGGTCATTATCTTTCATTAAAAGATAGTGTGTGCATGTATTGCACTAAAATGCAGATGTAATTTATCTGTGCTTGATAAATTAAAGTTGTATTGTACTGAAGTTTATCACAACTTTATAAGATATTGAAGGTTAATTTAACCATTGTCTTTATGTTTATTTCACAGTAACTTTCAATTTTGTCTTTGTGGATAAAAAAAAAATCAACCCGACACAAATCATAAATCAGGTTGTGCATGTTTCAAACTGCACCCCACCCCACCACAGTACAGTGGTTGTACGTCTTGGGCACTGCACCCCACCCCACCACAGTACAGTGGTTGTACGTCTTGGGCACTGCTCCCCAAGTGACACAGTCTATCAGCGTGAACAGATTCAACCAACAACTAGAACACAACATTCCTGAAATTAATCTGACGATTTTTTTTTTTTTATTTAAAGAAATTTCAATTATCACATCACTGGTACCCAAAACGTCATTAGCCACCAATTAGTTATCAGGTGACAAAATATTCTTACAGTCTATAATCTTTCACAACTCACCAAACCTCACCTAATATACTACGATTATGTCCTATTTTAATCACCCATTTCATAAGTCAAAACTGATAGAGCGTAAAAAAAAGTATTCCGCCTCCATTTTATGTCTGTTTCTCGGGGTAATAAAGCTTTTATCTTCTATGGAGAAATGTTGTTGGGTAGCTGCTTGGGCTGGAACAACATCTTGACTACAGTATTACAAAATTAGTACAAAATACTCACTGTTTGGCTTGCTGGTGACGTCATCCCGAGTTCACTTATTTTCACTTAAATGAGATCACTAATAATCAATTAATGGAGGTCAGAGTCACTTGAGCTCACTGACAACAACCCTATTTCACGAGGAACTCACACCAAACCACTGCCAGAATACCCGAACGTGCTTCAGTGTACCGAGGGCAAGCTGCTACAAGGTTGTATTTACTATTTACATGTACTATACTTTGTATTATACAAAAATGCCTGAGGACAATAATGCATTAAAGAAAAAGTATCGGAATTTTCTGGTGAAAAGGGTGGATCCGGACCCCCAGAACCCCACTTTGTTCCGCCCTTGGAAAGTACTGTCAGGACCTCGATCCAGAAAGAATGTTGCTTAGTTACCACGACTTATTTAGGAGGTTAAGGATCCCTCATATAAGGAAAACAGACCGGCAATTCTCTACTTTAACTCGAATTAAACTTATTACCCAACTCATCTTAACTCTCGTAAGGTCATTAATGTTCCTGTCGAGTTTCAAGACAATCAATAAACGCCTTTAGGAAATTATCATCATCACGGGAGAGATTGGCAACACACGCGACGGCCAGAACGACCCGCGCGACGCCCCTAGGGCTGGTGAACGGGATAAAGTAAGAACCCGCACCATGATGTAAGCGACCTGTCTTCATTTATAGATGACATTTACCTTCATGAATACCTAATGGAGGGGAGAGAGAGAAAGACAAAAATAAACAGAGGAAAACAGATAAACCTTGACTAATTAGGGAATAATGAGAACGAACATTATGGGTTAGGAATATAGGTTAATTTAGTTGTAGATTATGTGAGGTGAGGTGATGTGAGGTGAGGTTAGGTGAAGTGAGGTGAGGTGAGGTTAGTCTGCAGTCTGCTTTTGCATTCTTCACCACAACTTATATTTCCTTAAACAAAAATACTTAACAGAAACATCGACAAAACAGACGATGGAGAGAACACATAAATAATATACAACAAAGGTACAGAAAATCGATCGGTTTGTTGGGAAGCTGTAGAAGGGGAGAAGGAGGAGTAGGGAAGAAGGAAGGAGGAGGGTAGGAGGAAGGGAGGAAAGAAGAGAGGGGATAGGTGGGGGGTCAGGATCCAGCCCAGGTCATTCCCTTTAGCACAGAGGTGAGGCTGTGAATTATATCTCCGTGAGGGGGGGAGGAGCGCTGTAGAGGCTTCCGGGATGCTTTGTTACCCTTGGAGGATATTTCTGTAGAGGAAGAGGAGGAGGAGAAGAAAAGGAAAGGAGGAGGAGGAAGAAGGAGGGGGAAGAAAGGGGAGAGAGAGAGGGAGAAGGAGGAGAAGAAGGAGGGGAAGAAAGTGAAGAAAAGGGAAAGAAGAGAGGAGAAGAAGGAGAAGGGAGGAAGAAAAAGAAGGAAGGGGAGAAGGAGGAGGAGGAAGAAAAGAACGAAGATGAGGAGGTTGCTATTGGGATAAGACGTGTGTGTGTGTGTGTGTGTGTGTGTGTGTGTGTATGAACTGAATGGATTAAGTAGTTGATCCAATGGACTTACTAAGGATATGTCTCTCCGTTAATCCAATGGATATTATTATGAGGAGGAGGAGGAAGATGAGACGGAGGAAGAGCAGGAAGAGGGGAGGAGGAGGAGGAAGATGAGACGGAGGAGGAGCAGGAAGAGGGGAGGAGGATGGGGAGGCGAAGGAAAAGGATGAGGAGGCGGTGGAGGAGGATGAAAGCGCGCGTTTTACATACACAGTGGGAGATGAACAGATGGAGAACACGGGCGTTTTCTTGTACGTGGGAGAGGACACGACCCGCCACCTCCCCGGGGACTGATGCTTGACGCGACAGTGTTGGGGGAGACGTCCTGGGTCACACACCTCTCCCCAGATTCTCAATGGGTTTGTTTGTTAAATTATTATCCTCGTAACTGAGGATGAGAGAACACTTCCTCCTGAATCACATGGGCCAAGACACTGAAAATAGCATCCAAAATGGTTCCAAATTTACACCGAGACTCTACCTTAATTAGCTGCATTTGTTTTAGCAACATTTAAGAGGACAAATAAGCGTACAGGTGTTTATGATCTTAGAATAAACTTTTATCTTATGTTTATGACTCACGAACGCATCTAGCAAACACATGTAAGCAAAAACATAAAGTTAACCTAAATAATGGCATCAAAACTACACTTTGACGCTACCTTAACTAAAGACCTTAATACAGCACCAGTTAAGACAAAACAACATTAACTTTTAGAATCTGTATAACTACCTTAACTAGATACATTCACTTAGGACGGGTTAGAGGAATAAGAAAAACAATATTTACAAAATCTTCTGAATCCGGATTTTGAGTCAAGAACCGCGAGGTAAAGTTTCTAGGTCAAGAGAGTTGTTGAAAGGAAGACTGTTAAGGCATAAGGCAGATGGCTGAAAGGGCAAGAGGGAAGAGAGAAAGGAAATAGAGAAAAAAAAGAGGAATTAAAGTGAGAAATAAGTAAAAATGGTAAAGGGAAACGGATGGAAAGTCATGAAGAAAGAGACGATAAGAGGAAATAAAATGGGATTAGAGAAAGAGTATGAGGAGGATGAGAAGAGTAGAGACAGAAGTTAATAGGTGGAAAGGTATACGAAAGAGGGAGAAAGGTTAATAAGAGGTGATAAAGATGGGAAGAAGGGCAGTCGAGGGAACAAAAGTCGAATCTAATGGACAGAAATTAATGATGAGATTAGGGGAGAGATGAGAGTGAAGAGAAAATAAAGATAATTTAAGAAAGGAAGGAGCAAAGAGGGATAAGAAGTCAAGAAGAGGAATAAAGGAAAACAAAGAAAAACGAAAGGAAATTAAAGAAGAAAAAAATTATATAGAAAGGAAATCCTATAAACCAAGAAATTAATCACTTTAAATAATGCATAAAATATCGTCATAATTAATTTTAAATATTGTTACGCCGTCTCTTAATTTACTTAAATATCCAGGTTCTAGGCGTAACCAAACAAAAATGTGAAGTAAATTAAAAGGGAATAAAAATAAATAAAGCAAACCTTTAAGAATTTAATTAATTAAATATTAACACAATAAAGAGCCTCGTAGGCTGTCACAACAAATTGATTCACCATCGAAACTTTTAAGACACAAATGATACTAAACATCGAAACATCAAAAGAATAAAAATAAAGCATTGGATTACGTTAACACTGCATTAACATATAAAAACTAACACTGAAATTAACTAACGTGAAACAACACTGAATTACTTAAATGTAACGAAACAAATACTGATGGACATAAATAGAGACATAAATAGGTACTCACATAGATATACCACATTGGTGACGACAGGAACAACACAAATAAATTAAGTATAAGTAACAAGTGACACTCAAAGGATGTGAACTGTATGACAAGAGGACTGAACTAACTCAAGTCAGTTGGTGGGTCCTATATATAAGGTCGGCTCCCGCCACGCGACCCGCCGGTGGGTCGTTTAACGATGCAGATGGTCGTTAGAGAACAAAGAATGCTGGTTACAATACAAAATGAAGAAACAAGATGGGCTTGAACAAATAATGACAGTTAAAACCTTAACAGCACAGGGTAAGGTGACTAGAATATATAATAGTAAATTTAACACATCATTACAGGAATAATATGGAACATGTTATATATAAAAAAAAATAAAAAAAATACGACACGGTCGTAACAATATCAATTAATGACAAGTAATGTAAAAAAAATAATAAGTCATAATAACAACAACAATAATTCAGGCTACAACACGCACAGTTATCACTTCATCTATAATTCCCTTCAGTGTTAAAATCCTGTTGATTGATGGTGGATTATAGAGATGAATTAATGAATAAACCAGCCGTGAATAACTCGCTACTGATGGCCATTGAAACAGTCAGAATTTCCCTCGATATTATTAATTTCAGATATGTATCAAGTAGGATCTATAAATATCTGTGTAACACTGTTTGTCTCGCATTACCGGGAGTTAAGAGCAACGATAATGATCACTCACTCACTCTTTCCCTCCCCCCCTCCCTCCTTCCCTCCTTCACCCCCTCCCTCCTTCACTCACTCACTCACTCACTCACTCACTCCCTATGTTAATTGTTCTCGTCTTGCAATTAACTCTAAGACGTTACATCGTGGCTGGAAGTCCCCATCAGTAACTCATTAAACTGACTTCACCTGACAAAGGGAATCGCTAATTAAGGTCCGCTGTATCGATCTGGGCGACACTCAAGTGAAGCAGAGATCAATAAATTATATCTTAAGGGTGCGTGTTAATGGGGTGAGTTAATGGTCGTGTTGTTAAGGGGTGAGTTTAAATGGTCTTGTTAAATGGTGTTAGTAAGGGGCGATTGTATAAGTGGTTGTGTTAAATGGAAAATAAAAGTTACACACACGCACACACACACACACACACACACACACACACACACACACGCACACACACACACACACACACACACACACACACACACACACACACACACACACACACACACACACACACACACACACACACACACACACACACACACACACACACACACACACACACACACACACACACACACACACACACACACACACACACACACACACACACACACACACACACACACACACACACACACACACACACACACACACACACACACCTCGTTCCAATTCTACCTTGTATATAATAGAAAAAACACCACACGTGATTATTGATAAACACACAGCCAGAATGATGAATTTAATTCCCAGGATGACGAATTAAAAACATTAGGTAAAACGTGATGTTAGGATGCGAAAAAATAACACATTATATCAGGAAATGTCGACAGTAATTCAGTATAAACTGGTCTATTACGGTGATAATGATCTGAGGTGTGTGTCTTACAACTTACCTAAGCTAACCTAACCTAACATACCCTAACCTAACATACCCTAACCTAACATACCCTAACCTAACATACCCTAACCTAAACCTAACATACCTTAACCTAACATACCCTAACCTAACATACCCCCTAACATACCCTAACCTAACATACCCTAACCTAACATACCTAACCTAACATACCTTAACCCCTAACCCCTAACATACCTAACCTAACATACCCCTAACCTAACATACCTTAGCCCTAACATACCTAACCTGTATACCTAACCTAACATACCTAACCTATATACCTAACTAACATACCTAACCCTATGTAATCTAACACTAACCTGTTAGTATATCCATGTCTTCTGTCAGGGTGTGTGTGCATCTCAGGGTAGTGCCGCCTGCAGAGAGAGAGAGAGAGAGGAGAGAGAAAGGAAGGAAGGGGGAGAGAGGGACGTGAGGGGGAGAGGGCGGCGAGGGAGAGGGAGGGCGTGAGGGAGAGGAGGGCGTGAGGGGAGAGGAGGGCGTGAGGGGGAGAGGGGGGCGTGATGAGGGGGGGAGAGGGGGCGTGAGGGGAGAGGGAGGGCGTGAGGGGGGAGAGGAGGGCGTGAGGGGAACCTGTGTTGTGTATCAATGTAAGACGATGACCAGTTGATTGACCCTAAACATGAAGACGTGACCAAGCTGTCAGTCACGTTACTTCCCTCAGGTATTGTCCCCTCCATAGTGCTGTGGGGAGTTTGGGGGAAGTTTTTAGTGAGTTGGGGATTTGGGGTATTGGGTGAGGTTTTGTGGGGAGTTTTGGGGAAGTTTTGGGGGAGTTAGGGAGTTTAGGAATTGAAAATGACTTTTCTCCCTTCTCTTTCTTCCCTGTTATCAAAAGATTGTTACAAGAGAGAAGACACAGAAAGACAGAGATAAAAAAAGACAATTTACAGACAGACAGACAGACACATAGACCCCTTCCGGAAACAGGTTCAACAGAGCTTTCTTCAATTGTCCCCCAAAAAACAAATGAAATACAAACCAGCTCCCCACTACTCACTTGGGATTCCTGGACGACAGAAACGACGCATCAAACAAATACATTGTTTGAGTTGTTTTGTTTTGTCCGTCGAAGTTTATGTGCATATCAATGAATGTTTAAAGAAGAACTATTGAGATAAACGACATACTAATCCCCACCCTCCCCACCCCTTCTCACTCCTCTACCTTCCTCCCACCCCCCCTCCCCCTCCTTCTCCCCACCCCCTCTACCTTCCCTCCCCATCCCCTTCCACCCCCTTCTCCACCCCTCTACCTTCCCTCCCCACCCCCTCCCCCCTCCTCTCCCTTACATATATGACCCTCCTACTGGTGTCTAGATCCTTTATATGAGTGAGTGAGTGAGTGGTTGACTGAGTGAGTGAGTGAGTGGTTGACTGAGTGAGTGAGGGAGTGAGTGAGTGAGTGAGTGAGTGAGTACTAGCACAGGTAAAAACACTCGTCATTAAGGTAGGCACAACACTTCAGGGTTTAAAACATCTCTCTATATTTTTGCACCTGAGGACAGATCCGCTAAATTGGCAGGGAATCATATGCAAATCTCTGGGAGGAGTTTCACCTGGCTCACCTCCTAACCCAGCCTGGCCTCTATCTTCATACTTGGCTCACATCCTAGCCTGACCCGGCCTCTATCTTCATACCTGGCTCAAATCCTAGCCTGACCCGGCCTCTATCTTCATACCTGGCTCACATCCTAGCCTGACCCGGCCTCTATCTTCATACCTGGCTCACATCCTAGCCTGACCCGGCCTCTATCTTCGTACCTGGCTCACCTTCTAGTCCAGCCTGGCCCAGTGTCCTCTCCTTCCTTCTCCCCCCCACCAGCCCCTAACCTAACCTAACCTCCTAACCCCTAACCTGACCTCCTAACCCCTAACCTAACCTAGCTTAAACCAGATTTTAGATTCGGATAGTGATTCGGATTTAAATTAGTTGATACTCTGGGGATTCGGTATAGGATTCGGAACACAGGCAGAGAGAACGAGGTTAGAATGAGAAATGTTATGGGAGAAAGTGAGAGAACAGGCATACAGGGTGATAAAGAATGAAGACAAGAAGAGACAAAAAGACAAATAGGACGCATAATGGAAGAGACAGAGACAGACACAGAGAAACAGAGAGACAAAAAGAGACAGAGACAGACACAGAGAAACAGAGAGACAAAGACAGATAGGAAGAATAAGACACAAAGAGGCAGACAATGAAGCAGACAGAGACCTACAGAGAGACAGAGAGACATAGAGACAGGAAGAAGAGGAAGGTGCAAGTCTTTGGTCTAATCATCGAGGCGTGTTGTTTGCGTCCCTCTGTTCTCTTATACAACAGGTAAAAACATCAACACAGTTCCCAGAAGAGCAGGATATTACCAAGTCTTCCTCATCCACTTATACAAGCTGCTGAGAGTCCTGCTGACGTCAAGGGTGTGAGACAGAGAGAGGGAGAGAGAAGGCGTGGTCAATAGGCTGGACAGATGATAATGGTGATGATGTTAAGACAATAATAATAATAATAATAATAACAATAACAATAATAACAATAACAGTACACCTCACCTTTAGAGCCCATCTAAGCAAACTAACCTTATTTAACTTACCTTTACCTAAATAAATCGCGTAAGGTAAATCCCATATACACCACATCATTAACTTATTAGTCTTAACATAAAGGGTAAATGATTATCTATTCATTATGATGGACGCAACAGCCGTTCTAACAGATGGTCGAGAATTAAGAGCTGATGTATTGTAATTTCACCTTTATACTTAGACTCTCGGATGCATTATTTACACGCTAAATGGTGTGAAGTTTCCGAGTTAAGAAATTTAGAGCTTGTCCATGATAGATTGTGAGAGGGGGGGAGGGGGGAGGGGGAAGGGGGATGGAAGGGGGATAGGTATTGGAAAGGGGTGAAAAAGGGAGAGAGAAGATAGAAGTGGGAGAGAGTCTAGGGGTAAGAATGAGGGAAGAGGGGGAAGAGAGAGGGAGAGAGAGACGAGGACTGGGAAGAGAAAAAGAGAGTTAAAAAAATAGAACTAGGAAGACAGAGACACACAAACTATCAGACAGAAACTGAAAATGGGAAAATGATTCAGTGAAAGAGACGAAACGGGATGGGTAAATTGTGATCCCGAACACAAAAGTAATCAGATTCATCAATGGGATCAGAATTATAATTGCCAGAAATACAATCAGAATTATACATGCAATCAGAAGAGCTACATTCTCTCACCTGCTGCACCCGTCCTGCTCCTACCCACCCCTCCCTCCTCTTACCACCCCTCCCTCCCTCTACCACCCCTCCCTCTTACCACCCCTCCCTCCTTCTACCACCCCCTCTTACCACCCCCTCCTCCTTCTACCACCACCCTCCTTTCTACCACCTCTTACCACCACCCTCCCTCCTTCTACCAACCCTCCTCTTACCACCCTCCTCCTTCTACCACCCCCTCTACCACACCCTCCTCCTTCTACCACCCTCCTCCTTCTACCACCCCTCCTCCTTCTACCACCCTCCTCCTTCTACCACCTCCTCCTCTTACCGACCCTCCCTCCTTTCTAACACCCTCCTCCTTTCTACAACCCCTCCTCCTTCTACCACCCTCCTCCTTCTACCACCCTCCTCCTTCTACAACCCTCCTCCTTCTACCACCCCTCTTACCACCCTCCTCCCACCACCCTCCCTCCTTACCAATTCTCTCCCCCCACCATCCACCACTTAGTGATGCCTCAAGGTCGAAGCGTTAACGTGCGCGCGCGTGTGTGTGGAGGGGGAGGAGTAGGAAATGAGGGAAGGATGGAGGGAGGGAGGCTACTAGAACGGTGATACCTGACCTTCACATTACGTCCGTAAAGGTCAAGACGACACACACACACACACATACACACACACACACACACACCACACACACACACACGCCACACACACACACACACCACACACACACACACACACCACACACCACACACACCACACACACCACACACACACACACACACAAATAAAAGTGTGGGTGATATCATCATCTCCGTCTATTTGTTTTCTTAGTACTTTAGTGTATTAGTGGGTCTCTCACAGATACAACCATCACAGTAAGATATACCATTTAAATACTTATCGACTTAAAAGCTTTCTCAGTCTCCGTAAAAAAGTTTCAGTTCAGGGCACCTTGATCCCCTGTAAAGACAATCACATCTAAAGACGATCGGATCCTCTGCTGTTTTTCAGAGGGATTGAATCGTCTTTTGTTTACTGAATCCTTTAATCATCTATAATACCACCTTAATAGCCTCTCCCTTCCCTGTATTATATATCAATACATTATAGATGGAATAAATTAATATATTGTATCCCTTGAGTAAAAACAATACGTTCATTGATTAAGAGTCTAATCCACCTTGAGTACGATGACTGATTCCCCTTGAGTACAACGACTGAATCCTTTGAGTACGATGACTGATTCCTCTTGAGTACAACGACTGAATCCTTTGAGTACGATGACTGATTCCCCTTGGGTACAACGACTGAATCCTTTGAATACGATGACTGATTCCCCTTGAGTACAACGACTGAATCCTTTGAGTACGATGACTGATTCCCCTTGAGTACGATGTCTTAATCCTGTGAATATGATGGTTTATGCTCTTGAATATAAGAATAATGTACTTGTGGTTAAGTAATTGTATTAAAAGTTTAATTTATCGTACTCAGGGGTTTAAGTCATCTCACCCGGGGTTTAATTCATCTCACCCGGGGTTTAATTCATCGTACTCAGGGGTTTAATTCATCGTACTCATCGTCAAGATATATGGATTCCGTACTCAGTTTAACACTTACCAAACATTTAAAAAAAGTTAAATCATTTGTATTCTTTTATGCAAATGAATTTAAAGCCGCACATACACACAGATATACACACATAAACATACACAAACAAATACAAGCATGCATACATACACTCACGAGCATAAACATACACGCACATATATACATACAAAAAACAAACATAGAGATACAGAAATACATAAAAACACATGCTCTCTCTCTCTCTCTCTCTCTCTCTCTCTCTCTCTCTATTGTTCTTTTATTCTCCGCCCGTCTGTTTCTCCCTTGCCATTGTCTTCTCAATCTTTTAATCCTAGTTATTGTCGACACCAATTCTGGGATCAGGGAGAGAGTAATGAAGGGAGAGAGAGAGAGAGAGAGAGAGAGAGGCAGGTGGGGGATAAAGAGAGAGTGAAAGGGAGAGAAAGTGAGGTAGAGACAAAAAAATAAATAAAGAGGGAGTTAGAAATTATGATAGATAGATAGAGAGAGGTAGCTGGAAAGAGAAAAAATCGACACAAAAAGAGGCAGGCAAAAATAACGAGAGAGAGAGAGAGAGAATTATCACCAAGGCAGAGTTGTACCCAAGAGAGCACTATTTCTACACCATTACTCAACCCCTTAGTTGTAGCCTTGACCTATTACCTCCTGCAGCCGCTGAGAATGAATGATTTTTGCATCACCCAGACCGCTAAGTTCACACACACACACACCCACACCCACACACACACACACACACACACACACACACACACACACACACACACACACACACACACACACACACACACACACACACACGCACACACACACACACACAGACGTCACAAAAATCGATTCATCAGTCTTTACCGATCGATTACAAGGCCAAGAGGGGGATCTGTCTGTCTGTACTTTTGTTTGTGTCTATATGATTTCTTAGTCATCCACATTATATAATAATCCTGGGAATATATACTGTATATATATATATATATATATATATATATATATATATATATATATATATATATATATATATATATATATATATATATATATATATATATATATATATATATATATATATATTTGTGTAAATATTATTTTATTTTATTTTTCAATATTTAGTTTCGGTGAGTCGACGTCTGTGAATGATGTGAGACTCATGTGAAAGGAATGAGTTTTAGGAATGAGTCAGGTGGAGCAGATGTTTGTCAATGATTTAATTAGATTATATGAGACACGCTTCATGGTCACGGCTCAGTGTCAGAGGTCAGATGTAAAGGACAATTATATATTAACCTGAAAATTAAATATCTAAAACAGTGATTGACATATAGAAGAAATTAATTAGTTGGATATCAAATCAAGACCAGAAAAAAAATATTAATTTAAGTCGTTTAGATCAAAAGTGAAAGTCATAACTCAGGTGTAAATTGTTACGTCTCACTTCAACAAACACAGATGGATTGATGGCTGCAAAAATTGGTAAGAGGACTAAGGATTTTATATCCAATTCACCTGTTCAATTTCATCAAGATTAGCTTACTTGTCTTAGTGCCAGATATGTCCAGTATACTCTGACCTTTAACCTTGCCACACACACACGCACACACACACATCAGAAGACTATCTAAATCTACATCAAATTCAGTCCAAATCAAGTCTCACCGTTATATCTGAGGAAAATATTTCACCAGTTCGTGCTGCCAACATTGACTCGCAGATACACGAGTACGAGATAGAGACGGAACACATAGGGGAACTCCCAACTACTTAAAGGTGAATGGAAAGATCTATACACTGGTCTGAGATATGACACACTCAGATGGGAAACACACATCTGGCAGCAGGGAAAGATGACATATTATATCCAGGTTAGGAAAGAAAGATTATTATTAATATAAACATATTTTTAAGACATATTTTCTTCAGTGATAATCTAAGAATTAGTAAATAGTATTATAACTAAAATTAAGACCTCGTAAATAATGCCTGATAAGCCCTGAGAACTTAATAATTTAAAACTAAAATCAATTAAACATTACTTAATTAAAAAAACAAAACATGGTGATGACACTTCCAGGTGATGAAGTAAGGGACGTCAGGAAGTAATAACACGCCGTCAGTAGTAAGAATACCTTGAGTCTTTTCCCTCGTTGACATCAAACGTCTTGGGTGATCTAGTGACCCCTGCTCCATCAAACTCCCTCGAGACTGTATAAAAAAGACGATAACTTGAATCCACAAAGAAGGTTAATTTAAGTGGCTCTCAGGAAACACGTTATTAATCTTACCTTATCTATCTACTCGGTATAACCTGGCACCTTTTTAATAGACAATACTCTCTCATACTCCTCGCCGATAAGAAGATATTGATCAAAGTCTAGTGCCTATCTTGAATTACCGGGAAATTCTTAGTAAAGTATAGAGTATCTTAATTATATACGGGAAATTATATATCCAATAACTTTGAATTATCGACGGAGCTACTGACATTACTTACGAGAAGGAGGACAAGGTTGAGGATGAGGATAAGGATAAGGAGGAGAAAGATAAGAAATGAGATGGAGGATTAGGAGGAGGAGAGGTAAGAGAAGAAGAAAGATAATGAAAAGAAAATGATAATGACCAAATAAATAATATGAATAATAATAAAACATTACATTCGATTACTTAACAATACAAATGAAAAAGAAAAACAAGAAAATATTAACCAAATGGATTAAGCCAAAGAAAACATAACAAATAATTACTATACAAAAGAGGGAAGTAGTAATAAGAGGTGAAGGGAGAAAGGGGATGAGGAAGAGGGATAAGAGCCGTATAGAGCCTGAGCTAATGGATAATGTTTTATCAGTTAAGTCAGGTAAGGTGGTGTTGGGCAGGTAGAAGCGCAGGTGTGACGGCTATTGATTATTGCTAACAGTGGCACTCCATGGCCCCAGCCTGTGCCACTGGGGGCATTCCTGGCTCTACTGGGGAAGGGAGAGCGCGTGGGGAGAGGAGAAAAGGGAGGGGTTGGTGAGAGAAGGAGCGAGAGAGAGAGAGGGGGTGAGAGAAAAGAACAAGAAAGAAAGAGAGAAGGGGAGTGACTAGAGGGAGAGAAACAGAGAGAGAGGGTGAGAGAAAGAGAGGGAGAGGAAGAGAAAGAGAGAAAGGAAATGATAGAGTCAGAGATAGATCGTGTATGAAAGAGAGTGAAGGACATCATGTACAAAAAAGATGGAAGGAGAGAGAGAGAGCGAGGACAAACGAGGGGTGACACAAACGAACCAATCACGTAGTTCCGGGACTGCCAGAGTAGGTTATAACACTGTGAGGGTCAGGTCAGATAGGTCAGGTCAGGTCACGTCATCTCATCATCACTGAACGAGTCATAACACTGTATTCAGTTATTATGTAGCGAGTCTTGTCCTGTCATCGTGGGGGTGACTCTCTCTCTCTCTCTCTCTTAATAGGAGCGAGTCCGATTACCTTTTCACAATATTGGTCAACGAGACTCCCTTGTCATTGGTCGAGTCAATTAACCTTTTCTAAAATGAGTCAACTTCCCTTTCTTTATTATACAAGAAAACCTATCCTAACCTAACCAAACCTAACATAACCTAACTTAACCTAACCAAACCAAAGTTGAACTAGGTTAGATTAGGTTAGGTTTGAACTGGTCAGCGTTGGATTAGACAAAGTTACGTCAGCTCAACCTTAGTTCCGGGTTCAAAAGTTATCCCATGAGCTGCCTGTGTGTGTGTGTACCTTATGACGACTCTGCCCCCTCCTCACTCTACCACCATCACCATCACTTGCTCAAACTTAACACCAGGAGAAGAAACTGCTTTACGAAGCTACTCGACCCCAGTGAGCACCGATTCAGAACCAGTTTCCCATCTGACTATGAGACAGAGGTATAGAGGCAAGTGTGTCTGCCTGGTAAGCTCAGTCTCTTCTCTGCGGCCCACGGTGTTCCTCTTCTCTCGGGGTGTGGACGACGAATTGTATTAGGACTACTGCTGGTGGTGCTGTGATGATAGTGGACAACGGCGTTAATCCCTGGTTCCTTGTGGTTGGTCATCGCAACCTAGACTTGCTACCTGAGCTGGCAATTCTATCAGGTTTTTGTGTTGTTGTATATAGTATGTGTAGTTAATGTTTTAAGTAAGAATAATTGGGTAATATTCAGGTGTGTTTTGATAAATGCTTAGTTGTTACTTTTGTTTTGATAATTGCATATTTTGTGTTTTACTTGTGTTATGTAATGTACCTAATTAACTATCTTAATCAATACTTAATATAAATGTTGTTAAATGACTCAGTTTACTTGATAATCTTCGTATCTCTTTCATAACTTAAATTAGTCTGTGACGATAAGTGATGTGTGTGCTCCTTACTTGCTGCATCCACGTATTTCAACCCCTAGATTATTCACTCCGTATATTTTCTTGTCAACTGTGCCTCTCCTCAATGTTGTGGGTAGCAATGAGGGCCATCACAACCTCGGTAACAATCCTCGTCAAGACAGAGAGCAAAAAATAGCATACATACTCAGAAGAGGTGTGTCAAGTGTTCAGTATAATACATGTATAATAACAACAGTAACAAAAACAATAACAACAACAACAGCAGCAGCAGCAAAAACAAATAATCAACAAGAAATAATAACAATAACAAACTAACAAGCGGACACAGACGCGTGGTGTACTCCCCCGCCACCGGCCTGCGGACAGTGTATAACTCTCCGGACATTGCTACCCATGTTTCACTTACTATGTCGCCTGAACTATTACATTAATTACTCCTGATCTTTGACCTTTAGTAATGGGGTCACCAAGACATTTCTTTGCTCTAGATTATTTGTTAACAGTTAGAGTAAAAATCTATTGATTAATTTTATTTTATTTATATTTTATTGGTTTATTAAGAAAATATTGTGAAATTAGAAAAATTACAAAAGAATATTAAAGTAAACGGATGACTTTTCGTGTGTGTGTGTGTGTGTGTGTGTGTGTGTGTGTGTGTTATAATAATAATAATAATACTTAATAATTAACGGTTTATTGAAGAAAGCTTGGCAGCCAGAAGGCTGAAAATATACAGTTTCATAAATGGGGAATGGGTTTCGATTTACAAATAATATACAAATAACATAAGTGTGTGTGTGTGTGTGTGTGTGTGTGTCTGTGTCAATAGTAATAAGCTGAAAGTTGTTCCTATCTCTTAATCTTCAGAGATCAGCTAAGATTAATACCATTATTCGCTGTGGTTGAAGAGGCAGCGGGGAATAGTTAATAAAGGACCGGTGAAGGACACACACACACACACACACACACACACACACACACACACACACACACACACACACACACACACACACACACACACACACACACACACACACACACACACACACACACACACACACACACACGTCAACTCGAAATAAATAAAAACTAAAAGGAGGCGGTACAAGGAGGAAGTGGGAGAGGGAAAGGGACGGTGTTAGGGGAAAGTGAGAGACAGGATAAGAGGGAGAGTAGGTAGGTAGTAGGGGTACATATCGGCTTAGGGTGTCTGTGTGTGTGTGTGTGTGTGTGTGTATGTGTGTGTGCGTATGTGTGTGTATGTGTGTGTGTGTGTGTGTGTGTGTGTCCCTGAGATTGTCGGTAATGGATGTGGCTGTAACGATATGCAACTATTCAGATCACTTGTTTATGTTCGTTTATCTTGCCTTACCTCTCTCTCTCTCTCTCTCTCTCTCTCTCTCTCTCTCTCTCTCTCTCTCTCTCCTCTCTCTCTCTCTCTCTCTCTCTCTCTCTCTCTCTGGCTTAACTTGCTGGGAGTCTCTTTCATCAACCCACTCAAACACTCATTAAATCCATGCACTCAATAATCCATTCACTCATTCACCAGCTCACTCACTCACTGACTAACCCACCCACTAACCCACTCACTAAACACTCACTAACCCACTAACTCACTCACCCATCCACTCACTAACCCACTAACCCACTCACTCATTCACTCGTCAACCCACTCACTGACCCACTCACTGCAGGCTTGACATAGGGTCGGTGTATATTGTTAGAAGCCTTAAATATTGTATTATTATTTGGAATGTTTTATATCTATTTATTTTGTTGCTTTATAATTTGTATTTATGGTGAGAGAAAAAATAACAATCCTCTTGTATTTATGTTCACTTTACATTATTTTATTTGTTCGTTGAAAAGTAATATGTCCCTTTTTCTTTGTTATATGTCTCTTCTTTTTAATATTTCTTCTTATTATTCCTTATTTTCCCATTTTCATTATAGATTTCCGTCTCTTCAGTGTGTAGATAACAGCTCGGTCACTCACACTAGACGAGATTAACTTAGCTATCGTGTTCAGTGTATGGATAACTGCACAGTCACTCCCACTTAGCTATCGTCGGGAAACAACGTGAAACACAAAATAATGTTATCGTAATATCACTCACGTAAAATAGTGCATATTAGTTTTTCCCTGAAGTGAATTATGAAAATTTTAAGATCAAAAGAGTTTGTAAATTGAATCGTGAATTATGAAAGCTTAATATTCTTATCTGTTTACTATTACCGACAGCCTTTCTGATCAGGGGTTAAAAACACTTACCTGATATTCATGTACCCGGACAGAAGGTATTTTTTCATATATCCGGACAGAAGGTATTTTTAACCCCCATCCAAACTCTATTATACTTTCATCATTCATCCCAGAAAAACTTTGACTTGTGATATAAATGATAATTTGTACTAGTGAAGGTAAGCAAAAGTTCAGGTAAAAAGCTA
Organism: Homarus americanus; assembly: GCF_018991925.1. NCBI lineage: Eukaryota > Metazoa > Arthropoda > Malacostraca > Decapoda > Nephropidae > Homarus > Homarus americanus. The sequence goes on along the minus strand of NW_024745073.1, from coordinate 8,702,186 downwards.
TATGATATGATGATATTCAGCTCTGTAAAATAGTTATCTACTAATTAATACAGTAATAACCTCAAATAACAAATATCACCTAAGTTATAATATTTCACAACCTGTTATGATTTACAAGTATAATAATAAATTTTAATATGTGAAAAATGTGAAGAAAAAAAATAGGTGGTAGGTTCGTGGCGCGCGGAGGAACACACAAACCAGCGCGTCAAAGGTAAACAGAAATACCTGAGTCGTGACGTCATTGCAGCCCCTCCCCACAGGTGTATGTACAGGTAAATTATTTCTAATCATCGCTGCGTTATGTTACTGTTGCTAATGTATATAACTACTATTTGATTAACGAGTAATTTAGAGATGTTAATGAGTTCGATTCATTAGCTAGATATTTTGCATATTTTAATGAAGGATAAATTGACAAGTATTAACATGTTTAGTTCAGTATTGAGGAGAGAATATCTGAGTTGTAGTGAACCGCTACCGTGTGCTTACTGTGTTGGGTTCACTTTCTTGGGTTCAGTTTATTGTGTTCACTTAACGCGTTCACTCTATCTTGACTACTGTTCATTATATACATACACACATAGATAGATGTAGTGTTAGATAGTAAATAATGAAAAATTAAATAGATAGATGGCAGTTACACACACACACACACACACACACACACACACACACACACACACACAACGAGCCTACAGGAAGCCTCTCAATCAGAGCTGAAAGGCGCCACAACCACAACGAATATTAATGACAAATCTAAATAGGGTTTTTTTATCTGTAATTGAGAGCCATAAATTGGATTACCAACGACCAGACCAGCATAACGAAATGTGTGTTTGGACCAGAGGAGCAAATGGACTCACGACCGGCGATACTGACTGTTGGCTGTGGTGAACGACCGGCGATACTGACTGTTGGCTGTGTCATTGTGTGAAGGTTTGATTATGACGTGAGAAGTGTTATTATTTTTATTATTATAATTATTATTATTAATCATTTAAACGTAGACACGTGAATATATATAAATATATAAATATATATATATATATATATATATATATATATATATATATATATATATATATATATATATATATATATATATATATATATATATATATATATATATATATATATATGTGTGTGTGTGTTCGTCTATCCCAGTAGAACATCAGCAGTTTCCCGCAGACATAAGTAAACCTTGGGATACATAGTTCAACGTTGTCCTCCCTCAGAAGATGAAATTCCAGCCTTACCTCCCACCAACCAGCCGCTTGTTATGGCAGAATTCCTCAAGTTGTCTCTCCATTATATTATATTTGTTAAGTCACAGGCAGCGGGGGTTAAGAGAGAACATAGATATATAAATGATATACAGTGTGTTGCTCTTTATAGTTGAGTGCAGAACGACTCGCAATTCAGCCACGGTTGTCGTTATAGTGAGCTTTGTGTGTGGTGGTGTAGGTTTGGTGGTGCAGTGGTGACAGGTGGTGGTGACATAACTGTGATTCGCTCTTTGGCACAACGATGGAATATTTCTGATTCATAGGATGGATGTACGGATGTTATATGACTGTTATATGTATTTACATACACACACACACACACACACACACACACACACATACACACACATACACACACACACACACACACACACACACACACACACACACACACACACACACACACACACACACATACACACACACACACACACACACACACACACATACACACACACACACACACACGCCATACAAAAGTGATGCGGATATATAAGAAGATAAATGATATAAAACTGTGATACCAATATATACATATATATGTATAAAACAGCAGCAGTAAGCTCACAGAGTACGGTGTTTGATCTTCCACGGTTGTTTGCTCGCATTTCTATGTTATTTGCCAGGCCGTGTTTGCCGTGCCCGTGACCTAAACTGGAACACAGTGGCTGACGAGAGTAAAATATTTTCCGGTTTTTCAGATTTCAATGTATGATTTTTTTTTTTTTTGACAATTTATCTGGTGTTTTTCTTTTGTCAGTGAACGAGTCAGTTGATGAGGCGAGTGAGTGTTTCCATTGATAATTGTGACCAGTGGCAAGTCTATTATTTTGGTGATACAGAGACTTATTTAAGTTGAATCTTGACGGCATGGTTAATAATAATAATAATAATAATAATAATAATAATAATAATAATAATAATAATAATAATAATAATAATAATAATAATAATAATAATAATAATAATAATAACAATAACAACAATAATAATACCCCCAGCTCACACAGTAATCCTGGCATCTATCATCACAATATATTACTATAATGAAACTATCAATACCACTATTCAAACCAATCATGCAAAAACCAATCATGTTAAGAAGAAAAGTTTTATCATGCACATATATCACCATGATACTTAAATAAATGCATCTAACACCACTGAATAAATTTATGCGCATCTCTCACGCTGAAACTTGTCATGCAAAACAATAACATTAGAATGAAAAATAATACCATGCACCACATGTAAGCATTCCTAACCCACCCACCCACCCACCCACCTACTCACTCACTCACTCACACACTCACTCACTCACTCACACACTCACTCACTCACTCACTCGCTATCAACACAATTTGCAATGTCCTCCACTCAACAATCCTTTCCAACACGGTAAAAAATATTCTTGGACAATGTAGTTTAGTTTCATTCTTGTGATGTTATTCTAGAGTCCAGTGTAAATAGAGGAGTTTGACCCGGAAGTAAATAGTGACTTTAGTTTGATAGAGATAAAGGGGAGTATATGAGATTAGGTTAAGTCAGGTTTGTGTTAAGGTTAGATTAAGTTATGTTAGTTTAGGAGTTGATAAGTTAAGTTATATTAAGGTTAGTGAAATCCCTGAACCCTTACTAGCAAATCCCTGAACCCCTATTAGTGAATCCCTGAGCCCTTACTAGCGAATCCCTGAATCCCTACTATTGAATCCCTGAACCATTACCACTCAATCTCTGAACACCTACTAACGAATCCCTGAACCCTTATTAGCGAATCTCTGAGCCCCTCCTACTGAAACCCTGAACCCTTAACAATGAATCCCTGAGCCCCTATTAACGAATCCCTGAGCCCCTACTAGCGAATCCCTGGACCGCTACTAGCGAATCCCTGGACCGCTACTAGCGAATCCCTGGACCGCTACTAGCGAATCCCTGGACCGCTACTAGCGAATCCCTGGATCGCTACTAGCGAATCCCTGGATCGCTACTAGCTATGAATTATTTTTTCAGTGGCAGGTTGTATACAGGTGGATGGCGAGGCTTGTACAGAACAGGACTTACTTGTTATGTCATTACATTATCTTTTTCAACAGTTTTTGGTGATTTCTCTCCCTATTCTTTTTTATCACCCGACCGCTTGTTACGTCTTTGTTCCACTCTTGTTAATACTGGATTTTTGTGTTTTTTGTTATTGTAGTTTTTAACCCTTGGTGGTTTAACTTGTTCCCTTGTTCTCTTGTATTGTGATGTTTGTACCTCTCTCTCTCTCTCTCTCTCTCTCTCTCTCTCTCTCTCTCTCTCTCTCTACTTCACCTCTCTTCCACACTCTTCCTCAACCTCACCCACATCAATCTCTCTCTTCACCCCTCTTCCACACTCTTCCTCCCTTCCACACTCTTCCTCCCCCACCACACTATACCTTCAATAGCCACCAATTCACCCTCTAAGTGCTTGTTAAAAGAATGCCGTCCAATTTTATGAAGCTTCTTGGTGGTGAACGATACATTATGGTGTCTGGCTGGAGCTACCGTCATCATTAGTGTGTGACAGATGACCTCCCCAGGATCCCTACCCCAGGACTCTAACCTCTCCCCCTCCCCCAGGACACCTTCCCTCCCTCCCCAGGACCCTTTCCTCCCTTCCCCAAGACCATTTTCCTTTCCTTCCCCCAGAACCTCTTTCCGCTCTCTCCCCCTCCCCCAGGACTCTCCCCTCCCCAGGACCCACCCTCCCCTTCACCAGCCCCACTTCCCCTCCCCCCCTATGTTCCGAGCACGGGTCATGAAGTTATGAAGTTCACGCTCTTCTGTCTTCTGATTGGTTCAAAATCTATCCCGTCTGTGTACTGATTGGCTCACCACTATTCCATCTGTGCGCTGATTGGGTCACCACTATTTCATCTGTCTGCTGATTGGGTCACCCACTGTCTCGTCTAGTTGCTGATTGGCTCTCCACCTATCCCGTCTGTCTGCTGATTGGCTCACCACCTGTCTCGTCTGTGTGCTGATTGGCTCCTCCGTAGTGTCGACAGGTAATTTTCACCCTCACAACTACCGGATATTACCTTGCGTTCTGACGCGTGCGTGTGACTCTGACTTCGGCTTTATATAGACCTCGTCTCCACCGGTTTATCATCCCGGTCGGAACGCATTCGGAGACGTGCATTAATCTCCACAGTGTCACCGGCGACTGATGATTATTCAGTTTTAGGGAACGACCTGCCAAAGGTATTATGTGTACCTCCATCAGCAGCTCTATGTGTGTATGACCTGTTTCCATCAACTCACACACACTAACTCATTTATCACCTCACTGGTTCATTCAATGACTGACTCACTCATTCATTTAATTACTTAGTCGTTCAGTCATTGATGATTGATTCACTCCCTGACACTAACCACCGCTGCTGTCTCAATCGTCCATGACAGATCCAAATCTCCAGATACCCGAATAGCCTGAGTGTATATATATAACTATGCATACATGTATAGACTGTATCGTTCATATGCAACATTAAAACTTGCCTCCAGTGATGATCTCCGCGGCGACACGGACCACTTAGCGCGTGTAAATGAAAACAACTCTCGTGTACCGCTTCAAGGAGAGAGAGAGAGAGAGAGAGAGAGAGAGAGAGAGAGAGAGACTTGGTACTGTCGATACTTTACACTACTTTAATACTTTTTCTTCAGGACCTTGAAAGTTTCCAAAGTTGTGATACGTATTTCCTTCGACACACATTCTACTTTTAATTTACTCTCAGTACTCTTTAAATATTTTGAAGTGTCAATTAAATATAAATTGTATAAAAAAAATTAATTGGATATAATAATGTATTTGCCTCATTATTTTGCTATATATTATGATAATTAATAGTATATAAAGGATACATACCGGTAGTCGTTACTTCCATAATGTACATTTAATAATATATAAACGAAAGACAACTAAGACATTTTTTTACATGTTATTGTAAGTGTTTACACAGTGTGTGTTAACAGCCTCAACTGCCGGGTCATTACTGCCTCTAATAATATTCTCGGCGGTCAGGTGTTTTAGATGCTTCACATTCTTGGGTCAGTGTAGCTCCTAACAACAGTTTTCGTGTTTCAGGAAACAGCAACGTGAGCGAGGCAGCATCAACGTTGACGATGGGGACCCCGAGGCGTCGTTCAACATGACGGCGCCCTTCGGGGACACACTAGGAGTCGGCGGCGGCAGCACAACTCTTCTGGTGCCCTGGGACGTAGGGCCCACTAGGCTCAACGATCCTTCCATCAGCTACCTGAACGCTTCCTCCGACCTCTGGGGGGACAACGCCACCTGCTGGGGCAACGGCTCCCTTGAGTGCGCCCTGGCTAACATCACAGCCACGGAGGGCGGCACCACCATCCTGCCGCCCTTCGAGCTCTGGCAGACGGTGTTGATCGCCATCTGTCTGGCCTGCTGTATGATCCTAACCGTTGGAGGTAACCTGCTGGTGTTGCTCTCGTTCATCGTGGAGCGCGCCATCCGCCAACCCTCCAACTACTTCATCGCCTCCTTGGCCATGACCGATGTGATCATTGGGTCGGTTTCAATGCCGTTCTACACCGTGTACGTGTTGATGGGGGAGTGGACGCTAGGACCCATCTTGTGTGATCTGTGGCTCTCAGTGGACTACACCGTGTGCCTCGCCTCGCAGTACACAGTGCTACTCATCACCATCGACCGTTTCTGTTCCGTCAAGATCGCTGCTAAATACCGCGGTTGGCGGACGCGGACGAAGGTGATGGTGATGGTAGCGATGGTGTGGATCGTCCCGGCGTTACTCTTCTTCATCAGTATCTTCGGATGGGAACATTTCGTGGGTTATCGCTCACTGTTGCACAACGAGTGCGAGGTGCAGTTCTTACGGGACCCGGTCTTCAACACGGCTCTTATCGTCACCTACTACTGGGTCACTCTTGTCGTCCTGTTCGTCCTCTATGCTGGTATATATAAAACAGCTTATGACATGCAAAAAAAGTCAGAAGCCAAACATCGGAAAATGCAGACGCTGGTGGCTTTGAGCGCCGGTGGTATGGCCGGTATGGCGGGTCGCACCGCCGGCCTAGGCATGAGCAAGACACAGAGCACCTTACTTAGTCAAGACAAGCCGCAGCCTGGCCCTCCCCCTGTCATTAACACAACTACACAGGCGCCGCAGGGAGGATCCGGTGTCAGCGACTCGTCGTCGAGTCAAAAAACTTCCTCTAAAACAACAGAAACGACGAGTTTTTCAGAGCGTCGTGGAGAACAAGCTGAAAAATCAGAACGATCGAGCAGTCCGGCCTTTGACTCTGACGAGGAAAGTAGTCAGGTGCCACTACCACGGAAAGCAGGTCTACCTAATAGCACGGTGCCGCGCCTTGACCCTCCGCCACAGCACCGCAAGACACCAACCACAGACACCCTTCCGAAGATCCCTGAACAGAGTGTCCTGGACACCTCCACCACGTTAGAGGGCAGCTCCTCCTCGGACACCGGCATCGGAGCTCTGGCCGTGTCGCTGGCACGGTCTCTGCCCTTACACGACCACCACCATCACTCACCCAGGAATAAACCCATACTGCCTGATGTGGCTCTGCGCGAGGCCAGTTTGCAGGGCTCAGGGCTGCTGGACATAACGCTTGGGGCGGCCACCACACCGCTGGCCAAGCGAATGTCTGGAGAATTTTCAAAAAATGACGACGACGACAACAGTGGACACTCAGATGAGACCCTGAGCGTGCAGTCTAGCGGAGATCCAACACCACCCACCAAGCCCCAGCAGCCTCTTCATCCTACTTCACTGCCTCTTAGACCCATCAGTACCGTGCCTATCCTACCTCTAGCGGCCTCCACGCCCACCGACCTCTTAGATGAGAGAGTTATAGCTCCACCAGCTATGTTCGCTGACAGTATGAGTGTTAGTAGTATCTGTACCACGCGACCCCCATCATCATTAAACTACGGCCCCATGGCCTACGATGTTCTCACGGGCTTGGACACGGGTGATTTACGTTTCATGGACGAGTCGTCGATCATCCTTCCATCACCAGTCGTGGAGGACCCACCATCCTCGGTGTGGGCGGCCACCCTACACAGCCCCACCTCGTCCACGGTGCGCTCCCTCACCTCCACGCTCACCACACCTCACAGCATACATCGCAAGATCAGCCGTATGCAGTCACGCTCGGACGAGGAGGATCTGGAGATGAGTATTGAAGAAGCTGACGAATCAGCAGATGCTGACGACGAGTGTTGCGACAAGGACGAGTCTTCTGAACACTCCACAAACGTCTTGGTAACTTCCATCATCCACGCCTGTACCGCTGTCACCAGCCTGGCAGGAACTGATAGGCATAACATCCCTGTTAGTCCGAAGAAAGACACCACAGCAACTGCCCCCACCACCACTGCCACCAACAACAGTAACGCACACAATAACATAGCGACGGCGGCAAATAGTTCCAACAACATGACTTCACCAGCAGTAGTGCCCGCCACGCCTCAGGTCCGGCCAAGAGGGAGTGCGAGCCTGACGGAGGCCGGGCGACCAGGCTCCACGGCGGGCCTCACCAACCAACTCATCACCACCCACAACATCAACTCCAACAAGACGGTGACGAGTGTAGCGAGAACCGAGTCTTCATCACTCATAGAGAGGGACAAGGGGAGCTCGGTGGCCGTCGTGTCCGACGCCCAGAGCTCCGTCAAGGGTTCACTGAAGGGTTCCAGGAAGGGCATCGTCAAGTCTTTCCGCAGCTTAAAGAAGAAGAAGAAAAAGAGTGAAGGGGAAAAGCGACATCGTTCTAAATCGGAAAATAGAGCCAATAAAGCCTTAAGAACGATATCCATCATCCTGGGCGCCTTTGTGGCCTGCTGGACGCCCTACCACATCTTGGCCATCGCCGAGGGCTTCTGCCAGTGCACCAACACCCACGTCTACATGTTCGCGTACTTCCTCTGCTACGCCAACAGCCCCATCAACCCCTTCTGTTACGCCCTCGCCAACCAGCAGTTCAAGAAGACTTTCATGCGAATTCTCAAAGGTGATTTACACATAACGTAACGCCATGGTACGATAGACTGTATCGTTGATATTTACTCAATTATCTGTGATATCTGTAGAGACCATCTGAGTGCGGCGTGTGTGGTGGTCAGTGCGTTGTGTACGAGGCGTGAGTGTTGCTACCAGTGTTCGGTACGAGGCGCGCACCAGAACCTCGGGGTGGGTGGGTGCGCTGCTCAGTGCGTCACAGTACAATGTGTATAGTGAGCAGAGTGGTGTGTCCGTGTTCCGGTGTGGTATAAAAGAGCCTCAACATAGTGTAGTTATACCCGTGTAATATGAACACATCCGAGTGCAACGAGTACTGTACATGTTCTAGTACTGTGTGCACACCCTACAACATTGTGCACATATGTCTAGGTACTGTGTACACTACAATAGTGTGCGTACATCTCTAGGTACTGTGTGCACATGTCTGGGTACTGTGTGCACACCTTCCAGTACTGCACAGACATGCCTCAAGAATGTGTACACATCCCATAGCGCTGTGTATTCATGCCTTAGTAGTGTGCGTGTACCAGCATCACGTGTACATGTCCGAGGGCTTGAAGACATCCTCTGTGGCCTGCCACCACCAGTGCAGTAAGACCATCAATTGAGGCGTCTGTCTCTATCGTCATTCCAAAGGTTCATAACCTCGTGTAACGTGTACTACGTCATTACACGCGTACATTAAAGTACAACTGCACATATCTAACTATTAAGTACACCGGTTATAGTGTTCGCACCAGCCTCCTCGATGTCAATTCGTGGCGTAGAGAATGAACATTGTATGTAAAAAAACATCAGTATTTTTCGTCATCGTGGACGGACTCGGGTTATGAGAGTTGGTTCAAAGTTACAGAGGAGACGACGGGAGTGACGGAGGAAATCTAATATAAACAAAAACTGATTCTATTTTGTCCCGTCTGCAGGAGAACGTGTGGTCTGCTTTGTTATGTAAAGGAATTTCAGGGGCAAAAACAAACAAACAAAAAACACACAACATATGATCATACTATTGTCTTAGTGTTTGAATCAAATGTCGACCCGCTTCACTTTGCTTCAGAACCCTGTTTCATTGGGCGCACTTCTTTGCTTTGCTGATCCTCCGACAACTAGACTACAACTTGATGTCTCGAAACCAGAGCAAGAAACTGCTGTTTTATTCTCGTGAAGCTGCTGTGAGCGGCGGGAGACCTTCTACATTTGTAATACTGTGTCAAACTATTTCAAAAGAAGCTCAATTTTTGTGTGGCAGTTGTCAGGAATTGATTGTTATTTTGGTAAGGATTCTTAATGCTAACGAAAACGATGGACGCTCTCCAATAAGGACTTTACTAACTATTGTGTACACTACATTCCTTCCTTATCTTGGTGGCGACGTCTGTTGAGTTGGATAAGCCAGCCAATCAGCAGGCGCCTCTGTCGACCAATCAGCAGTAGGCTGTTGTCGTCATTCATCTCTCTAGTCAGTCAAAAAAATTGTATTCAACAAAGTCCATCTCCATAGTTACGAGACCATGTTTGTGCCACTCTTCAGTTCCTTGTATTAAAAAAAAGAAAGAACTGTAGGACCATGAGTGAATGTCTGTTTGGGTGCTTGTATGCAGGTTGACCAGAATTGTATTGATATATATACTGTATATATATATAAAGGACAAAGTGTATTATAAGATGAGCACCATAAATAGCATAGCGCCTTGGGAAGAACAGTTTTGTCAAAAAAAAAATGTATATTAAATGAGTTCTTCCAAAGCCTTTTTTTTCGTCGTGGAGCGAAAAAAAGGGCAGCTTTGAGATGTTTCTTTTTAAGACAAAGGTTCAGTATTTTTCACTCGATATAACACAACACGCGTACAGTACAGTATAAGAATAACTACATTTTATATTCGCCGAGATACTCTATAATGACTGTATGTTGTATGATGTATTCAAACGTGACGCTAGTTGTAAGGCCTGTCATTATGATCATTATGAATACTCATCACCCAGTTCCACATCACCAGAAGAGAGAGAGAGAGAGAAAGAGAGAGAGAGAGAGAGAAAGAGAGAGAGAGAAAGAGAGAGAGAGAGAAAGAGAGAGAGAGAGAGAGTTGGCTTCTCTCTAACGTTCTCTCATTTTATAAATATATATATAAATACATACATATACATATATTCCCAATTTCGGCGCATTTATTAAAAATCGCCAACTGGGCCGCCATAACTGTGCTGTAGAGAACTGTACTTAGGTCGCCATAACACAGAGGCTCCTCACCATCTTTAAGTCTCACCCTTAGCTTGTACATAGTGTTAGTAAAGACACCATCATATCCCCTTTCTCCTTCACCCACCAGACTATTACTTGATGCTCAGGAACCTCTTCGTGCGGCGACTGTCACTTTTTTCTTTTTTTGGTGCGTGTGGTGATGACGTCACGTTCCCGCCAGCTTGGGAAGATTTGGCGCGCGTTTTGTAGTGATGTGGATTTGGCGCGACGGTTTTTAGGTAAATCCTGACGCCGACTCCACCTCACTCCTTGAGCCCAACAAGATGCGCTACTGACATCTCTCCCGTCTACTCCCGCCGCCTAACATAACCCAAACCTCATCCTTATCTATCCTACTGTGTCCTATCACGTCATATCTCGACCTATCCTATTTTATTCCTTCTATTCATCTGATATTTATTTTTATTCATATTGTAAACATTGTAAAGACATTTCCATTTTCTAATATATCAGTCAAGTCATATCATGTGTCGCGTCTCGAGTCCCCATTTAAGGAGGTAGGAGAGAGAGCGAGAGAAGGGGGGACAAAGAGCGAGAAGGATAGAGAGAGAGAGAGAGAGGGACGGATGAAGGGAGGGAGGGAGGGAGGGAGGGAGAGAGAAACAGACAGAGGGAGGGACGGATGAAGGGAGGGAGGGAGGGAGGGAGAGAGAGAGATCATGACTTTAGGGGATCTGATTGGCTATAATTTCGCCATTCACTTGTTCCCCTTCACTGTGTGTCATGAAGATCCTCAACATATTGGAATAAATGACTAAAAGTGGCGTAGGAATCCCAATATGGCAGAGAGGAGAAAGAAGAAGAATATTTCACATCCTCTCATTTTTTGGACTAAATTCATCTCTCTTTCAGTAGTTACAGGATTATTACACTGGGGATATTAACTCACTCCCTCACCCCTCCCCCATCCTCCCTCACCCGTACCTCACCCCTTATATCCTTCGCCCCTCCCTTCCTCCCTCACCTCCTCCCTCCCCATCCTCCCTCACCCTACCTCACCCCTTATATCCTTCGCCCCTCCCTCCCTCACCCCTCCCCCATCCTCCCTCACCCCTCCCTCACCCTCCCTCACCCCAGATCTTAGTGAGAAGGGAGAGACAGGGTATTACAATAGGTGTGTCAAGGTCAATCATTCTCACGACACATAAGGAAAACTCCACATCTGTTATTTTCTCTTCTTCGTAATGGGGATTTAAGAGGTGTACATTACATATCAACAGTTCATGAATAACACTCAGAGTCATTCATTTATTCATCCTGTGTTTCTCATATCATACCATCTATTTTCTTTAGTCTGTCCTCCCAGATGATTGAAATTCCCAGAGTAAAAATATCAAAAGCGTCCGTGTGTGTGTGTGTGTGTGTGTGTGTGAGTATGTGTGACTGTGTACATGTCTGTGTCTGTTTACGTATGTGTGTGTAAGTATGTGAGTATGTCTGTATGTGTGCGTGTGTGTGTGTATTTCAGGGCAAGTCAGGGAGCCGGAGTAGGAGGAAGGTGGCCGTGACGTCATCACACTGTTGCTAATTACTATTTTTTTTCCCAGGTAGTTTTTAATTCATTTTATTTCCTTCCCTCGCCTCAGACACCTGTGAGTGGGTGAGACGAGGAGAACTATTGTGTATACTTTGTTTGTATGTATATAGATGCCGCCAGCCTCAATCAGTATAAAGACAAAATATATATGTCATTGTTATGCCCAGTCAGTGTTTCTTTTATATCCTTTGTCCATCCTAGAAATAAAAATACAACTGACTATTATCTACGTCATAGCCAGTGTTTCTTTATATCCTTTGTTCATCCTAGTAAAAAAAATATTCAGGACATTTGTAAAAGATCGAATATAAAAAATGTCATTGAATGTTTATATATGTTAAAACCTAAACATTCTTTTTGGATGTTTTTTGTTAAAGAAGAAGAGTAATGTGAAAGTGAAACACAAACGTGAAAAATTAAACCAAACTTCACAAAGATATAAACAAAATTAAAACAAATTAACAAAAATATGAATAATAAAACTAAAATGAAACCAATGAAAAAACTAAACCATTATGTGAAAACTTGAAAATTAAACTGAAATTAGATGTGAAAATAAATTAACATAGACAAAAAAAAGTGAAAAACTAAAATATGGATAAACCAAATGTGAAAAATAAACCCAAACTAAACCAAGACAAAACAGACGTCTTAAACAAAATTAATAAACATAGACTTAACCAATCATACACAAGAAGACTTAAGACTTAACCAATCATACACAAGAAGACTTAAGACTTAACCAATCATACACAAGAAGACTTAAGACTTAACCAATCATACACAAGAAGACTTAAGACTTAACCAATCATACACAAGAAGACTTAAGACTTAACCAATCATACACAAGAAGACTTAAGACTTAACCAATCAAACACAAGAAGACTTAAGACTTAACCAATCATCACAAGAAGACTTAAGACTTAACCAATCATACACAAGAAGACTTAAGACTTAACCAATCATACTACAAAGACTTAAGACTTAACCAATCATACACAAAGACTTAAGACTTAACCAATCATACACAAGACTTAAGACTTAACCAATCATACAAGAAGACTTAAGACTTAACCAATCTACACAAGACTTAAGACTTAACCAATCATACACAAGAGAGACTTAAGAAGACTTAACCAACCAATCATACACAAGAAGACTTAACTTAACCAATCATACACAAGAAGACTTAAGACTTAACCAATCATACACAAGAAGACTTAAGACTTAACCAATCATACACAAGAAGACTTAAGACTTAACCAATCATACACAAGAAGACTTAAGACTTAACCAATCATACACAAGAAGACTTAAGACTTAACCAATCATACACAAGAAGACTTAAGGACTTAACCAATCATACACAAGAAGACTTAAGACTTAACCAATCATACACAAGAAGACTTAAGACTTAACCAATCATACACAAGAAGACTTAAGACTTAACCAATCATACACAAGAAGACTTAAGACTTAACCAATCATACACAAGAAGACTTAAGACTTAACCAAGCAAACACAAGAAGACTTAAGACTTAACCAATCATACACAAGAAGACTTAAAGACTTAACCAATCAAACACAAGAAGACTTAAGACTTAACCAATCAAACAGATCATAATCCATGCTAATCCAAACACAGTGTATGATTATCAGAAAACAAAATAACTCCAAAGATTGATTAGAAAAATATTAGGAAAAAAACACACACACACAAACTACCTGGAGCGAAGTATCCAAACATTATCCTAACATTATCCAAACAGTATCCAAACAGTATCCAAACAGTATCCAAACATTATCCAAACATTATCCAAACAGTATCCAAACATTATCCAAACATTATCCAAACAGTATCCAAACATTATCCAAACAGTATCCAAACAGTATCTATACGTTATCCAAACAGTATCCAAACAGTATCCAAACATTATCCAAACATTATCCAAACAGTATCCAAACATTATCCAAACAGTATCCAAACAGTATCTATACGTTATCCAAACAGTATCCAAACAGTATCCAAACATTATCCAAACATTATCCAAACAGTATCCAAACAGTATCCAAACGCATTATCCAAACACAAACAGAGGGAGAATAAAACCAAAATAACTTGGAGATTGGTAAGGAAATGTAAGAAGGAAAGATAAGTTGAATAAAAGAGAGAAGACGAGCCTCAGCTTCACAAGAATCTCCCTACCACAAAATTAACTTTGATCAAATGGCTCCTGATTGGCCGAGCTTATTAAACCGACCAATCAGGGACCGCTTTTAACGTCAGCGATCACGTGATAACCTATCCATCCGATTAGGCATTCATCTCCCGAACACCGCCTAAGTATAGAGAGGAAGACGGGATATCCCTAGTGAGGAAGAGGCTGTGGAGGTGGGGCGAGGTGAGGAAGAGGCTGTGGAGGTGGGGCGAGGTGAGGAAGAGGTGGAAGGGGAAGAGAGAGAGAGAGAGGAAAGACAGTGGGGCCAAAGAGTGGTAGAGGAGGGAGGAAGAGAGAGAGAGGGTAAGAGATGCTTTATTCTATATACGAGTTACTTGTGTATAAACGTACCATTGAAAGCAAACATTATACAAACACCGTATTTAAGAGATGTGTAAACATCTCTGGGATAAACAAACTTACTAAATAATACAAGTTAAGAAAATACCAAAATATTATTATCAAGATGGATAAAAAGTAAAAATACAAAATACAAAGAGTATAACTAATTGATTTACGATGTTAAAGGTGTATGAACCAGCCCAGAGGTGATTAGCGGGGTAACTGTTGTAGTGCAGACGGTGAGTTGTGAGACAACAGGGTGACGGCGGTGGAGGCCAGTACTGTCAAGAGGCGACGGCTGCTGAGTGATCAAGACCACCAGCAGACTTACTGAGCAGACCACTTACTGAGGAACACAACACTACCAGTATTACTGAGTAGACCACTTACTGACCAGACCACTTACTGAGGAACATACTACCAGCAGACTTACTGAGTAGACCACTTACTGAGGAACACAACACTACCAGCATTACTGAGTAGACCACTTACTGACCAGACCACTTACTGAGGAACACGACACTACCAGCAGACTTACTGAGTAGACCACTTACTGAGGAACACAACACTACCAGCATTACTGAGTAGACCACTTACTGACCAGACCACTTACTGAGAACACACTACCAGAGACTTACTGAGCAGACCACTTACCAGACCACTTACTGACACACTACCAGCAGACTTACTGAGACCACTTACTGAGGAACACGACACTACCAGCATTACTGAGTAGACCACTGCTGAGAAACGCACTACCAGCATTACAAGGTAGACCACTTACTGACCAGACCACTTACTGACACACTACCAGCAGACTTACTGGCAGACCGCCTGAGACACGACACTCCAGCATAGGTAGACCCTTGACCAGACCACTTACTGGGAACACACTACCAGCAGACTTACTGAGTAGACCACTTACTGAGGAACACAAGACTACCAGCATTACTGAGTAGACCACTTACTGACCAGACCACTTACTGAGGAACACGACACTACCAGCAGACTTACTGAGTAGACCACTTACTGAGAAACACAACACTACCAGCATTACTGAGTAGACCACTTACAGAGCAGACCACTTACTGAGGAACACAACACTACCAGCATTACTGAGTAGACCACTTACTGACCAGACCACTTACTGAGGAACACGACACTACCAGCAGACTTACTGAGTAGACCACTTACTGAGGAACACAACACTACCAGCATTACTGAGTAGACCACTTACTGACCAGACCACTTACTGAGGAACATAACATTACCACCTGATTTACACTTATATATTTACCAGTTCTGTAAATATATCGTGTACTACAACATCAACAAGTGTAAATATAAAGCAAACATTGACTGAAGCACACATGGAAGACCCAGACCTGTAGTGAACCTGTATCACACATGGAAGACCGAGACCTGTATTGAACCTGTACCAGAACACAGGACTGAAGCACACATGGAAGACCGAGACCTGTAATGAACCTGTACCGGATCACGTTGAAACATGATCCTCGACAGCCACTTAAGACCCAGCCTGTTCCTCCACTTTCTCCTCTATATTGAAGCTGCTAAGACTCAGGTAAGATAATGTAATGTATTTCATCCCTTTAATAGCCAGGTGTTTAGGTGGAAGGTGGAATAGTTGTTATACATCTGAGTGATTAATGTTTAGTCATTGTTTATGTTGTGTAGTTGACAGGTAGATGTGACACAGGTGAGTGGTTTGTGGAATACTCTACTCCACAACTCTTCCTCTACTCCTCCCTCCTCTTCTCTCACCCTCCTCCCTCCTCTTCTCCCCTCACCAGCTTCCCTCCCTCACCAAAGCTTCTCTCCCCCTCCCTCACCAGCTACCTACCCTCTCCAAGACTCCTCTCCCACTCCCTCCATAAATCCCCTTCCCCCACCCTCCCCTCCTCACTTCCTCCCCTCCTTCTTCCCCTTCCCCCCCACCCCTCCTCCCTCCCCTCCTCCTCCTCCCCCCCAGGTGTACCGCCGTCATGCCCTACTTACCACTATCACCGTAAAGTTATAATGAGCTTAAAACTCCCCCTTGAGGACCCTCCCACCAGACCCCCTTATCTTACTGTCTAATGAGTTACCATCGATAGTCATCCATTACCTAAAAGAATCATAAGTTAATTTTTTCCCTTAACCTCATCAAGAGAGAATATAGATTAACAGACTTACTTGAACTACAATACAACGATAAGAAAAGACATTGGCTTCCTGACTTAACCCACGCATTGTGGTGTGTTTGTTACTGGTCTGTGTGTCTAGCTTTCGTTATGACTCTTTGTGTTTGTCGGTGAGGTAAAGGAGTTTTTTTTTTAACTTATCTGTGAATGCCAGTGGATAAGATGAGTTTTGCTGTGTGTGTGTGTGTGTGTGTGTGTGTGTGTGTGTGTGTGTGTGTGTGTGTGTGTGTACATCATTGTTGACATAAACAACACTATATTTATCTAGAAAAGGACTGAACAATAACCTCTTGTCATCACTTGATCTAAAACATTAAAAAATACAATAATACCAGAATTAAGAACGTATATGACGCATTAAAACAAACATATATACTGTATATACATAAAACTACTAGAGAGGGAGTGTATACATATAATCTTAAAAGTGTATACATAAGCAAGGGCGGACAAGATCATGAATATGTATACATCAGGGATATTTATCGGCTGAGGTCTTTAGGTCATTGTACTCTGAATATTGCTCTCACAACTACGGCCATAACGTACGACATTCTCTACCCCGGCGAGTACAAGATGCATGATACCGCGTCATACTAGAGAGAGAGAGAGAGAGAGAGAGAGAGAGAGAGAGGGAGAGAGAGAGAGAGAGAGAGAGACCTGACCCACAAATCATGCTTCTTTCACACAAGATCAATAAGTAGTATTGTGACGTTGATGCAGGTGTGCTGTACTGTACCGCATAGGTATTGGTCACGTCATGTCTCCAAGCTTCTCACTGAAGCCTAGAGACAGTTTGTAACAAGGCAGCTGATTGGTTGACAGACAGACACTCGAATTATCACTCCAGTATTTCGTTATTTTAGTAATTTTATCTATATTCTGATTATTTTAAGGGTTAATAACTTTCCGGTGTTAGTCTCTGATAATTTTCACACTCGGGGAAGTAAAAATGATCTTGTTCAAGGCTCTGGTAAGAAAAATATAATAAAAACAACACGAACAGTATGATGACATTGTGAGACGTAACCTCCGCCTTGTCTCGTGACCTAACTCAGGAGGTGACTGTGTTGTTGTTGTTGTCATTAAGGTATTTATGTTACCAGAGCGTTTAACATTCACTACCACCACCAACAACAACAACAACTCTTAACCACAACCACCACCACCAACAACAACTTTTAACCACCACCAACAACAACAACTTTTAACCACAACCACCACCACCTATCACTACCAACAACAACTTTTAACCACCACCAACAACAACAACTTTTAACCACAACCACCACCACCTATCACTACCAACAACAACAACTTTTAACCACCACCAACAACAACTCTTAACCACAACCACCACCAACTATCACTACCAACAACAACAACAATTTAACCACCATCACCAACAACAACAACAACATAACAATTACAGTTATAACAAAAGAAACAAGAGACAAAAGCATTAAAGATGAATGACAGCAACAATGACTTTAATAATGACTCAGTATTGGCTACACTGACTGTTTGACTGTTAACATTGTTGGCTACACTGACTGTTTGACTGTTAAGAGGATTGGTTAATAACAACAACAATAACAATGACATAAATAACAAAAACAATATTAATAACAACAACAACAATAATAATAATAATGAACAAAAACAATAACATGAATGATAATGACAATAAGATCAATAATAATAATAATAGTAACAATAACAACAATAATAACAAAAGCGTCAAGTCTCCCTTAATAACACGTAGAGTACAGACGTCACCGAGACACAGAAAACAGTACCAAACAGCAAGAATACTAACCCACACAGTTATACATTATTCTCGGTGTCATAACCCTGCGACACCTTGCATTAGAAAACAGTTTGTGACAGAGAAGAACAAGCTTTTTTCTTTTTAACCTAATTACATGGTGTACCCCAGCGGTTTACAACGAGGAACAGGCCAGTCACGTAAGGGGAGACACGGCATCCTGTAATAGTGTTGTATAATGAACGGTAAGCGAGTGACGGCGCACCTACACCTCATCATTACCTCACACAGTAGCCAGTTGGTGAGGGCAGACTCGGTAATGGTCACTGTCAGTAGCGTATTGTGGAGAAGAAAAAAAAATTATGGTGATTTTTTTTCTTTTTTTTTTCTTTAGTTGATTTTTAAATATTCTCGTGAGGTTGGAGGAGGTGGTGGGCTTCAGAATATATAATATACTTACGTACTTGTATGCGTGCGTCCGTGTTAGCATTCATACAAGCGTCCGTACTAGCGTTCATACATACATCCGTGCTAGCGATCATACTTTTCCTCCGTTCATTATTGTGTTCAACGAATTGTAAAAAAAAACGAATAAATTATAATGAATTTTAACGAAGCTTTAACAAGTCACAACAAGGATCTCTACACGAGGTAAATGATGAATATTTCACGTCTCTCTCGCCCATATCTGTCACGTCTTGGCCTCCCTCCTGCTGTACCCGTCGCAGTCGTCCGTGTTAACCTAGCGTGTTGTAGTCAAGTTATCTGGTGAAACTATATCATCTTATATTCACTCTATGGCCTCGTATATATGTTACGGACTTCTGTTTATTTTTATATTAGTCTAAAAGGTATAGTATGTACTTGTAAACGGAAAACAAAGTGGCACAGTGGGATATTGGTATATTGGTTCCTCGGCTGTGAGGTTGAGAGCCCTGGACCCTCCCCCGACTCCTTGTGGCCGGAGAGGACATATTGGTCAAGCAGTTCTCTTATTAAGACAATGGCCACAAGTTGCATTGATATAAACAACTTTACGCTTCTAGGAGTTAGGACACACTTGTTCTGTGCATTGTATCTGGTTAAGTTTTATTAAATGAATTACCTTATTTAAATAATTCGGATAACTTTAAACTATTATACCTGACTCTTAGCGGAAGTTACCTGTGCGTTGCTGGATATAATCATTTTAACAGTGATGCAAAAATTCTGAAGGTTCAATGTATCACGGAAGGATGTGTGAGTCACTACTGAGTATATGTGTATGTAAATGATATGTATACACACACACACACACACTCACACTCACACACACACACACACACACACACACACACACACACTCACACACACACACCCCTTTGTGCAATACATAACTTTGGCCTGGGATAGTAAAGTAGGTGGGGATGGTTGAGGTGAAAGTGAATAAGAAAACAGAGAGTTATTGGAGAGAAAATTTGTGTTTTCGTCTTCTTTTCTCCCTCGTGTGTGTGTGTGTGTGTGTGTGTGTGTGTGTGTGTGTGTGTGTGTGTGAGTGTGTGTGTGTGTGTGTGTGTGTGTGTGAGTGTGTGTGTGTGTGTGTGTGAGTGTGTGTGTGTGTGTGTGTGTGTGTGTGTGTGTGTGTGTGTGTGTGTGTGTGTGTGTGTGTGTGTGTATTATTATTATTGTGTGTGATATTATATAAATAAAACCTAACCTAACCTAACTAAGCCTAAGAAATAACACTCATAACACAGAAAATAAAAGTAAATAAACACGAAATTAAAAGAAGAAAAAAAATATCTCATAAATTTCATTGTATCAGAGAATCAATCAACATCTGAGTATATATAGAGCTGACTAACGCAACTGATCATGTTCATTAAAAAAAATAGTTCAATCAAAGAGGAAACATAAGTGAGTGGAGAAGCGAAAAGTAACATTAGGAAGAGATCAGAAATTGGTTACAAGAGACGGTGATAGGCTCAGATCAGCTTAGTGGATGTGCTTAAGCTTTTCTCAATTTCGCCACAGCGGGTTACAAATGTTACCTTTTGAGTCATTTCCCCCTCAGGCTGGTGAGTAGAGGTCGCTGTCGGGATGTGTAGAGAGGAAAGAGAGAGATAGTATTAAAAGCAATATAATTCTTCTTCGTCTTCTTCATGTTTTTGTTCTTCTTGTTCTTGTTCTTGTTCTTCTTCTGTGCCGCTGTCATCCCTCCTCCTCCTCCTCGGGTTCTCCACTCTCCCTTACCTCCTTAAACACATGACCTACGCCATTAACATCGTATAAAGCATTGTCTTAAAGCCAACATCAAATTCAAACTGAAAATCCTGGAAATAGAAACAGAAAACGTGAAAAAAATAGTATAATTCTGTTTTGTATTTAATTGTGTATATAATTTCTTAGAAGGAAAAGGATTAATAGTTTAATATAAGGTTATGGAAATATTTATGTTCCAATAACGCAGAACAGTACTGAAAATACGTGAAAAAAAAAAGAATTGGATTATATTTTTCTTCCAACACTAGATCGTCACTGAGGCTCAAACATACATAAAAAGCCTCCTTGTAGGTGAGTAATACATCAAGGTGAGAAAGAGACCAATACTTTTTTCCCGCCCTCACACGACGGAACACAACACGTAAACAAGTGACAAATTCTTACCAGTATCTTTCACTTTTATTTACTAAGATAAATTAAATGATATACTTAAAAACAATATATATATTAAAAGAAAAGAACAAATATTTGAAAGTATAGAAAATAAAACAAAATCGGGAAATATTTAACATCGAGCATTTTCATAAACATAAAACGGAGTCTCATGTAAACCAGAAAATAAAACTATTGTCAGAATTAAAACCTAATCTGCATCACGTTAACAATAAAAAAAACTGACAAACTCCCACAAGGTTATGCCAGATTGTTTTCCTTTGTGACGCTGGAACTGATCAGGCTAATGTTGTCGTCAGAACTGGTCAACGAGGCGTAATGTTCCTTAATTACCTCGCACCAAACAGTCATTATATAACACGAAAATATAAAACAGTCCTTTAAAACAGTCCTATAAAACAGTCTATTATATAATGTACAGTGAAACCTCTATATACCGGACGCCTCTCTATATAATACATTAGATGGGGGTTTCATAGACCTTCATAAACGGCCCTTCATCTCTATATACTTCATTAGATGGAATTACATCCAATCCTCGATATAGGATTTTCTCATATGTCCATTGTTTTTTGGTTGGGTGGTTGGTTTTCCGTGTCTCGTGGTTGGTTCATCGAGGTGCGTGTGTGGTTTAGGTTGAATGTGGGTGCGCCAAGTCCGTAGACTTGCTAGTGATAGATTCGTTGTGGTGGACAAGCGAGCCTCAATCTGTCTGGTAATCTCTCTACTTACTGTACGGACCACAATAAGATACCGACTGCGTATAATAATGCTGTATCCCGCTGCTTACTCCTAGGGAACCTAACCTAATATTCATCCAAGCTTAAATCGACTCCTGTTGACAAGTTGGCAGAATTAGTGACTTCCACGGTAGCTTAATTAGGATTCATGTTATTATTGATCCTTCTCCAAGCTGTCTCACCTGTGTCGCTTCTCTCAAACACACACACACACACACACACACACACACACACACACACACACACACACACACACACACACACACACACACACACACACACACACACACACACACACACACACACACACACACACACACACACACACACACACACACACACACACACACACACACACACACACACACACACACACACACACACACACACACACACACACACACACACACACACACACACACACACACACACACACACACACACACACACACACACACACACACACACACACACACACACACACACACACACACACACACACACACACACACACACACACAACACACACACACACACACACACACACACACACACACACACACACACACACACACACACACACACACACACACACACACACACACACACACACACACACACACACACACACACACACACAAGGTATAAGGTGTTAGGACCCCTCTTCCCCGTCATAACACAGAACGCCAATCTGCACGATGTGAAATTATTTTCCTGCCAGGATAAACCCGTAAAGCTTCTAAAATGACATTTAACGCCACCAACCCACACCCCTGCCCTCCTGCCCTCCGCTCACAGGGTCTAATGCGATTTGGGGAGGTGTTGGAGCTCTTGGCCCCACGTAATTGTAACGGGAATTAATACTTAACGACGAAGGGGACCTGAAATTTACTTCGGATTAGTTCTGAATTTGTTGCTGATTAATGGGTCGTCAAGTATAACAGGGAAGTTTGTGTTCTTTTCATAGGCATGTTTGCGTTGTTTGCGTTGTTTGCGTTGTTTGCGATGTTGTGCTGATGGCCATGTTAGAGGCGAGGAGGGAAGACGTGTTACAGTTTGTGATGAGTGATGGTGACACAGCTCTTACTACCCAGGTCACTCCTCCTCCTTGACCTTACCTCTGAACTAACCTTGGCTCACCTCTGACTTGCCTTGACGATTGTGCCTCCTCCTATCCCTCGACTTGTCCAACCTATTTCTCCTTTTACACATTTAGTTATCAAGTGTTAGCCCTACTCTCTCTCTCTCTCTCTCTCTCTCTCTCTCTCTCTCTTAACCTAGTACCTCTTACCATTAATCACCATCAGCCTGGTTTCTCCCTTCACCTACTACCTAGTTCCCAGTTACTTCTCCCCCCCACCCCGGCCACTTCTCCTCCTCCTCCTCCTCCTCCTTCTTCTCCTTTTCCCCTTCCTC
Source organism: Homarus americanus (assembly GCF_018991925.1). Lineage (NCBI taxonomy): Eukaryota > Metazoa > Arthropoda > Malacostraca > Decapoda > Nephropidae > Homarus > Homarus americanus. The sequence goes on along the minus strand of NW_024745073.1, from coordinate 8,678,693 downwards.
CTCCTCCTTCTCCTTCTCCCCTTTCTCCCATCCTCCCCTTCCTCCTCCTCCTCTTACTCCTCCTCCCCAGGTGTATTGACGAGGTCGTTGCCACCATTATAGGAACATATTTACCTGTAATAACCCTGAGGGGCCCTTAACAGCTTATCACGTCCGCGCTAACTTCCTGATGACTTCCCATCAGCGGCTGTTGCTTGTCCGCCCTCCATCCCCCTCCCTACCCTTCCTACTGCCCTTCCTCCCTACCTTCCACTCTGCCTCCCTCCCTCCCTCCCTCCCTCCCTCCTACTCTCCCTCCCTCCCACCCCTCTCCTCTACCCTCCTTCCCCCTTTCTCCTCCTTTCTCTCCCTTTCTACTCTCCCCCCTTCTCTCCCTTCCCTTCCTACTCTCTCCGCTCTTACTACCACCTCTCCTCCTGCTCTGCCTCCTCTTCCTCCTCCTTCTCATTTTACTTCCCCTCCCCCTCCTCCTCCTCTTCTTCTTTCCTCCCCTTTTCTTCCTCTTATTCTCCCTCCCTCTCCTATTCCTACTCCCTCCTCCTCCCCTGGCCCTTCTACCTCCCAACACTATATTGCTACACAGGGGTTTTAGTGGCAATGATGTTTTCTTGCCGTAGTGACGTGTTGGTGAACGCTGAGGGAGGGGGGGGAGGAGGGGTCGAAGTGGCGGTGAGAATCTTAATTCATTTAATTTTGGTTAAGTGCTCGTTTGTGTCAACCTGTTATGTGTTGAATCTGTTTACTAAGAGAAGATATTGACGGCGGGTTACGATGTCCTCTTGTTTAGTTTAGTTTGCTTCCTACTTGCGTCTGTTTATAGTTGTTTGGTCTTTATGTGAACAATAAGTTTGAGAAGCTGGCCTAGTTCAACCTAAACATAACCTAATGTAACCTGATTTTACTTTTTACCAATATATCCTCAATATATTCGTCTATTCAAGCAAAATATTAAAAAATTAAATGTACATTATTGAAACTGACATTTAAACAAGATGTGAAATTGAAAACAGTACTGGGCTTCAAACTGGCCCAAGACAAGACTATCAAGAACACTGGACGGATCCTGCACAGCTAGGCTACTAACTCCTATCCATCGGTCTGGCCACCTATAGTTTGATGGCCATTAAGTAAAGAGGAGGAACTAATTAAAATATATAGTTGTTTTCGTGAATATTATTTTAGTTTACCATAATTCGTACTCTATGAACGTATTGTAACAGAAAACAAAATGATTTTCTGGTAAACTATATTATTTTAATCTTATGGTCTTGGTGCAAGGGACTGGTGCAATGAGCCCTCACGTAACATAAATACCATTATTGTAAAATAGATTACCATAAGACATTCTTAGTAATAACTGAGGAGTTATTTAAAGCTTGCAAATGTATGCTATGTTTCTATGCACAGAATGTATGGAACAAGTTAATGAGTTATTTAAGAATGTGGAGGCATGAGAGCGAGATAGACACGCGCTATAAAGAACAATGTAAGCAATAAATAACCGATCTTCAGAACTCACTGCAGGAAGGACTATACAATCTACATGAAATCATGACCAAATCCTCTACACCACTACCACCCTCCTACACCACTACCACCCTCCTACACCACTACCACCCTCCTACACCACTACCACCCTCCTACACCACTACCACCCTCCTACACCACTACCACCCTCCTACACCACTACCACCCTCCAACACCACTACCACCCTCCAACACCACTACCACCCTCCTACACCACTACCACCCTCCTACACCACTACCATGGTGTCATATAGTGTGGTTAATAACTTGGTGTCATGTAGTGTGGTTAATAACTTGGTGTCATGTAGTGTGGTTAATAACTTGGTGTCATGTAGTGTGGTTAATAACTTGGTGTCATGTAGTGTGGTTAATAACTTGGTGTCATGTAGTGTGGTATAACTAATATTTTTTGACTCTACGTATGAACCTACTGTAGTGTTTGGTGGTCGTTTGGATACAATGGTCGTGAAGGCTGTAGAGTGTAGTACCGCCTCGCTGCCTCTTTGTGTAGTGAAGATGTAGTTGTAGTGTGCAGTGTGCTGTATCCGCGCTGCCCCACACCTACTCTTACTTGTGTGGTAATGTGATCTTTGTAACCCCACTGTGATCCTTGTAACCCCACTGTGATCCTTGTAACCCCACTGTGATCTTTGTAACCTCACTGTGATCTTTGTAACCCCACTGTGATCTTTGTAACCCCACTGTGATCCTTGTAACCCCACTGTGATCTTTGTAACCTCACTGTGATCTTTGTAACCCCACTGTGATCTTTGTATCCTCGTCCCTCTTAGTACAGTCACCCACAAAAAGTCCCCGCGTCGCCTCTTCTCCTGAACCACGAACCCCAAGATTCAGTCTCGTGAATCCGAAGCCTTTACGAACAGAATGATGCATCAAAGTCTATTACAGTACTACTTCGGGTTCACGAGTTTGAATCTTCGGGTAAGTAGTTCAGGAGGAGAGTCGACGCGGGGACTTTAGTGGGTGACCTGGGGGCTGGGATATGAGTGAGGTAATTTTATTTGTTTTGGTGATATGAATAAACAATAGTAACAAAGTGTGTTTTTTTTCTTACCTTTTATTAAACATTAAACATAACAGGTATGAAATTAACAACAGGTCGTCCATGTTTGGCTAACATGTACCTTAATCAAATCTAACTAATCCTAACTTAGTCATTGGTAGTCCTAATCTAACCTCCCCAGCACATTACCCAAGTCAACCTGATGACCAGCCAATTAAAACTCGACCATGTTTTTGACCAATCAGAAGTCCCGGTACAAACACTTTCCCTCCACGTGTCCGATTGGGTTGGTCGCTTGGTTTAGAAATGAAATATTAAGGTAGTGAATACAATTTGGTATTGTTCTAGGGAAACCATAGCATTTAATAAGCTTTAATGTCCGGATCCGCATTTAGTAGCCGTAAAATAAGAAAATCTTTGTCATTATACTAGTCAAAGATCTGAACAAATTCGTGAAACATTTCGAACAGTTTCAAAACATAACAAAGTGGTGATGACAGCGACAGGGTTGAAGACTACAGGAACGAGGTAGAGGTTGTACAGGAGGGAGATGTGGAAGTAAGTGTGGAATTATCTATTTGTGTTTACCCTAACCTAACCTAACCTAACCTAACCTAACCTAACCTAACCTAACCTAACCTAACCTAACCTAACATAATCTTACAACACCGGTCTGTTTTACTCAAGTAACCGATAACATTATTTGACGCTGTTGAAGCAAATGTTCGTGTGTATTATTATGATTATTATTATTATTATTATTATTATTATTATTATTATTATTATTACTATTATTCTTGTTGTTGTTGTTATTGTTATTATTGTTGTTGTTGTTCTTATTGTTGTCATGTTCTCGTGGTCATAACTCCACTAACATTTAATATTATTTTATTTGGTTCATTAATATTTTTTTCTTAGACACTTTTAACACTTCCTTCCATAAGTGACACGTTTAACACACACTTTATTCTCACACTCTAACTGGAATACAAAAACAACACAGTTTATTAGATAGATGTTAATAATGTTAGTTAAGTATACATAGAGTAAATATACAATTATACCCCCAACCCTTAAGAAATTACTTACAAAAAATACATTAATATTCATACCGCTACAATTTTCAAAGGTAAATACATACATTTTTAATCAAGGTCTCTCTCGTTAACATAATGTAGTTTGTTCAATTACCAACACAAAAAAAGCTACAATAACGAGAAAAATAATAATAGATGGTAGATATTACTGTCCTGGTAGATGGTAGATATTATTGTCCTGGTAGATGGTAGATATTACTGTCCTGGTAGATGGTAGATATTACTGTCCTGGTAGATGGTAGATATTACTGTCCTGGTAGATGGTAGATATTACTGTCCTGGTAGATGGTAGATACTACTGTCCTGGTAGATGGTAGATATTACTGTCCTGGTAGATGGTAGATATTACTGTCCTGGTAGATGGTAGATATTACTGTCCTGGTAGATGGTAGATATTACTGTCCTGGTAGATGGTAGATATTACTGTCCTGGTAGATGGTAGATATTACTGTCCTGGTAGATGGTAGATATTACTGTCCTGGTAGATGGTAGATATTACTGTCCTGGTAGATGGTAGATATTACTGTCCTGGTAGATGGTAGATATTACTGTCCTGGTAGATGGTAGATATTACTGTCCTGGTAGATGGTAGATATTACTGTCCTGGTAGATGGTAGATATTACTGT
>NW_024745073.1:8598784-8668784 GCF_018991925.1 Homarus americanus | reverse complement strand
TTGTCGTTGCTATATTTATAATTGTTGTTGTAAGTGGTGGTAGTGAGGGTAGTGGGGCTGGGATTGTTGTTGTTGTTGTTTTTTGGTGAAACAGGCAAATATGGTGGTGTTCATATGTTTGAAGACGAAGGCGACTCACAGAGCGTTAAGATAGACGAGGAGAACGATGGCGAGGAATAGGATGGCGAGGAGAACGATGACGAACACGATGAACATGATGAATTGGATTTGGTTGTAGTAGTTGTTGTTGTTGTGGTTGTAGTTGTTGTTGTTGTTGTTGTAGTTGTTGTTGTAGTTGTTGTTGCTGTTGCTGTTGTTGTTGTTGGTGGTGGTGGTGGTGTGGTTGTTGTTGTAGTAGTAGTAGTAGTTGTTGTTGTGGTGGTAGTAGTAGTAGTTGTTTTTGTTGTTGTTGGTGGTGGTGGTGTGGTTGTTGTCGTAGTGGTTGTAGTTGTTGATGGTGTTGTTGTTGTTGCTGTTGCTGTTGTTGTTGGTGGTGGTGTGGTTGTTGTTGTAGTAGTAGTAGTAGTAATTGTTGTTGTTGTTGTTGTTGTTGTTGTTGTTGTTGTTGTTGTTGCTGTTGTTGCTGTATTAGTAGTAGTAGTAGTAGGAGTAGTAGTAGCAGTAGTAATTGTTGTTGTTGTTGTTGTTGCTGTATTAGTAGTAGTAGTAGTAGGAGTAGTAGTAGCAGTAGTAATTGTTGTTGTTGTTGTTGCTGCTGTATTAGTAGTAGTAGTAGTAGTAGTAGTAGTAGTAGTAGTAATTGTTGTTGTTGATGTTGTTGTTGTTGTAGTAGTAGTAGTAGTAGTAGTAATTGTTGTTGTTGATGTTGTTGTTGTTGTTAGTAGTAGTAGTAGTAGTAGTAGTAATAGTAGTAGTTGTTGTTGATGTTGTTGTTGTAGTAGTAGTAGTAGTAGTAGTAGTAGTAGTAGTAGTTGTTGTTGTTGTTGTTGTTGTTGTAGTAGTAGTAGTAGTAGTAGTAGTAGTAGTAAGTGTTGTTGTTGTTGTTGTAGTAGTAATTTTTGTTGTTGTTGTAGTAGTAGTAGTTGTTGTTGTTGCTGTAGTAGTAGTAGTAGTAGTAGTAGTAGTAGTAGTAGTTGTTGTTGTTGTTGTAGTTGATGGCATTGTTGTGGTTGTTATTGTTGTTGTTGATGACGTTGTTGTTGTTGTCAGCCGACCTGTAAGATAAAAATATTAAACTAAACCTCTAACAACAGTACAAGTCGAGTAGGTACTAAGAGTCAGTATACCTGTGTGTGTGTGTGTGATTATTATTATTATTATTATTATTATTATTATTATTATTATTATTATTATTATTATTATTATTATTATTATTATTATTATTATTATCATTGTTGTTGTTGTAGTTATCGTAGTTGTTATGCACTTACACTCAGGTCCACCAGCTTTGCCTCTGTTAATCCATCGTCCTCTAACGCACTCAAGTAAATCACACCCGTCGACAATAGGATGCCCATGGCTGTAGAACTTCCCCTCAAACTCACAACCTGGAAATAGAATATAAAAAAATAATAGCACTTTTCTCCTCTTTTCAGCCTTTGTAAACTTCTCTTGCAACAAAAGGCTAGTCGATATTTAAACATACTTTCAAATATTCTTAAAGTTTACGTTTGTTTCTATTTAACGTGAATGATAAGAAGTCATAGATGATTAATATGTTTGGCTTATTTTACGCCCAAAAAGTAGCGAAATTTTGAGATATTTATAGCCAGGTTAAGGCATCTCTATAGAGTATAAACAATTGAGATACAAATGGTTAAACTCATAAGTAAATTCTATATAGACACATCAGAGAGTGTTATTGTTGCTGCCCTGTGAATATCATTATGTTTATTCTATTGTTTATGTCTAATCGGTTGAATTTGAGTTGTGAAATACGTAAACGTTGAATCAATGAAGACACCTATATTAACCCAGCGACCATTGTTACATTCTTTTAACTCACAGTCTTGGAGGCGCGTGTCTTGATGCTTGAAATCTTGACTCAGGAAAGTGCAACTTGGAGTAAGGGAGATGCCGTTAGTGTAGTGAAGGAAAACACTCACACAGTCTTTATCTAGTGAGTTTTGTGGGTGTGGGTGTGGGTGTATGTGTGGGTGTGGGTGTGGGTGTATGTGTGGGTGTGGGTGTGGGTGTGGTTGTATGTGTGGGTGTGGGTATGGGTGTTCCTTTTAATATGTGTTTCGTTTTCAAGGACACAGAACAAAACCAACCAACCCATCCCCAACCTCCTTCCTTACCCAACTCCCACCCTAACCTCCCTCCATTAATCCTCCCGAACCCCCACCCCTTACCCCTCCCCCCTCCCCCACCATCCAGGCAGGTACTGTACTCGTCTACCTGTTTGTCCCCTGTACATGTCTATAATTAAGCGTAAGACTCACATTTAGGATTGCTGTAGACATCTGTTGGCTTCCATCGACCGTCGACACAGGTGATTGCCTCACACTTGTGGTATCTGTCTTGGCCATTAAGGTACAGCATCCCGTCATACCTGCAGCCTAGCGAGGTCAAGATGTTTAGTGTACGTTGGTCAGAGTTTGAACAACAGGTTGCTGTTAGATTATCAACCGTGAAGGTCCTTATTAAATAAATAACTAATTAAAAATCCACTTACTCTTGGTCACGCAACAGTAACAGTGGCGGCCTTCACACCCTCCCTTGAACACCGTGCCGCCATCACACTCGTCCTTGTCACTGACACAGCGGCCCCGGGCAGCACGACACTGCTCAGTCAGCTTGCATGGGGCGGCGCAGCACTTACAGTCATCATCCTTACACATGTCATCGATGTGTCGCTCGTCCCCCTGACACTTTGCCTTACACTCACCGTCGTATTTCAAACATTTCTTCGATATTTCACAATCTGTCGAGACGAGGCGAAGAAACACCTATATATTTAGGTCAGTTATTTCCGCTACTCGTAGTGTCACATCTTGCTCATAAGTTAGTTTTACTCGTTCACAATTTTAAACATAAATAACTTTTGGAACTGCTGATATTTCCACTAACATGATGAGGATCAATACAGTTTAGTGAGGAGTAAGGTGACTGATATTTATTCCTTGTGTTAATTCATTTATAATAACTAAATTTAACTCTCCTTTACGGATAATCCCGAGAGCACAAACAGAACGAGTTATCTCATCAGTGGCATGGCTATCCTCTGAGTACAATGAATCACCACATTGAGTACGATGACTTATTCCCTTGAGTAAAGTGACATTGCAATCAAGGAATTAAATAATCATATCAAAGGGATTACATATAATACATATAATATAATAAACACCGCCCAATTATCTTACGATACGTGAAAAATAAATAAATACCGAACTTAGGAGAGACATGTAATTCCAATAAGGAAAACTCGAATATTTGTAAGACATTATGAGGAAGGACAATGAGGCTGACCCAGGACCTAAGATATAAGGAGATGAATTCATAAGGATTCACTAGAGGAATATTTATCATTTATGAAGATACATAATGTTGACCAAACTGACAGTCTCCAGGTAATACATATATGTATCCGCCTAAAACAGTCTAAATTAAATGGAAATTTTTAAAAACTTTTTGTTATTTTTATCTAATGTGCCACATGAGTTTGTTCCCAGGTATCTGATGTATCACATGAGTTTGTTCCCAGGTATCTGATGTGTAACATGAGTTTGTTCCCAGGTATCTGATGTGTAACATGAGCTTGTTCCCAGGTATCTTATGTGCCACATGAGTTTGTTCCCAGGTATCTTATGTGCCACATGAGTTTGTTCCCAGGTATCTGATGTGTAACATGAGTTTGTTCCTAGGTATCTCATCTGTCACATGAGTTTGTTCCCAGATATCTGATGTATCACATGAGTTTGTTCCCAGGTATCTGATGTGCCACATGAGTTTGTTCCCAGGTATCTGATGTGTAACATGAGTTTGTTCCCAGGTATATGATGTGTAACATGAGTTTGTTCCCAGGTATCTAATGTGCCACATGAGTTTGTTCCCAGGTGTCTGATGTGCAACATGAGTTTGTTCCCAGGCATCTAATGTGCCACATGAGTTTGTTCCCAGATATCTATTCTGCCACATGATTTTGTTCCCAGGTACCGCCATAGGTTTTGTTCCCAGATATCTAATGTGCCACATGAGTTCATTTCCCAGGCATCTAATGTACTTTTATGAGATTGTTCCCAGGTATCTAATGTGTAACATGAGTTTGTTTCCCAGAGTATCTAATGTGCCACATGAGTTTGTTCCCAGATATCTAATGTGCCACATGAGTTTGTTCCCAGGCATCTAATGTGCCACATGAGTTTGTTCCCAGATATCTAATGTGCCACATGAGTTTGTTCCCAGGTATCTAATGTGTAACATGAGTTTGTTCCCAGGTATCTAATGTGCCACATGAGTTTGTTCCCAGGCATCTAATGTGTAACATGAGTTTGTTCCTAGATATCTAATGTGCCACATGAGTTTGTTCCCAGGTATCTAATGTGCCACATGAGTTTGTTCCCAGGTATGTAATGTGCAGATAATAATTAACCAGAATCATAAACTTACTGTTAGGAGGCTTAGTCACGCAGCAGTAACAGTGGCGGCCTTCACACCCTCCCTTGAACACCGTGCCGCCATCACACTCGCCCTTGTCACTGACACAGCGGCCCCGGGCACCACGACACTGCTCAGTCAGCTTGCATGGGGCGGCGCAGCACTTACAGTCATCATCCTTACACATGTCATCGATGTGTCGCTCGTCCCCCTGACACTTTGCCTTACACTCACCGTCGTATTTCAAACATTTCTTCGATATTTCACAATCTGTCGAGACGAGGCGAAGAAACACTTATATATTTTAGGTCAGTTATTTCCGCTGCTCGTAGTGTCACATGTTGCTCATAAGTTAGTTTTACTCGTTCACAATTTTAAACATAAATAACTTTTGGAACTGCTGATATTTCCACTAACATGATGAGGATCAATACAGTTTAGTGAGGAGTAAGGTGACTGTTATTTATTCCTTGTGTTAATTCATTTATAATAACTAAATTTAACTCTCCTTTACGGATAATCCCGAGAGCACAAACAGAACGAGTTATCTCATCAGTGGCATGGCTATCCTCTGAGTACAATGAATCACCACATTGAGTACGATGACTTATTCCCTTGAGTAAAGTGACATTGCAATCAAGGAATTAAATAATCATATCAAAGGGATTAAAAATAATACATATAATATAATAAACACCGCCCAATTATCTTACGATACGTGAAAAATAAATAAATACCGAACTTAGGAGAGACATGTAATTCCAATAAGGAAAACTCGAATATTTGTAAGACATTATGAGGAAGGACAATGAGGCTGACCCAGGACCTAAGATATAAGGAGATGAATTCATAAGGATTCACTAGAGGAATATTTATCATTTATGAAGATACATAATGTTGACCAAACTGACAGTCTCCAGGTAATACATATATGTATCCGCCTAAAACAGTCTAAATTAAATGGAAATTTTTAAAAACTTTTGTGTTTTTTATCTAATGTGTAACATGAGTTTGTTCCCAGGTATCTAATGTGTCACATGAGTGTGTTCCCAGGTATCTAATGTGCCACATGAGTTTGTTCCCAGGTATCTAATGTGTAACATGAGTTTGTTCCCAGGTATCTAATGTGCCACATGAGTTTGTTCTCAGGTATCTAATGTGCCACATGAGTTTGTTCTCAGGTATCTAATGTGTCACATGAGTTTGTTCCCAGGTATCTAATGTGCCACATGAGTTTGTTCTCAGGTATCTAATGTGCCACATGAGTTTGTTCCCAGGTATCTAATGTGCCACATGAGTTTGTTCCCGGGTATCTTATGTGTCACATGAGTTTGTTCTCAGGTATCTAATGTGCCACATGAGTTTGTTCCCAGGTATCTTATGTGTCACATGAGTTTGTTCTCAGGTATCTAATGTGCCACATGAGTTTGTTCCCAGGTATCTAATGTGCCACATGAGTTTGTTCCCGGGTATCTAATGTGCCACATGAGTTTGTTCCCGGGTATCTAATGTGCCACATGAGTTTGTTCCCGGGTATCTAATGTGCCACATGAGTTTGTTCCCAGGTATCTAATGTGTAACATGTGTTTGTTCCCAGGTATGTAATGTGCAGATAATAATTAACCAGAATCATAAACTTACTGTTAGGAGGCTTAGTCACGCAGCAGTAACAGTGGCGGCCTTCACACCCTCCCTTGAACACCGTGCCGCCATCACACTCGTCCTTGTCACTGACACAGCGGCCCCGGGCAGCACGACACTGCTCGGTCAGCTTGCATGGGGCGGCGCAGCACTTACAGTCATCATCCTTACACATGTCATCGATGTGTCGCTCGTCCCCCTGACACTTTGCCTTACACTCACCGTCGTATTTCAAACATTTCTTCGATATTTCACAATCTGTCGAGACGAGGCGAAGAAACACTTACAGTTTAGTGAGGAGTAAGGTGACTGATATTTAATCCTTGTTAACCAACTCTCACTCTATCGTGTTAATTCATTTATAATAACTGTTTACTCTGTGACTGATACGCCCGCCTCTCCCCATGTTAGAGTCCCGCAGAAGAGCTTACCTGTGTTGTCCTCCCTGCAGCAGATCAGGTCACGGCCACACTCCCGGACGCCCCTTATAGGCTCCGTGCACGACCGCTTGCACTCTCCTGATCCACGCGCGCACCGATCACCCTCACGTGGACGCTGTACACCACGAGTCACAGATAAGTTTGTCAGGTTTTGTCTGCGTGAGTGACTAAGAGGTTTATAGAACAGTGCCTCAACTAAAAGTATTTATAACAGTGCGGGAGTTAGTCGTCCTCGCTGAAGACTCTAGTAAACCTTAATAGAGGAATTGTTGGGGTCAGGATCTCTCATACTCCAACATATTAACACGGAGAGACACAAACAAACAGACGAACGGTTGCGACACATTCATAATTCCTGGGGACAATATTAGGTTATATATAAGTTAAAGAACAGGGATTTTACTTACGTGTTTTCTCAAGATTTGTTCCTCGCTAGCATGAATGATGACCACCAGTGTGGTGAGCGCCACCATAAGTAAACACAGCTGGTGAGGCGGCATGGCGGGCCTGGGGTGGAGAGACGTCCTGCTTACCTCGCGACGAGTCTAAGTATGCTCACGTCTTCTTCCTCTACCTTACAGACTCGCGCGGTGAAATGTCTATTGGGGATAAAATATTAATGCTGACGTGGATCCCGTGTGTCGGTGTGCTGACGGAGGGTGAGGGGGCAGCAGGTGATTCATGACACCGCCAGGTCATGTACCCTCGACCCTGGACCGACAACTCCACACTGGTTACTTAACACCTGCCACAGTCACCCTAACCCTCAACACATATATGACTGCATTAACAGGGATAAATTACAATTAGAAGTCAAAGATAATGGAATAAGTGAATATCATAAAACATTGTAGTTTTACTGTAGAATTAAGCGCTTCAAACTCTTAGGTCAATAGACAGAGCTCTGGAGTGTTACAACAGACAACTTTTCATAACATTATCAGTACAAATACTAGTTGTCTCTTCCTCTTGTAAAACGTGTTAGAGATATCCAAACTGAAGTTACACAATAAGTAATTTAACCAACACTATAGTATTGCCACATCTCATGAGTATAGAAAGGCGTCATGTTTTGTGGTCTGAATGAAAAGCAACTACTATATATATATAAATATATATATATATATATATATATATATATATATATATATATATATATATATATATATATATATATATATATATATATATATATATATATATATAATCAACGACCTCACCAGCCAGGAATCGAACCCTCGACCTACTGGGTGGGACTAGGGAACGCTACCGACCAACCCACAAGGACACAGTGTCCTTGTGGGTTGGTCGGTAGCGTTCCCTAGTCCCACCCAGTAGGTCGAGGGTTCGATTCCTGGCTGGTGAGGTCGTTGATTATATGTTCAAAGTCCGTGTGTTATATGGACTAAAAATGAAGTAGAGAGAGAGAGAGATTTTGTGTAGCAGCTTCCAACAGGGAGGTACTACTTCCTGGGAAGATATTGGAAGCATAATGTGTTGTCTAATGGTAGACCCTGCTGCCATATGGCATCACGAATATTGTGACCAAGTCCCAGGTTGCTCATCTGACTTTCTGCCTCATTTACACACAATTGCAGGGTCTCAATTGTTTCTCTTACATGACAACACAACATAATGTACTTACACTATTGATTTTTTTATTATCATTATTACAGTGTTGTTATTGGTTGTTATTGTTATTGTTATTATTATTTTATTTTACTTTTTATTACAAATTTTATTTACTATGAATTACTGTATCATTATAATTATTATTATTATTATTTTTTTTTTTTTATTATTGTTATTATTGTTATTATTATTATTATTATTATTATTATTATTATTATTATTATTTTTATTATTATTATTATTATTATTATTATTATTATTATTATTATTATTATTATTATTATTATTATTATTATTATTATTATTATTATTATTATTATTATTATTATTATTATTATTATTATTATTATTATTATTATTATTATTATTCGCCCCCCCTCCAGGCCCCGATGTGGTCAGTGACCTGTGTTCGGTGGGCTATATATATATATATATATATATATATATATATATATATATATATATATATATATATATATATATATATATATATATATATATATATATATGGATGGATGGATGGATGGATGGATGGATAGATAGATAGATATGATAGATAGATAGATAGATAGATAGATTTATTTATAATAGTTGCTTTTATTTTAGTATATAAAATATTAAATAAAAAATGGCAGCATTATTCCTGTGCTCAAGTATAGTGGCGGAAGTGTTGAAGAATTCTGTGTCCTGTTTCTGTGGTTTGTAGACCAACGGCATTCACATCCGTACCTGACCTTGGCTCCCAGATGTGAGATGTTCGTGGCAAATATTAGCAACCTTGAATATCTTTGAGTATCCCGCCCTGAGGCTGTTCCTGTAGGCAGGCGGGAAACACGGGAACAGTTGCAAGTACTATATAAGTCCCACTGTTCCTGTGGCCATGACAGATTATGACAAATATGTAAATACGTCCATATATATCTAGGTCTTCTTTATGTGTGTCGGAACACTAATTTTCAAAGCAGGAAAAATACATATTTGTTATATATGCACACGTAAATATTTCACCTGTAGTTTAGCAAAATAAAAGTCATTGACATAATGTAAATACATAAACATTAACATTTCCATAATTCATGTAAATTTGGCTTTCGTAATAAATCTTTACTCCACACACACGAGGTAAACGGAATAGACATCTGTGAGGAACCTGCGAATTAAGTTTTTCAATACACGGAACATTTAAAAGAGCAAAAGACAAGTGGATTTCTTAGGGCGCCTATTTCTCGCATAGGTTTCTGGAACATAATGGTTTGAGACTGAAAATGTAAACTTTTGCACGAAACATTACCCCAAAACTAATATTTCTACTACTACTACTACTAATAATAATAATAATAATAATAATAATAATAATAATAATAATAATAATAATAATAATAATAATAATAAATGGCAAAGGCAGACAAAGAGAATTAATTGTTTAATTAAATTGAAGATACACTGAAGATAACTAACCTTCAGATATCTGAGAAAATAATTAGAACTTAATACACTAACATAGGTAAAGATTGGTTGAGATGCTCAAGTCATCGCCCCAGGCCCCGTTGTGGGTCGTTCGACCTGTTCCCGGGTGGGCTAATTCCGTAAAAAAAAAAAAAATATATATATATATATATATATATATATATATATATATATATATATATATATATATATATATATATATATATATATATATATATATATATATTACTGTATATAGTATCCATGAAGTTATCTGCATAGTATCCATGTTCTCAGTTTACTTCGACGTAAAAGTTCTCTCTCTAATTTACATTCCCATGCAATAAATATATTCTCTCTGATCTGGAAGATGGGCCTCATGGTTCATAAATTATATAGTGTGACAGCTGGACCTGCATACATCACCTATATCACCGCCATGTTCATATGTTACTAAGAAGTAAACATTACTTGGAATATAAAACTAATGAGCTGAATTACTTAAGATATTATATTTTTGGGGGGTATTTTAAATAGAAATTAACAATAAATTCACTCGTTTGTTGCACTCCATAAACAAGCTTTACAGTTAACTTGATGAATTAATTACGTACTGTGTGTGTAAAATTAGTCATTTAAAATAAGCTATCATTCTACCTCCATTTAGGACTGTTATTTTACAAATATAATTACTGCGTATACGTAAATTATGTATATTGTCTAACTAATAAGATGTGCATCTGCAGGATAAGTTTTCCTTTGCCTAAATATAACATAATGGAATAGACGCATCATTTGTGCAACAGGATGGAAACCTAACACTGTATCCTAACTAAATTTTAAATTATCCTGGTCTAATCTAACCTTAACCTAACCAAATCTAAATTTATTGTAACTAAACCTAGTTTATCCTTATCTAACCTTACCTAACCAAACCTAATCTAATCTAACCTAACTAAACATAATCTAATCTAACATAACCTTACATATTATTAATATTATTATTGTTATTATTATTATTATTATTATTATTATTATTATTATTATTATTATTATTATTATTATTATTATTATTATTATCCGAATCTCTAGAATTTTATCTTTGCAATCAATCGTTCGGAATATTCTAAGACACTTCTCTTCTATGACGTTTCCCGCTCAAATGACCAACATTGTCGTCATTGTTTTTATTATTGTTAGCCTTTTAATTAAAGTGATACTCGATTGGTCTCTTTAAATACTACGGTAACACATTTAAACTCATTCAAAGTCATTTAATTCCCGCATTTAATCTCATTGAAAGTCATTTAAGTCCCCCATTTAAATTCATTCGTGAAACTGTTTACATCCATTTTCTTTGATGCGATAAAAGAAAACGAAAGTTTTTATGGGGATATTTTCTTATCTTATTTTGATGAGAGGTCGGTCATGTCTGTTAGGCACTGTGGCATGCTACGTACTGTTTGCAAGTATGGACGTCCTCAGGATTTTTTCCAAGGGGGGGTTGGGGGGTGGAAGATAGCAAGACATGACCTGACCTTTCTGTTCATTCAGTACGCCCAGATCTGACTTGAAAATAACTGACCTGTACGATCGTGAGGAGTACACCAACACTGGCGCAGGTACAGATATATCTTGGAGCCAGTACATGCACGTGACGTGTCTGACCGCCCAAGCTGACTGCACATAAAAAATAAAAACATTAAATCCAGGGGTTTTACCGTGTTACTTTGTACATAATTATTTTCCTGATAAGAAAATGGAAAATTTTTCTGTGTTGTCTTTTCATAATGTATGAATGAGGTAATTGATAATGGGCTATCATTGTTTTACTTGTTATTAAGGGCGCGTGTGATAGTGTAGTGGATTTCTCCCTTACAAATGCTGTTTGTCGCTGCGTAGCCGACCCCGCGAATTCCCCAGTGTATGCCTCGTGGTCTGGGTCAACCAGCGCCGCCATACATCACGGAGGTCAACTACTAAGCCACGCCTACCCCCGCTATTTAAGACCTGACCTCGTGGTGCCCTCTCCTAGCTACAGCCGCAGCAAGCTACACCACCTCCTCCGCCGCTGCCTGGCGGCCCTCGCTCCCGCCGGCGAGCATGGCGACCCACAAGCTGGTCCTCCTCTGAGCACCCTCACCAACCAGCTCTCTCTACATCACGCTTGTAACCACGCTGCCACTTCCCAGCACCAAGCTACATTGTACATCCAATACAACATGTATACAGAGAGCACATTGTGAGTTTCCTTTCTCCATCCCATCCTGAGTGAGAACCCAAACATCCCATACCCCACAATAGCTCGATCCCTGGGGAACGAGGATAAAGGCCTAACTAGTATAGTGTTTATGCAGTGAGCCCTGCTCACAAGTGAGTTTTGTATTAATGTGACATTAACTGTTTCCTAAGCCATAGTTCGTATCATTAGCCAACTGTCTAGGAAAGGTTTTCTGCCCTCTTAGATCCCATAAATAAGCTCGGCGTCTTTCCCCTTGAGCCACTTAAGGCTTGGCGTCTCTCCCCAGCCCATTACACCTCTCTGTTATGCACCTGTTATCTACGTAGTAGCATCACTTGTCTGCTCGCTTTAGTATCGATAAGTACTATATAAATAAATGAGCATATAAACACACAAAAAGGACATTCAGCTAATATATACATATGATTAAGTTTATGGAACAATATATAACAAATGCTCCTCAAAGCATTCCTCCACAGAGAACCAGCCAATCACGGAGCTGGGATTGAGCCAGGACCAGTGATGCCAACCTTGCAAAAAATTCGCTAAATCTAGCGGATTGAACTTTCAAAACGCGGATGGCTTACTGTAGAGTAGCTTAGACCTTTTGCGGATAGCGGATTTTCTGGTGGATTTCACTGGATTTGGCAGAAGTTCTAGCGGATTTCGCATACTTGATGATTATTAGTAATTAAAACCTTTTCTGCCTTCCCTCTGAAATTAGAAAAAATGCGGAAATTTAAAGTAAATAGAATACAGAGTAATCAGCAGCCCAAGCTCTCACATTGACCCCAGGGAATATTTAGGATACGAATTTAAAAAGACTTGGACCAACTCAAAGCTATCAGAAAAGGCAGAGCGTGATCTTCGCCAGGGCTGCATATCTTGTGTTACCAGTCTCTGTAATGAGTTAAAACACAGACTTACTGATAACTTCAAACTCTTGAGGAAAATGTCCCTGTTTTCAGTAGTGGAATGTCTCAGAGCTGTGAAGGAAACAGTAGGTGAAATAGCTGAACTTTTTGGGTACCATCCAAAAAAATTGACCGAATTGACAATCAGCGGCAAAACTTAACAATTATTAGGTGGCACGAGACCATGTCAACACTCTCTACCAGAGAGTGTTGTGACGGCACCGAGTGTGAGCTCTTTCAAGAGAAGACTTGACCAATACTGGAGCAGGTTCAGGTACATTCAGGAGCCGGTGCATGCCCAGTATTTGCCAACAGTGCGTGACAGAGACGTGACCGATCGCTCGGGCGGCTAGCGAGCCGATCTTTTGGTGAAGAATAAAAATGAAAAGGAAAATAATCAGAGACGTGACCGATCGCCCAAGCGACTAACAAGCCGATCAGTAGCGAAGAGGATAAAAGTAAAAGTAATACGTAAAATTTTGGATTGAGGTAAAAGATTACCAGGATGCTACAGGATTAAATCCTCTTCGTGACCTCTGTGCATTAGCTCTAAACGTATTACTCTCCCTCCCTCACTCTAATGCTGAAGTCGAGAGACTATTTGACCAGCGAAATGTTGTTAAATTAAAGCTCAGAAATCGGTTGAATACAAGTTCAGTCTGTGCGATTATTGCAGTGAAAAGCAGACTCCGAAGAGTTGGAAGATACTGACATTCGTATGAACTGCCAAAACAAGTGGTAAAGCAAATAGGTTCGGTAGTAGCATAGAGTTCATCGACATCAAAAGCACCAGAAGCTGGTCCAAGCTCTTCTTCAGTACCCATGTCCATAGAGATTGAAAAGGAAAAAGAGAAAGGCATAATTTTTTCGCTGAACTAAGTGGTGAGTACTTAACATTTGTATATTTACTTAACATTTGCATATTGTTTAGGATACGTACATAATATTGTGCTTAGCGAATTTCTAGCGGATTCTTTAGGTCAATCTAGCATCTTTTCACCAACCACATTTGGCAACACTGTCCGGGACCGTGTTTACATGTGACGGGAGCTGACAGGGAGAGGGTTTACAGGCACCATGTCGGGGTCTATAGAGATCCCTCTTCGGGATAGCGATGAGGTAAGAATTGTGGTGTGACTAAGGTATAATAGAGGAGCGACTAACGAGTGGTGAAGAGGATAAAAGTAAGAGTAACGTTTTACGGCCTTAATATTGAACAACATCTTACCTTCTTCATCTCGAAAGCCGTATTTTTAAATGCGAAGTTTTTGTTATTATCAAAGGCAAGCTGCTGGACACAGTGGATCATGATATAATATGTGAAATACTGTAGGCTCTAATTTTTCATCACCAATTACATTATTTCGTTTAGGTAAACTTCCATTTGGCTGAATTAGGAGCATAATATAACAAGTTCACTGGAAGATGGAGTTTGATTATTTAATGAAAATCTGCCTGAAGCATATATGATACAATACTTTGGCTAATATAGAGGACTTCCCTGTCTCAGTAATAGTGAGTTCGCCCCGGCATGTGATAATTTATGCTAGGCCTGTTTTGGTACAAATTATTTATTTGGATTTTACTATATTGTATATTAAACATGGTACAGTACTTATTGGTATTATTTATGCAACAAATATAAGTTTACTATTTTAAGGCAATTTTATCATTTCAGTCATCAACGTATTTTGAAGTTGTTCAAAAAACAAACATCGGTAAAACATAATTTAGACCTAACCTAACCAAAAAAAAAATCAAACCTAACATAAACTTAAAATCCGAAATTTCGAAGGGTGACCGTAATGATAATACAGGTACCATTTTTAATAATACATAATTTTTAAACAATTACCCATACTTCAAAGCCCTGTACTTTTCTTGAGTGAAATCAAAATATCCGTGTTAGCTGGAACCAAGGTTGAAAATCAATGAAAAGGGTAGGGGGTCTAAATAAGGTAATCAACGATAAAAATTTATGAAACTACGGTAATTACAATTTTGAGGATTAAAAAATGGTAACATTATAGTTTCGGCCATTCACCTACAGGATTATTTGAAACAAATTCAAAACACCAAAAATCATTGGGAAAAATATTTAATCTAACCTAACCAAACATAACCTATACTTAAAATAAACCAATGAGACGATAATACCAAAATATATAATATTTGGTTATATTTTGTAATTTGTGAGCTGTGAGTCTCTACCTCCCATATAACTGAATTAAATTAGTGATCGCCGAGGTCCATATCCCTCAGCATTTAAACATGTTGCAATTCGTAACCATGCTTGCTTCTTTAATGTAACAAGCTTCCCACACGTACTTTTGTTTTGCAAAACTAAGAAATCCCGCTCTCTCTGTGATATGGGACTTGCCCGGGAGACTTTGGAGGAAAAAACATCCATGACGAGAGCTGCTATAATATTAAATTTACCGCCAACGAAGGTAAACAAACACAGGACCCATAATGCATCAGCGAAGAGGACAGTATTACAGACCTAAAAAATTCATCCCGCACAAATTGGAAGAGGTTCGAGCATTTAAAAATACCGCTTGAAAAAACAATCCCTTCGAAAAGATTCTTCGTCGGAAGGGGTAGATGTTGTTTCATAATACGGCTCGGGTATAAATGTTAGTAGCTGGTAAGTTTTACTATGTGGCCATGCACATGCTCTGAAAGGAAAACATTGTATAAATTATATTACAAAAAACTTATTCTTTCCCATTCTTCACATCTTTTTCACAAGGTAATAAAGCAGTTATCATCGAAAGAATAATTTCTTTGAGTCTCTGGTTAAGGACATAACTCATAAAGTATTACTGAATATGCCAGTTGAGTGATACTCGTTATGTGATTCTTTTCACCCGGAGCACTCATCGATACAAGTGAAGTCGGCCTTTGGTGACTTTGGCCCAGTGAACTTGGCCCAGTTACAGTGGTGATCTCGGCCCATTTCGGTAATCTCGGCCTCACATAGGTTGGGCCGATGTCAACAATGGTATTAACTGTCACGCTTTTTGAGTGTTTTTTTATTATAACTTTATTTTAAGCACATGGATTTAAAATCATATACATATACAGTTTACTCTTATGGCCAAACAGTCTGGATATTGCAGAGAGAAGTTGCAGGGCGCTTCGCCCACCATTTTCATAATCTATCCATACGGAGAAGACCCTCACTTGTAGTTGTTTGCAGGATTGGCTTCAGTTTTCCCTCAGACACGAGACGAATCTGAGTAGTTACGAAAGTTGCTTCATCATGTAGGAGCTGAATCATCATGTAAAAGGACATTTGTGCCTTCTCTTTCGTCTTCAGATGGTTATGCCACCCCTCAATGTCATTGTTAGTTCTCCCACCTAGCTTATATACACTCCAGGTGGCCAGATACAACTGTTAATCCGTGTTTTCTTGATGTACTCTGAAGTGGTCCTGAGGTCACAGATGCCATTAATCCCTTGAATATTCCCACAATATGTTGTTCGGAATAAAACAAAGCGTCACGAACTTCCAAAGCAGCTTGTGAGTTCCCTCATCTGATGAGTAGGAAGTTTGCAATCCAAGTACAATACAGTACTTGTATTTTCCGGAAGAGTGCTTGAGTAAAATGGAATGCACGTCCTTTTATTTCAACAGTCGGAAGCACAGAGCTTGTAGCACGCCACAGAGCTTTCTCAAAGTCCATCACAATTCTCTCCACATTTGGTTCATTGGGAAGCATATCACTGATGGCTTTAATCACAGAAACATAGTCATTTTTCTGGCGACGAGACATAATACACTGTATGACTGGGAGCTGTTTTGTTGCTTCTTCATAGTGTACTAACACATGGATACTGAATAATTGAAAGAATGGTTTTCTAACTATGTGGAACGTGGCATCAGCATACCATTTCTTTGCACTGGAGAGCGGTTGAAGCTGGTCATCTGTCGCGAAAATTAAGTGGCGTGCGTCATCAACCCGAATGTCACCACGAAAGAAATTTTCGCCTAAGTGTTGTGACTCCACTTAACAAAGTCCAGATTCTTTGGATGTTTTGGACGGTGCTTACGGCAGTAATAGTTTGCATTGTGAGCAACATGTTCAACTGACTTAATTGCACTACAGGGTCCTGAGGGAAGACATTCTTGCAAAATTCCAGTGGCAATGTCTGCAGCTTAAGTGAATGGCTGTTGATTTGCAGTTAGTTTTGCTTCCAATGCAGTGGACGCAGCAACATCCGATCCCAAGCTTGCCTGATGAATGTCGTCTTGGGGTCCAGGAATGAACTGGTCACAAACAGTTGCTGCACAGTTAATCAGTCTTGATCGTTGAGAACATCTCCATGTTGTGGACTTGGCACATTTCCTCTTGACTGTATATGAATTACCGCTGGAATCGAAAAGTTTATCTCCACCACGAATTGAAGTTGCTTCAATAATCTTGTAGCTGACTTGGTGTGTGTCTTGGTCCACTGCAGTCATTGTTTTGGGTTCCGGATCAACCTGCGAAAATTTGTTGAGGGGGTCTGGTTCATCTAGGGTTGCAGTGTTCTGAGCTGTGTTGTGCACCTCAGCTTCACACCTTGAGCATTTCCAGTTTGGTAGATCCGCTTGTCTTTTAACCATTTTTTGATAGAATCCTCTTGATATTCCTGTAGTATTGCATTTTCTGTGCTGCCTTGCATTACAGAAGTTGCACTGTATCACTTCTTGTCGGTGTCGCACTCCCATTTCACAAGCAACACAGGTATTGCTCAGAGCCATTGCTGGTGACTTCCGCTTGTTAGCACTGTGGTGATAGAAATGATGTGTCGGCCCAATATTAAAACGAATAAACTTCGAATTTTGTGAATCGGAAGCTCCAAACCGACAAGAAGCGCTACGTAAAGTGTGATTTCTGTAACGATGGCAGCACAGAAAATGCAATAATGGTATATTAAGGGATTTGTATAAAAAATAGATTATCTTTCCTTATAACTGGAAAAAACAGCCTCATATTTCAATCCTGACTGTTAATATCATTGTTGACCTCGGCCACATCCTATGTGGGCCGAAGTCACCAAGGGCCGACTTCACTGGCACCCCACTCATCCACAGTGATGCACTACAGTGCTTATTCACTCACTACATGTCGAGGGTTACCAACTACTGCTGCATTATATGATTTATTGGATTTCAGATGTACCAACCTTACCTAATCTAACCCATCCTAACCTAACTCTTACTGGCATATTGTAGGTTAGGTTAAATAGATTAGGTTGGTTCATTATATACAGTACTACAGTTCATGAGAAAATTGCCATAATAAAGTTTACAAATCCTCATCCCAAGTTGAAATTGTTCACTATGTATATTGTGAAATGATGTACTGTATATTGATATAACATATAGCAGGGATCCACTTTACGGCAGTCTCCGAGTTATGAACAGCCGACTTACAAACACTTATACTTACAAACAGGATCCCGCTATAGCTCTTCATCACAAGAATCTGTATCTAAAGTTTTATTTTTTACATAACTTTATTTTGTTTAACATCACTTTATTTATAATATTGTTGTTTTGTATGGGCAGGGTTGTGTTTTAACCTAACTTATGGAATTACCACAATTCTGACTTATGAACAAGGTCCAGGAACATAACTCGGGAACTGCCTGTATAAGTGTAACTAAATATAAAGTGTAATTGAATATAAGTGTGAATATATGCATTGTAAGTGTAAGCAGGGGGCCCCTATTGTCCTCCACCTAAGATTCATTTGCTACAATAAAAGTAACTTGTGTAAATGTATACAGTTAAGTTTAATATTGTTTATAGGTGGGAGTTTTCCCCCACTCAGGAGGAGGTTACGCATAAGACGGATAGCCTCCAGCCCCCTATAGGCTGACTTAGTCTATAGTATGGTAGAATCTAACTAAATAACAATTCTTTCCTCCTCAGGTTATTGAATTGGATTTGACTCAACTCCCAGAAGGAGATGAAGTACTTGGGATCCTCACCAATGAGAAGGTGCCACTCAATTATTGGGTGGAACTTGCCGTAAGTTTTTCCGTGCTGTTTGGGGGTTATAGTATTTTGAATGGATCTCATGATTTGATTTAAATGAAGGTATTGTACAGTAAACTTTCTATTAATGCAAGGAATTCAATCTCTAAAGAAAATCAACTATACTGTATATTATGTCATTAAGTTGTGGAGATCAAAGAAAAAGAATTTTAGATGTAGGAATAATGTGATTAGTTACAGTATCTTGAATCCTTTAAAATGTCTCCCAGAATATTTTAATTATTGAGGTACTGGATGAGGAAACATGCTGCCATTATTCTAAGATATCTCACAAAAGATAATTTTGTTGCAATACAAAATTTTTTATTTTGAAGTAAAGAATGATAACAGTGAAAGGGACAAAAAATCCACATGTTTTGATCTGTGTTTCTGTCAACAGATTGAATATTATAAGCAAAAAAATGAGGAGGACTTCGTGCGGATCTTGGAAGCGAGCCGCACCGATGCTAACGCAGTGTATCGTGACTCAGACAAGGACCAGGTATGTATTGACTCTAAAAAAAAGAATCATCTGGTATATACTTTGAGGATTAAATATAAATATGCATAATAATTTTTTACCACCCAAAAGTAGAGATATCTGGAGTGTAATGTAATTGTCTTTGAATATAATACAGTACTTATTTCAATAATATAATTTTGCACATTTAAGAATTGTTATCAGGCAGGTTAAAATCAACTCTTTCTGTGTTATACTTCAGATGCGTTCCTTTGACACACTGGCAGCTTACTATGTCCAGAAAGCTAATAAAGAGAAGGATAAGACAGCCAAGAAGGACTTGTTCCAAAAAGCCACGTATCTCTACACCACAGCTGATAAAATCATCATGTATGACCAGGTAAGAGGGATTTGTTTACTCTTATGAACTTATCATTGTCAAGTGTGAACATGTGGAGTGATTATGGTTCTCGTCTTTATTTTTTATTACATACTTTACATTCATACTGTACCATACTAGTTAAGTGGGTTATATAACAGCTAATTTAGAATACGTTACTAAATGTTTGCTTTAGGTCATCTTGTTACTTTGTCCCATTCTTTTAGTTCTATGCATAGTTATGACATGGTCCTTTAAACCATAAGTGGAGTGATTAGGTGGTTCTTCGTCATTGTTTATTTTGGTTAGACAAAATGGTAGAAAAGTTTACATTCATAGGCTGTCACCATGGCGCCATTTCACCCATAAAATTTTAGCTCTCTTGGTGTAATTCAAGATTATTTTCTTTAAATCAACACTGCACTGCATTATATATTGTCAATATGTAAAATAAATTTCAACATGACCAATAATTTGCTTGGAAACACAGAAAAAAATTAGTTGAAGAGAGTCTCAAGCAAGATGTTACCTCCAGTGAAAACAGAGAGAGACTAACGCCTGTTTGCTGTGTTAAGAGGCTGGATGCCGAGCATTAAACTAGTCACTTTACCTTCAATTATGTTCAATAATTGTTAAAATGACTAAAAAATTGAATATTAAACTTTTAAAATTATTGAATAGTATAAACTTCTTGATATTTACTAAAATAGTAAGGAATTTAAGCCCTAGAACCGATTAATGTATTGGCTGACTGATTAAAGCTGGTTGCCCGGCCAGTGCATGTTGATAGTTATGTTAACATGGATCCTTATGGAAAGTTCCATAAGAACATTTATGTACTTTTTTTTAATTATATTCAACACATTAACAGAACCATCTTCTGGGTCGAGCTTACTTCTGCCTGCTGGAGGGAGACAAAATGGAACAGGCCGATGCACAGTTTAACTTTGTGCTCAACCAGTCTGCTAACAATATTCCATCTCTGCTGGGGAAAGCCTGTATTGCTTTTAATAAGAAGGTAATCATTATTAAATTGAGTTTCTCTTTAGCTACTTAACAACAATACTGTACAATTTGATAGGCAGGAACATGACTACAAAAGTTAGGTAATAAGACCAGAAGTATATAGCAAGTTTAACTTGTCCTCTTTGTTATAAGTTTCTCTTCAAGTTTCATTTTGTCATGGAAGGAGAAAATTTAAGGCCAAATTGTACTTGTCTTGTTGAATATTTGATCTTCATTTAGGCTTTTGGTTTTCTTTTACAGTGTGGTTTCCTTATAATATTCCTGTAGTGACGGAAAACTTTAGAAGGGATCACAAACCTTGTTTGTTTTTTGTAACTTTTTTTTCTAAACTCTATGTTCACAAAATGCTTTGGTTTTCTGACCAACAGGACTATCGAGGTGCATTAGCATTTTACAAGAAAGCCTTGAGAACTAATCCGAATTGTCCAGCTGCTGTTCGCTTAGGAATGGGCCACTGCTTCATGAAACTTGGGAACCAGGACAAGGCTCGCTTAGCATTTGAACGAGCATTGGAGTTGGATGGAATGTGTGTCGGGGCTCTTGTTGGTTTGGCGGTGTTGGAACTCAATGAGAAGAAACCGGAAAATATTCGTAGGGGAGTTCAGATGCTCTCGAAGGCGTATAACATTGATTCTACCAATCCAATGGTGTTAAATCATTTGGGTAACCACTTCTTTTTCAAACAGGTACGAAGAATTGATTCTTTTTTCTTTATACCATAATATCATACTTTTCTACTAAAAAAACAATTTGGGAACAAGTAACTTATATTATGAGGTAATATCTTATAATGTAATGAATTATATTTGTATGAGAAAGATTGTTGTACAATGTGTCTAATAAAGATGTTCATGTTTTAGGACTTCCAAAAAGTACAACATCTTGGTTTACACGCATTTCACAACACTGAAAATGAATCGATGCGTGCTGAGTCCTGTTACCAAATGGCACGGGCCTTCCACGTGCAAGAAGATTACTCGCAGGCATTCCAGTACTACTACCAGGCCACCCAGTATGCTGCTCCCAACTTTGTCCTCCCGCACTATGGTCTCGGCCAGATGTACATCAACAGAGGCGACACAGAAAATGTAAGAGTATAATGTATATTTACTGAATTGAAGTTTGGGATTAAGTTAAGTAAATTAATTTATCATTGTTGGTTGTTTTCATCACTTTGAGCTGTGACTGTGAGGCATATGTATAATCTCCAGATAATTCACTCATTACAGTGAATTATTTTAATAGATTAGTTTTACTTTTTCACTACAGTACATGGTAGTCTTGCTGATTCCCAACACAACAGTGGGTTGTAGTGTTACATGCACAAGACACAAGGGGAAGGATTTATTACCTGTGGTGTTTACCGTCAACACTGCTACATGTTGGTCCATCACTAAGATAACTCTTCATTCTCGCTACTTCCTACCAATTATTATCAATAGCTATAAGGTCTTGGTGGCATCAAGGATATATCAGTGTACAGTACATTATGGTTTTGTGCTCCTGTCAGGAAAGAATAACTGTCATTTTTCAGATATCTTAAATACTTATTCTTTTATTTATTTTTTCCTTCAGGCGGCACAGTGTTTTGAAAAGGTTTTGAAGGCACAACCTGGTAATTATGAGACCATGAAGATTCTGGGCTCTCTCTATGCCAGCTCCACCTCTCAGAGCAAACGAGACTTGGCTAAACAACATCTCAAGAAGGTTTGTAATCTCAAGAGTTGTAGTTTAAATATTTTGAAGTATCCAGTGTTTATAGTACAGTACAGTAGTTGAAACCTTTGGTAAAGAAAAGAGTTAGTAACACATTATGAATTGTTACCTTAATCCAAACTCTCCAGAAGTGCATTAATATTTGCTTACATTCATGAGAGTATTTTTGTCTCGTTGATATGGTCCATTTTATGATGAGGAATTTTCCCCATAAGAATAAATGTAATTAGGGTGTATATGCATTCCAACATGTACTGTATTATCCCTTGAAAGCTCAGGATGTGTTTCTGAAGAGAGAACTTTAAGCAAATCAGCTGATGTATTTTGGTGTGGTAGATATTTAATACTTGCAGGCCACTTTTGTTAGTTGTTATGGTTATTTTTGTTATGTAACATGCTTTAATACTATTTATGCATCATATTTGGGATCACACAGACTTATGGATGATGCCAAAAACGTATATTTGAAACAAATGACGTAAAATGAAGATTTCCTGAAGTTGTTAGCGACATATATGTTAGTGATGTAAATCGGTACAGCGTATACTGTATCTATTATTACTCTTGGATGTGAATTATTGTGGCTTTTTCAGGTGACAGAACAATATAGTGAAGATGTGGAAGCCTGGATTGAACTAGCACAGATCCTAGAGGGCAGTGACTTGCAGGGTTCACTCTCTGCCTACCACAAAGCTACTAAACTCTTACAAGACCTCGTGCAGATGGACATCCCTCCAGAGATTCTTAACAACATAGCAGCATTGCATTTTAGGCAAGTAACATCACCTTTTGTATATTTTGTTAGTCCCTTGAATTTTATTATTAAAAGTTAGATGATGTTCAATAAATTGTAGAGTTTGTAAGAGATGTGTTTGACAGGAGAAAACACCCAGGGAGGAATGGAATTTAAGTATCAATGAGAGGTCTGAAGGGCAGAGGGCTATCAGGTGCTTAAAGGAGAATGAAGGATAGGAATGATACAGCTTGGAGATAACTTATGATTATTGAGAGAATGATGTGGAATGATGATGTGGAATCAGTTATATCCCAATCTTATGTTGCCATTTATTACACACCAATATGTTAACAATATCTTCTGCATGGGCCAATCCATAAGCAGTCTTATTGTCACACAGACTTGCCAATTATGAAGAGGCTCACAAGCACTTTAAGGAGGCCTGGGACCGTTGTGAGGCTGAGAAGGAGCAGGACCCCCAGTACTACTCCTCCATCTCCGTCACCATCAAGTACAACTCTGCTCGGCTGCACGAGATGTTCTGTCAGTATGATAAGGCAGAGAAACTATATAAAGAAATCCTCCAGGATCATCCCAATTATGTTGACTGTAAGTTTGATCTAAACTCTTGTCTTCTTACGAGCTAATTCTCCAACATGATAGTTACTCCTATGTGGGTTAGCACTTCATTTTGTGTGTAGCTGTAATGAAATCTCTTTGATATTCTTCAGATAATTGTTTATCATTTTTCAAAAGGCAAAGCATGTTCTCTGCATAAGCCATATTATTTAATATTTCTTCCTTAGTCGTCCATCACACAAAAGAACACTTTTTACCTTCCTTTGAATGTTGTTTTGTTCTTTTTTATTGTATAACGTAAATTTATTCATTACTTCCATTTGTCTTTTCGCTTAATTATACGTGTCATTATTTCTCTCCAGTTTTGTATCACTCTTGCAGCCTTGTGTTGTAATTGTATGTGTAAGTCTTTATAAACCCCCGTAAATTATTCCACACTTAACAAAAGGATTACATTAATGCTCTTACCATTATCCTGACACCTTGTAGCACAGTATTTATTTATCACAACTGTACAGGTTTTGGAATTATGGACTTAGTAATTAATTCAATACATTTTATTGACCATTATTTCTTTCACCAAAGGAATATGAATTATGTTTAATGATTGTTCTAATTGTGTACTGTATATTATAGGTTATCTTCGCCTTGGATGTATGGCAAGAGACCGAGGCCAGATTTACGATGCTTCTGATTGGTACAAGGAAGCACTGCGAATGAACAATGAACATCCTGATGCCTGGTCACTGATGGGCAACCTGCATCTCGCCAAGAATGAGTGGGGACCTGGACAGAAGAAATTTGAAAGGATTTTGAAGGTTTTTATTATTTATATCCTTTTGTTCTACCATATATATTATTTTTTTAGCTGTTTATAGTTTTCCCATTGTGTTTGGCATTATGTATAGTGTACACACATTCATCTGGACTATTGTATACATTTGGAATAGAGAGATACTACTGGAACCTGAGGAGCAATTCAGTATACTGTATAGCTAATTTCGGTAGACAGTACAGTATAGATGTTTGGTATAGAGAGGTAATACTGTGCTATAGAGACTTTATTACACAAGAGTTGTAGATTTTTAGTATTGTGTAAGACTTAACTATGTATCTCTTTCCAGTAACTTGTGTAACATAGTATTCTTTTATGCCAGAATCCCAGCACCACGAACGATTCGTATTCCCTGATTGCCCTCGGGAACGTGTGGTTGACAACACTCCACCAGCCAAACCGAGACAAGGAGAAGGAAAGCAAGCATCAAGACCGAGCCCTTGCCATGTACAAAAGTGTCCTCCGAACTGATCCAAGGAGTATATGGGCAGCAAATGGCATTGGTAAGAGTCAAATAAATAGAAACATAATTTTATAACTGTTAATACTCATGTAAAGAAAGATTCTTTTAGGCAAGGTAACTGTCCAAACCAGGCATAGGCAACCTTTACTCAGTCATGGGCCACATTATGATTTAGGTATTTTTCTGCGGTCCAACCCACCAAAATTTATATCCTACCTCACCCAAAAGTAATGTTAATATTGTATTAGCACGGACAGTGAAGCAGTTTATCCTCACGTCCACCTTAACATATTTTCAGTTTACATTCACAGTCTTTCCCTATTTATGAAACAAATCCATCATAATAATTTTTTACATAATATATTAATGTTTCTTGGCATTTGACGGAAGATGAATGAAACAGTCTGTGAATACTTTGATTTTTCCAACAATTACAACATTTGTCTTACTTACGAGACACACCCACCAGAATAATGCCAATGTTAATCTAGGAATATGAGGAACCACAATGAAACAGCCTATAGGCAGATCTCTCTCTCTCTCTCTCTTTATATAATATATATATATATATATATATATATATATATATATATATATATATATATATATATATATATATATATATATATATATATATATATATATATATATATATATATATATATATATATACACACACGAGTATAGAGAGAGAGAGAGAGATGTATCTATAGGTTGTTCCATTGTGGTTCCTCATATTCCTAGATTAACATTGCCATTATATATACAGTAACTATGACAACTATCTGTACCCGGTACATCCTTTGTGGGAATCAATATGAGACCATGGAAGATAAATTTTGGTATATGAGGGCTGTCACTAGTCACACGTAAAATTTTGGAGCATGTCAACGCCCACCTGCACAGATATTCTGATTCCGAATTTATGGTCCGTGATTCGATTGCGGGGTAATTAGTGGCTGTAATGATGCTTGGAATATTTTAATTTCCTGCCAACTAAGGGTTTCCAAGATTTAGGTGTTTTTGTGTTATTCTGGAAGTACTTTATTAGTTGATCCCTGTGTGACCAATGCATGTGACCCAACCTTTCTTAATACCCAAGTGACCCACTGCCATATAGCAGTTAATCCTTCAAACAGACCGCGCCGAACCTAGCCCGTAAACTCTCACAAGTAAAAGTGTTTATTATTGTTGACTATATATACTGTACTTATTTCACTGTTACATTTCCTTAGTTACTTACTCATAGGTGATGAATCGGTAACAAATTGTGTGTGAAGATTATCTTTTAAATAAATATTGCTTTACTCACCATAAACTAGTTGCATCTACCTGAACTGCGGGCCGCATTAAATAAAGCTTCTACGGGCCGCACAAACACATGGTTCGGGCCGTGGGTTGCCCATGCCTGGTTTAAACCATAAGAAATATTCTTTTTATCATATTGAGGATGATAAAATGTACATAGAGGTGAAGAAAGTCTGATTCTTTTGTGTGAAATATCTCTGGCATCCAAGGGGAACAATATGTCAATTCAATAAGCTAAAGTTGGGTACACAGTCAGAGGCTTTGACACATTCATATGTAATTGTTTAAAATCATTTTTGTTTTCAGGTGCTGTGTTGGCTCACAAGGGATACATAAATGAAGCAAGAGACATTTTTGCTCAAGTAAGAGAGGCAACAGCAGATTTCAGTGACGTGTGGATGAACATTGCCCACATCTATGTAGAACAGAAACAGTATATTAACGCTATTCAGATGGTAAGAGGTTGAATTGAGCCACTGGGGGATAAGGTGGTCACAAAAAGGGAAAATAAATATAAATAGTGGTGAAAAACTGTATTTTTTATTACAGGAAATCCTTAATATACACATTTTAACATACAGTACAGTACAGGGGTGCTTGAGTTACAGACAGGTTACTTTCCTGGGTCCTGTTCATGAATTAATTTTGTTATAATTCAGAGCCCTGTGATGTTTGCAATAAAATATGAATAAAACCCATCCTTTCCTGTTGAGCCTAAACAATTATAGCCCATAAATAATTCAAAATGCAAATAATGTAAAAAAAAATGCTTTAATTACTCGGTCTCTGAAGGTGGCTTGTTCATAGGAATGGATATGGTGTTAGGAGGACTAGTGGATAACTTACACAGTAGAATAGGTCGAGAATAGTGTTGGGGATGGTTGTGGCTCTTTCCCTGGGGCTAGATTTTTATTATGAATATTGTATAATGGGTCACATAAGTACAGTTGTTGGTAACTCAAAGACCTTCTGTATGACATTTTGTTAGTGGAAAATTTTTTTCTTCACTGCAATTTTTGCTCTACACACAATTTCTATGGAACATATCCCTTTTGTATTGTGATTTCACCATTGCTCGCTACCATTGTTTGGCAGAGCTTATAATCTATTAATAGTACAGTATTGTCTAAGATGAACCCATAGCTGTTTTAGTAGTTTTGTTTGTTTTTTGCATTTTATAATTTTTTTCATTCTATTAATACAGTACATTATGTAGAATTTTTTAAGATATTTGAAAGTGTATTGCTGTGATACCCTCCTACCCTCCTCCCCCTACGTATTTTACTGTATACTAAATTCCCTTAATTCCTCTCTTAGTTCACCTTACTTATGTGAGACTCTTTAAGCAGTCTGTACATCATCTCCACTTGTTCCTCCTTACTAGCTTGTGACATGTGTTCTACTTACCTGATCACCAAGCAACCATGGAAACTTGATTACTGTGTCTAATAACATTAAAAAAAATTCTTCTTTTCAGTACGAAAATTGTCAGAAAAAATTCTTCAAGTTCCCAAATGTAGAAGTTCTCGGGTATTTGGCTCGGGCATACTTCAAGGCTTCCAAGCTCAAGGAAGCTAAATACACACTACTCAAGGCAAGTTTGTTGAAGAGGAAGCTATTATTGTGCGCCCTTATCCTGTAGTTTATGTTCATTCTTCACATGCATTGCTGACTCAGTCTTTAGAGAGACTTTCTTTGTTATGTTATTTTTCACTTCACCTCTCGGAATTAGTGATGTTATTACAGTAGTCACATTGTATTTTTTTTTTTACAAATAACTATTTTGTATTTGTTGTTATATTTAAGAAGTTTAAAATGTCAGTGTGATGTACTTACAAAGGTAAGAGAATCAACAAAACCGCAAATGAAAGCTGAAGAAGTAGAGAAAAGGTAACAGGAAAGGAATACTGTAACAAGCTAAACTAAACAGCCAACCTGTAAAAACAGTGTTTGCAATATATATAACATTTATTTTGGCTCAGTTTAGTTCCTGAATATAAATTCTATTTGAAAGTTTTGCATGAACTAACCCATATATGAGGAATCTAAGAGTAAGATTTTGATAATGTTGGAGAGTCATATATTCATCACACTTCCTTCTCAGGCTCGTCATGTTGCTCCACATGACACCGTGATCCTCTACAACCTGGCGTTGGTGCTACAGCGTCTGGCTATGCAAGTACTTAGGGATGAAAAGTCCGTCCTGAAGACAGTGTTGGCAGCTGTACATGAGCTGACTCTGGCTCAGAAGTGAGTTTATGCCACTGATGTCACATTGAGTGTTTGCTTTAAAAACTCTGATTCATATGCATTCAAGTACTGCTAATGGATAATGTTGGGTTGTGTGAAGTGACAGCAATAATCCAGATAGATACCTTTTGGCCTTGTTATAGAAGAAGAACAACAAAACAAAACACAATTAATACAGTAGTTAGAATGAATGATTAAACTTAAGGGGACTCTACATTAGAGTGAGAAAAGGTTTGCAAAATTGAAAAGAGTGTAATGAAATATACTTTATTAATGCACGGTCACCATACTACAGCATGTTATAAATTCACGGGATATGGGCAGATTTTAATTGAATATTGATCAAGCCAAGATGTTTATATTGGAAGACACTGTTTAACTTTGTGTTTGAAAAAATTGGAGTACTGAATGGTGTTTAGCTGTGTGAGGCAACATAAAGTAAGTTATTCTCTGGTATTAAATTCCCGGTCAGTTGCTTACAAAGTGCTAACAGTTGATTGTCCTAGTTCTTTCCCTCACTCTCATGCTCACCACAGCATGTCTTCAGCACTTAATAAATTTTCTTTTCTTTTTTACGGGAATTAGCCCACCCAGGCACAGATCACTGACCCACATCGGGGCCTGGGGGGCGAAATAATAATAATAATCAAAAGTGAGGAACAATATATGTATGTTGTGTTGTCAATAGTAAGAGAAACAATTGAGACCCTGCAATTGTGTGTAAATGAGGCAGAAAGTCAGATCAGCAACCTGGGACTTGGTCACAATTTTCGTGATGCCATATGGCAGCAGGGTCTACCATTAGACAACACATTATGCTTCCAATATCTTCCCAGGCGGTAGTACCTCCCTGTTTGGTAGCTGCCTAATACCTACTACCTATCAAATAATACTGTAGTGTATTTATGAGCACTTTTATCATAATATTGTAGCATATTTGTCAGCACTTATAATAATACTGTAGTGTACTGTATTTAGCTTCTCCATATTTTGTGGTTTATTCATTAGTAAGTTGTTTTAAGTGCACAAGTAGCCAAATTGAGCCATCAAGAATCACTCAAAGGTAGTAAGTACCATTGTTAGGAAGGTATCTCCACATCATATACTGTACAGTGTTATAGTGACCCCGTTGTAAACTAAGTTGCTGAAAGGTCTCACATGAATGCATCCTGAGTGAATACCTTCCGATACAGCTTATCCTTTTATTTTCAAGTCAAATTATAAAGTATATATTGTATTTTATTCTATTATTGAAGATGTTATATTAATCATGATGAATCCCACACCATTAGAGGCTGATCATGCAAGAATATAATACTGGATCAATAAATAAACCTGGTGAATGTAGCAACACCCAGTCCCCCCCACCCTCTACCCCCAGCTTGTTTACACATGCAGTATCGTACCTCTCATACTTAGTAGCTCTCATTAGGCCTTCAGTAAATCTGATTAGATTAATGTACATTATTCAGT
This sequence comes from Homarus americanus, assembly GCF_018991925.1. Taxonomy (NCBI): domain Eukaryota; kingdom Metazoa; phylum Arthropoda; class Malacostraca; order Decapoda; family Nephropidae; genus Homarus; species Homarus americanus. The sequence goes on along the minus strand of NW_024745073.1, from coordinate 8,638,650 downwards.
AAGCAAGTGTTGTATTCATAATTTTTTCTTTTTTTTTTTTTACTCATTTTTAGAACCTTTTAATTATCCCCATTAAAGCTAATAAATACTCAACGTAAAAAGTTTACATAAATGAATGTAGGCAGCAAGGTGCGGCACACTGATACAGTGGGGTATGCTATAACGAATCTAATTGGTTCTAGAACCTTGTTCGTTATAGGATTAATCCGTTCCAGGCCCCCAAATACAACCACTTAACACTGAAAAATGTAATATAAAATTGTAAAAATTGTAAAAAAGTGCATAAATATGCATCTAAACCCCTGAAATAAAGAATATCATTAATATTTGTAATAAAAAAACAATAATTTTTTTAAATAATGTTCGTTGTAGGAGTTTCGTTCGTTATAGCATTCTCAATTTTATAGGTAAAACCGTTCGTTATAGGAATATTCGTAGTAGGATCCGTTCGTTATAGCATACCCCACTGTATGATGCATATGAAGGCAAGACGCAGACTGAGATATGTGCTGCACAACACCCAAACACAGACATTCAACCGCACATAAACCGTCTGGACTGATGCTGAATTTTCCAAAGTTCTTTAAATATTTCTGATGCATAGAAGAGCAGTCCAGAGTACCTTAGAGAGTCCAAAAAATGTGAATTCAGTTGTATTGAAGTCCAATGTATAGAGGTTCTACTGTATAACAATGAGAGGTGTTAAGCATGGAGGCTTGTATGGCTATGTGAGGTAGTCTGCATGAGCTAACCTCTTATGGTATTTATTTCTATCTTTTTCAGATACTTCCAGCACTTGAGTGTCAATGGAGATCGTTTGAAGTATGACTTGGGAGCTGCAGCAGCAGAGGCAAGTCAGTGCCGTGATCTTCTGTCTCAGGCACAGTACCACGTATCTCGAGCACGCAGACAGGATGACGAAGAAAAGGCCCTGAGACGCAAGCAAGATGAAGAGAGGCAGGCACTGAAACAGAAGGTTGTGGAAGAGAGACAGAAGATGGAGGACATGAGGCGGCAAATCATAGAAGATAGGGTAAGTTAATGTATAGACTCACAAGAGGTTAATATAGAGATTTGTTTGTAAAAAAATATTTTATTTATTATTTGTTACACAACAACTTCGTTTTTAATGCAAAGTGTAAAGAATTTTTATAATGGAAAACTTTGTTGTTGAAAATACATTTCAGAATTGTCATAACTCATGCTCGCCATAATGTTTCTGATATACACACTATGACTGCAGATGAAAGCACGCGAGGAGTACAAGGAGAAGATGAAGAATGCTGTTATTATCTCGGAACCTGCCGAAAACACGAAGAGAGGTGGACGCGGTCGCAAACGGGATATTGATATTTTGTCAGATGGTTCTGGAGGAGGGAGTGGAGGAGAGGGAGGTGAACCAAGGAGGAAGAAGGGGAAGGGCCGCAGGAAGAAGGAAACTGGGTAAGTGGAGTACTGTACTGGTAGGACAGTACATGTTAGTTCTAGAATATTAATTTGATTTCACAAGTTCTTCAGAAAGGATATCTGTGACTTAACTATTCAAGGTTGTGGAGCCTTTATGTATTTTGTTTAATAATTTATGTTTATACAGTACAAAAGGAGGATTGGTCATGCATAGCCTCCACATAAGCTGTCTATATTACCCATTACTTCTGTTAACTTGCACTTAACCAACACACACATGCGTGAATACTGTTCTAGGAATTTATAATACAGTATTGTACTGTGTAATATGACAAAAATATTTTGGGGTAGCAAGCTGTGTGTGCTTACAGAGTATCTCTTGAAGTTATGTTCATTCCATCAGTCTGTATTTTAAACTTCCTCTTGAGCTAATAATAATATCTGGATTGCTGTCTTTATCAAAAATATAATTTTGCATCAATGTAAATTTTTTTAATGGAAGTGGGAGGAGAGATCCTGCCAGTTAGTAATGAATACATGAATTTACAAAAGATACAAGTAAACTTAAGTTCAAGTACAGTACTGGGAAAACTAGTCGGATAGTTTTGAAATTTATATAATGTCAAGTCTTGTTTTCAGAAATACTTTTTGTAGATCTGTAGAATTGAACTGGATATAGTAATGATTACAGTATTTATTGAATATGAATGGTTCGGTTAAATATTTTACCAGGTTTACACTTACATTCTGATGCTTACAACATTACAATAAAATTGTTTTAATGTACTATATATACACTCATATGCATACTTTACATTGGCCAATATTTGAACTAATGTATATATTTTTAACAATCAATCTTATTCAGTAACTACATATTCACTCAAATAGATAAAGTTGATTAACTTATTTTGTCAAAACCTTTTTACAAGTAGTTCTAAGGGTTTTTCCAGCTCCTGGACTCTGTAAAGGGGCCATTTTCAGGCTTTTTCCATACGTTGTGTCCTCAGGTTTCATTAGTTTGCATCCTCAAAATGTAAATTGAAATGGCCAACCAAAATGGTAATTTTCTTATTTACAGAACGAAGAGATCTAGGAGGGGGAAAGGTACCGGAAGTGACGACGACAATGACGATCGAGCCCGAGGCCGCAAACGAGGCAGAGCAGGAGGCAGCCAGAAGGGTAAGAAGTCGGCTTCAAATGGACTTTCTGCCAGGCAGAAAGGACGTATTGTCTCTAAAGCAACCATTTCTGATTCATCTGACGACTCTGATGATGAGCGTCTCAAGATTGCTAGTGGCTCCGATAGCGACAGAGGAGGAACACAAACCAAACGACGTCGGGTTATGTCTGAATCTGGTTCTGATCGTTCACGGTCCAGATCACGTTCTAGATCGCGTTCTAAATCACGTTCAAGATCGCGTTCGGGTTCGAGGTCTCGCTCAAGGTCACGCTCGGGTTCTGGTTCCAGGTCTGGCAGTCGTTCGGGTTCTGGATCAAGGTCCCGAAGTCGTAGTGGCTCCAGGAAGAGTGGCTCGGCATCACGATCTAGGTCACGCAGTGGCTCACGTTCTGCAAGCCGCTCACCAGCAAGGTCACGATCTGGATCAAGGTCGAGGTCAAGATCAAGTCCAGGTCAAGATCCAAGTCCAGGTCAAGATCCAAGTCCAGGTCAAGATCCAAGTCCAGGTCAAGATCCAAGTCCAGGTCAAGATCCAAGTCCAGGTCAAGATCCAAGTCCAGGTCAAGATCCAAGTCCAGGTCAAGATCCAAGTCCAGGTCAAGATCCAAGTCCAGGTCAAGATCCAAGTCCAGGTCAAGATCCAAGTCCAGGTCAAGATCCAAGTCCAGGTCAAGATCTAGGTCAAGGTCACATTCAAGGTCAAAATCAAGATCGGGCTCACCTAGATCTAGGTCTGGATCTCCCAGATCTAGGTCTGGATCTCCCAGATCTAGGTCTGGATCCCCTCAATATAGATCTGGCTCACGATCACCAGCAAAATCAGGATCAGAAGCTGATAGTGAGTGAGTCTGGAGTAGCCTGTCTTATAAAGTTTGCCTCTAAAATTTTACTCTGTCATTATAGATTTGATTTTAGGATGTAATCTTTGTTCAATATCTCTTGAGAGAAAAATCTTGTTAATTACCATTATGGTATGAGGTTGTATTTTTAATTATCAAAATGTAAGTAATTAAGACAGACTTGTCTTTTAAACGGATGACATATCTGTTGAATCAGATGTTTTATTTGATGACCATATATTGACCTTTTTTGTTGACCATATATTGACTTTTTTGATGACTGTATATTGACCTTTTATGTTGACCATTTATTGATTTTTTTGATGACCATACACTGTATATTAACTTTTTTTTATGACCATATATTGAAATTTTTTTGTTGACCATTTACTGACTTTTTTGATGACCATACACTGTATATTGGCTTTTTTTTATGACCATATATTGACTTTTTTGTGTTTCAGTAGATTTCCTATTTATATATAGGTCATGTTACAATAAATGTATTCTGTGAATGATGTTTTCATTATATATGCTTATTTTGTAAGACTGTCTTAAGAAGCTACAAAATAAAACAAGCAATTCATGAACCTCTTATTAACCACAATATTCATAACTTTTGCTTCAAATTTTAAAGTGTAAAAACGTATGACTGACTGGAGATGAACAAAGACAGCACCTCATAATGTCAACAAGGTCACTGGATGGGTCTGATGCAGTGAGCATTATATAGAGAGGATAACATGAGGTGGCTGTCTAACACCATATTAAAGAGTATGGCATCACACAAGTTTACACCTCTGTGTACAGGTATTTGAAAATGTTCAACTATAGTTAACAAGTACTGGGCTGGTGAACTTGATAATTGAAAACCACTTAAAAACCTCAAAAGTTTATCAACAATGTGCCCAGAAATATATAGTTCTTTGACTGAGGAACTGAAGTTGATGCAAGAAATGTGACTAAACAATGAAAATGCCAGAGGTCACATTTTTAATGTGTTGGTACAGTTAAGCAAACTAAGATGAGTCAAAACATCACTAAACGTCAGCAGATGGAACAGTATAGTACTGTATTGTACTTTGACAACCAGTTAAATCTCCAAATATTATATCTTCAAGAAAGTTGTGGGCAGACATTAGCCAAACTAAGATGTAATAAAGGATTAACAATGACAAAATGGGCACAAGTTGGTGAGAAGGGTGATATCCAGTGTGACCCTCACTACCTAACATCACGGGTTTCCTCCACATACTGCAGTTTCCTTTTGTATTAACACTGGCTAGACGTACCATCCGAACAGCTAGTCAGTTGATAACTTGAAAAAATTATAAAGAACATTTTAATAAACAAAATACATGGTGAGAAAATTAGTAGAGTTATCCAAAAGAAATCTTCTGCAGTTTCATTTTCTGTCATTATCATAGAAAATTAATTTAACGGCTAACTTATATATCTTACTATTTACATTCCCCGGGCCAATTTGTACTCTAATAGTTTCTTACATTTCACCCTTAGTGCGACTAGCTTTTGTATACCTTCAGCCTTTAAGAACGTCCATTATTATCCATGTCTGACAATAAGTATGGTAACTTATTTATCAAAAGCTACAGGTTTAAAATATCCCCAATTTTCCGTTGTTGTCATTTCATCATCAGTTGCAAGTTTGGAGGAGTCACCCCTCGTATTCTCATTTTCTGTTGTATTTATAATGTTAAAAAAATACCACGAACAAATGTGGAAACTTCTTTTATTTGTTAAATGACTTAAATAAACCAACTATATACTAAAACATTATACAAATTACATTTTTATCATTAAGTTAGATTAATTTAGGAAAATTTGAGGCCATCTGCTGTTGAGAAAAGAAAATTCACCAGATATGGTCGTGGCTATTTATTAACATTCGGTGTAGTTTTAGCCCGGCGAGCGTCAGCGAACCATTAGTACGAGTGCCGTCGTGGTGGAAGGGTCTGTGAATACTGCTCTGTGATGAATACAAATTGTAAGTATCATTATATATCTATTTTTTACTTGTTTAATCGTGTTAACTCTAGTTAATTTCGCTTTATATGTTATTCAAGTAATTGTTTATTAAATTACTCGCGTTATTACATGTGATGTTAGAGTGTTGATCAACTGCTGTCAGCGTAGTTTGTGAATACCCAACAAGTAGTTTAGAGACAATTATACCGTTATATGCGTACATAAAGTGGAACCTTAAGAGAATATAAGGAAGATCGTCGATATACAAGTCTGGGTGGTCATAAGATTGTTAAAGTTCCTGAGTCATCGCCGTGATATTATTTTCTCCATTAGACGGACATACGACAGGGCTGATGCAGTCTTTCAGTTGTGTAAGCTCCGCCTCGACTTAATAAAAGTCTATGGTATTTTTATACCTCCCTCCACAACGCCGAGGTTTTTAATTTTATCGTTTTAACAAGTTATCAGCTTACTCGTCATTGGGACGGTTGGTCTGTTCAGTGTTCATGCAGAAGAAGACCGGAGTGCGGGGAATGTGTGATGGTTGGTAGTGAGTCACACTAGGTCCGGGCCGAGGCTGTACCGCCAAGTATTGTTGAGCGGTTAGGGTAAATAGTGAAGAATAACGCAATATATTGAAGAAATCATGACCAGCTTGATATTTATTACGCAATACGTGTACCATAGCGTCATGTGAGTGTGTACCACCTTCCTCTCAGCAGTGTCCGCCCTATTGCCTCTATGAGCGTGGGTGTCGTGCGGACAATAATAATGAGTCATTATATTGTATCAGGTTATTGTATTGGTTTAGACACTTTTCATCCCAGCTCAAGTGGAGGATGGAGGTGGGGGGCCCTTTATGTATTTTAGCCTTTGTACACAATAATAAAATAAGTACATGAGCAGAAGCACTTAGCATGGCACTTGTACCACACGAAGAGGATGGCAGGAAGAGTCCCACTAGAGTCCATGTTACTTCCCGTCAGGTCACACTGGGGGACAAGGCTTGTAGGGCACGCATTAAAATAAAAGTGTGTTGTTTTTAGCAGTACCTCAGGTATATGTTTCTCACAGATGATTGTTGACTGAATGTGTGCAGTACGGCCAATAAACTAGCGAGAGAAACAGAACAGTAGTGTGGCTCAACACAATCCCTTCCAAATATTTTGACGCGCCAACGACCAAGTTTTACGTAGCAGGTGAGATTTAGTTTGTATTATTTTATGATGAGTATGACTGACACCCAGCTGTGTCCTCTTTACCAAACACACAGTGATCCCCCCTGTGTGGGTCCTGCAGGTGTACAGCTGCCCTGTGTTACCTTCACTATACAGGAGAAGCTGTGTCACAGGCTGGGTATTGTGTTGATAAAAGTGTCTTAATGAGAAAGTGGAGACCCTCAGAAGCTCTAGTTGATGATCGAAGGAAAATAAAGTACAGGTGATAGTTCCCATCCACCACTGAGGGAGAGTGGTGTTCTTGATGCAGGAGTCATGTACTGTATGTCTGGTCACCTGGGAACTAGGAAAACACTGACCAGGACATGGGACCATTTTCACTGGTCAGGAATTAAAAATATCGTTACTCAGTAAGATCTGTGATGTCTGCCAGAGAGTACAGGCTCTCCTCTGAGCTGAACAAAGCTGTCTGGCATAAGCCAAATAAAATAAGTGGCTTCCCTGTAGTGAAGGGGTTAAACCCATCCTTGCATTTGATGAACCTTTCAGTAGAGTCTTGATAAACTGTGATGGTGGACCTCTATACCATGGTGGGGCACTATTGTCTGGTGACTATTATCTGTGCAGCAACTAGTTCCCTGAAGCTGTTCCTCTGAGGAGTATCAACACAATGATGATGTAAGGGAGAGGATTGATTTTTCTGTTCGGTGGGTTTGCCGAAAGTGTTTACTCAGATCAGGACAATAAATTTACATAAAGGAAATTTTGGAAAATCACTAGAGCTTTCCATGTTGTTCCTAAACTGTAAAGTGCGCAATCATTAATCACCCTCAGTCAGGGAGCAGCGCGGTGCTGGGTAGGAGTCACGCCCTCTAGTGTTGTGAAGGAGTCTGGCCTCCTAAAGGATTATTTATCCAGTTTCCTTTTTGGTCGTTTTATTTACAGTTTCAATTTATTTTCCGTCATTTTAATCTTAGTTTAACTTTTTAACCATTAATTATCTCCGGCGCCACATGACCTTGGCTGTTGTGGCGCCCAGATAGTATTTATCATTCACTCGGGGTCACCACCAGCACTAACTGTCCTCACAGACCATAAGACGACCAACTTCTTCCAGGGGTAGCTTAGATGGGACATCATGTTGCAGGATTACTATGTAACGTTTAAGCGTGTACAGGGGAAAGCTAACATTATTTTGAATGAGGTGAATTATTTGACAGTAAACAATTGAAGCAGTGTAGGGAATTAATGTTACACTTGTAGTATAAATGTAAAGGGATTTTTTTCTTTATAAAACAGCAGTAAGATTACATCAAGGAAAGTGATGCACAGTAGAAGGGGAAATTTTCCTACGTGGCCAGAGAATGTCTATTGAGGTATACACTGAGGTCTGTACAATTGTTTTATTTTCAGATCTATTATAGGAAGTTGGTGTTTGATGGACTCCTCCTTGATGGCTTTGTAATGACCTGCCAGTGACTGTTGTGACGGCACCAGATGTGAACTCTTAAGACGAGACCAACACTGGTACATGTTCAATCAAAAGCCTGTACATACACCAGAGAAATGACCAACTGCTTGACCGAATAGTGAGCTGACAAGTGGCGAAGAGGATAAAGTGAAGGAGTGAGATGGTTAATGTGATCTCCCGTGGAGCAGCTGTAGGCGTGAGATGTGAGTAAACTGTAGTGGTATTTATATTGTTACGCCCATGTTACACCATTCTGACTACGTTCACTCACATTCACCAAGAGAGGACGAACAAACCCTCTTACTTAAAATTAAACATAAAAGTATTAACTGAAACAAAATCACATCCAGATAAGTGTGTCTGCCCATTAATTATAACATCAAAACAAGCGGACGCAAATAGTGTACACAAAATAACACAGATTTTAATTCACTTACATAAAATAAATGTAAATTCACTGATAGATTAACTGCTCGAAGTTACTACAAACGAAGCTGACGCATTCTATGTTAAATAAACTTATCTTAATACACAAGTCTGACACAGTGAATAATACAGGAGCCCACCAAAGGGAAGGGAGCCCCCACACGCGATCTTAAGTACGATGAGTATTAAGTAGCAAGTGCAGTTGACAGAACTTGTGGGGATTACTGGCCACTTCGGCCCAAGGTAGGGAGATACCTACCTTGACTTCGGCCGGGGATGTCGACACGATACGATACGAAGTCTTTAGTTAAGAGGTGAAAGAAAATTATTAGGGGTTGAAGGAAAAGTGGTGAAACTGAAATACAGTAGGAGTAGAAAGAATCTGGGCTCAACCAGAGAACTGACTGATGTTGGGGATTACTGGCCTCTTCGCCATTAGGCTATTTCGGCCGAACCAGAGAACGTCTCACAGGGCTTATATACAGCAAGGAGGGGATGGGCGGGGCGAGGAGACGAGAGTCGAGCGTTAATTGGTCCTCAGAGCAGGCCACAAAGATAGGTGATTGGTCCAATTGATCACTTTGGTAATAAGCAAAGACGTCTGAACTCCAGCTTGTCCTCGACTTCTGCAATAAACTCGCACCAATCAGACGACATAGACAGTTCCCGAAGCCAGCTGACACACAAACGAACATACAATCGTTCAGGCATATCCGAACCCTGTTTGCTAGTAACAAATACAAAGGGATAAATTAACTGCTGAATTGAAGAAACTTGTTAATAGCGTATTATACATGATGCTCCCTGTTTGTACAGGTTGACCTCGCCAATTAAAATGCGCGGACTTCTGAGAAACGAATTTGATAGGCCAGTCTGTACTGAGTGGTTAGGTTAGCTTGTTTGGGGGAGTTTAATCTGAGGTGCCTAATCTTCACCTCATCCTAATTTAGCTCATATTTGTTGATAAAAAATCTTTTGTGTTTGTTTTAAATATCACATCATTGTATATAATTATTTTCATCTTACAGTGAGTGTCCAAACTGGTGGTGCATCTCAGAGTGAGGAGGACTGTTGTGAGGAGGGGGGGGGGGATGTACAGTATACACAGGTGTCTCAAGCAGAGGAGAGTCATGAGTTGCAGCTCCTGGAGAACTTATGATGGAAGGTAGAGTCATGAAGGACGATAGGGCAAGGTGTGGTAGCTTCATTATTAATAGAAAAACATTATTATTGTTTAAGGATGCAACAACCAGATAGATATAGCACTTTTTTCCTCCCTTATGTCCTTAAGGTCGATTATTGGCACCCAGGACTTCACTTGTTCACCTAGACTGTTCCCTTGTGTATTGAAGGCTCATTATAGTATTAACATTCCCTAATGGGATGTCAGGCCTATGAGATCCACTTTCAGGGTTTTTTTTGTTTACACCAGTAGGACAGCTGCTGTTGGTTCACCTCCAGTAATATCATCATAACTCTTCTCTTTACATTATGGGAGTCTAAGTTCCTTGGTCATGTTAGTTCAAGTACTATTATAAGGCAACATTATCTGCACCTCACACTCGTTATTTTTAATCTTGGGGAAATTAAATGTTTCGAGTAAGTCATCATTTTTATTGTTTAGCTTTACAAGTTATTATTGTCTCATATTTTTTCTTGTATTTACAGAAATTTGTCGGAGACGTAAAGAGCAGTGGTGGTGATGGCAGGAACAGTGGTGGAGATGATGGCAGGAGCAGTGGTGAAGATGGTGATGGCATGAGCAGTGGTGGTGATGGCAGGAGCAGTGGTGGTGATGGTGATGGCAGAAGCAGTGGTGAAGATGGTGATGGCAGGAGCAGTGAGGGAAGTACAGTATATGATAATAATAATAGAAGTAATATTAACACTATATTTGTCTTTTACAGGAGTTGTGGTGGCAGCAGTGACGACGTAAAATAACACTTTTCTCGTCTATTACAGGAGCTATGGTGGCGGCGAGGGAGAGGCGGGGAATACTAATCACATTACTCTTCTGTTTTTATTGCAGTGGTGTGGCGGCGGCGGAGGGGGGGATGGGAGGGGGGAAGTGGGTAGATAGGAGTAGTCGTAGGAGTAGCCGTAGAAGTAGTCGTAGTGGGGAAAGGTGGTGGTAGAGAGGGGGGGGGGGGATAATACTTCACTTCGCTTTACTAATCTCTCCTTGTCTTTGGTAGAGTGAGCGAGGTAGAGAGCAGAGGCAGCCAGGAGCAGAGGCAACCAGGACCAGAGGCAGCCAGGAGCAGAGGCAGCCAGGACCAGAGGCAGCCAGACGGAGAGAAGAGGACAGCCAGTTCCTGTAAACATTTAAAAAAATAAAAATAAAATAAAAATTAAAACGTATTATTAACACCAAGGAAAACGTTAAAGGGAACAATAGATGGAAGTACTCAGTGAGACAAAGGAGGAAAGTAACTTAGTAAAAAAGGGATGTTACTCGGTGAAACAGACGAGGAAAGTAACTAGTCAAAAAAGGGAAGTTACTGAGTGAAACAGAGGAGGAAAGTAACTAGTCAAAAAAGGGAAGTTACTTAGTGAAACAGGGGAGGAAAGTAACTAGTCAAAAAAGGGAAGTTACTGAGTGAAACAGAGGAGGAAAGTAACTAGTCAAAAAAGGGAAGTTACTTAGTGAAACAGGGGAGGAAAGTAACTAGTCAAAAAAGGGAAGTTACTTAGTGAAACATAGGAGGAAAGTAACTAGTCAAAAAAGGGAAGTTACTGAGTGAAACAGACGAGGAAAGTAATTAGTCAAAAAAGGGAAGTTACTTAGTGAAACAGAGGAGGAAAGTAAATAGTCAAAAAAGGGAAGTTACTTAGTGAAACAGACGAGGAAAGTAAATAGTCAAAAAAGGGAAGTTACTTAGTGAAACATAGGAGGAAAGTAACTAGTCAAAAAAGGGAAGATACTGAGTGAAACAGAGGAGGAAAGTAACTAGTCAAAAAAGGAAGTTACTTAGTGAAACAGAGGAGGAAAGTAATTAGTCAAAAAAGGGAAGTTACTTAGTGAAACAGAGGAGGAAAGTAATAGTCAAAAAAGGGAAGTTACTTAGTGAAACAGAGGAGGAAAGTAACTAGTCAAAAAAGGGAAGTTACTGAGTGAAACAGACGAGGAAAGTAACTAGTCAAAAAAGGGAAGTTACTTAGTGAAACAGAGGAGGAAAGTAACTAGTCAAAAAAGGGAAGTTACTTAGTGAAACAGACGAGGAAAGTAAATAGTCAAAAAAGGGAAGTTACTTAGTGAAACATAGGAGGAAAGTAACTAGTCAAAAAAGGGAAGATACTGAGTGAAACAGAGGAGGAAAGTAACTAGTCAAAAAAGGGAAGTTACTTAGTGAAACAGAGGAGGAAAGTAACTAGTCAAAAAAGGGAAGTTACTTAGTGAAACAGAGGAGGAAAGTAACTTGTCAAAAAAGGGATGTTACTTAGTGAAACAGAGGAGGAAAGTAACTAGTCAAAAAAGGGAAGTTACTTAGTGAAACAGAGGAGGAAAGTAACTAGTCAAAAAAGGGAAGTTACTGAGTGAAACAGAGGAGGAAAGTAACTAGTCAAAAAAGGGAAGTTACTTAGTGAAAGAGAGGAGGAAAGTTACTAGTCAAAAAAGGGAAGTTACTTAGTGAAACAGAGGAGGAAAGTAACTAGTCAAAAAAGGGAAGTTACTTAGTGAAACAGAGGAGGAAAGTAACTAGTCAAAAAATGGAAGTTCCTAAAGACATCAATGGAGGGAAGTTACTAAGGGCATCAATGGAGGGAAGTTACTAAGGGCATCAATGGTGGCAAGATACTAAGGGCATCAATGGTGGCAAATTACTAAGGCATCAATAGAGGAAAGTTACCAAGAGTATCAATGGAGGAAAGTTATTAAGGGCATCAATAGAGGAAAGTTACCAAGAGTATCAATGGTGGCAAGTTACTAAGGGCATCAATGGTGGCAAGTTACTAAGGGCATCAATAGAAGCAAGTTACTAAGGGCATCAATGGAAGCAAGTTACTAAGGGCATCAATGGTGGCAAGATACCAAGGTGATCAATAGAAGCAAGTTACTAAGGGCATCAATGGTGGCAAGTTACTAAGGGCATCAATGGTGGCAAGTTACTAAGGGCATCAATGGAGGCAAGTTACTAAGGGCATCAATGGTGGCAAGTTACTAAGGGCATCAATGGTGGCAAGTTACTAAGGGCATCAATAGAGGCAAGTTACTAAGGGCATCAATGGTGGCAAGTTACTAAGGGCATCAATAGAGGCAAGTTACTAAGGGCATCAATGGTGGCAAGTTACTAAGAGCATCAATAGAGTTAAGTTACTAAGGGCATCAATGGTAGCAAGTTACTAAATGCCTCAATAGAGTCATGTTACTAAGGGCATCAATGGAGGCAAGTTACTAAAGGCTTCAATGGAGGCAAGTTACTAAGCGCATCAATAGAGGGAAGTTACTAAGGGCATCAATTTTGGCAAGTTACTAAGGGCATCAATAGAGGCAAGTCCCTAAGGGCATCAATAGAGGCAAGTCCCTAAGGGCATCAATAGAGGCAAGTCCCTAAGGGCATCAATGGTGGCAAGTTACTAAGGGCATCAATGGTGAAAAGCAGAGATTACTAAGGGCATCAATGGTGGCAAAGTTACTAAGGGCATCAATGGTGGCAAGTTACTAAGGGCATCAATGGTGGCAAGTTACTATGGGCATCAAAGGAGGCAATTTACTAAGGGAATCAATTGTGGCAAGTTACTAAGGGCATCAATGGTGGCAAGTTACTAAGGGCATCAATAGAGGCAAGTTTCTAAGGACATCAATGGTGGCAAGTTACTAAGGACATCAATGATGGCAAGTTAATAAGGGCATCAATAGAGTCAAGTTACTAAGGGCATCAATAGAGTCAAGTTACTAAGGGCATCAATAGAGTCAAGTTACTAAGGGCATCAATAGAGTCAAGTTACTAAGGGGATCATTGGTGGCAGGTTACTAAGAACATCAATGGTGGTGTGTTACTAAGGACATCAATGGTGGCAAGTTACTAAGGGCATCAATGGTGGCAAGTTACTAAGGGCATCAATAGAGGCAAGTTTCTAAGGACATCAATGGTGGCAAGTTACTAAGGGCATCAATGGTGGCAAGTTACTAAGGGCATCAATGGTGGCAAGTTACTATGGGCATCAAAGGAGGCAATTTACTAAGGGAATCAATTGTGGCAAGTTACTAAGGGCATCAATGGTGGCAAGTTACTAAGGGCATCAATAGAGGCAAGTTTCTAAGGACATCAATGGTGGCAAGTTACTAAGGACATCAATGGTGGCAAGTTACTAAGGGCATCAATAGAGTCAAGTTACTAAGGGCATCAATAGAGTCAAGTTACTAAGGGCATCAATAGAGTCAAGTTACTAAGGGCATCAATAGAGTCAAGTTACTAAGAACATCAATGGTGGTGTGTTACTAAGGACATCAATGGTGGCAAGTTACTAAGGGCATCAATGGTGGCAAGTTACTAAGGGCATCAATAGAGGCAAGTTTCTAAGGACATCAATGGTGGCAAGTTACTAAGGGCATCAATGGAGGGAAGTTACTAAGGGCATCAATTTTGGCAAGTTACTAAGGGCATCAATAGAGGCAAGTCCCTAAGGGCATCAATGGTGGCAAGTTACTTTAGAAATAATAGAACCCAAGTTACTAAGGGCATCAATGAGTGGCAAGTTACTAGAGCATATGGCAAGAGTTACTAAGAGCATCAATAGAGTTAAGTTACGAAGGGCATCAATGGTAGCAAGTTACTAAATGCATCAATAGAGTCATGTTACTAAGGGCATCAATAGAGGCAAGTTACTAAGGGCATCAATGGAGGGAAGTTACTAAGGGCATCAATGGAGGCAAGTTCCTAAGGGGATCAATGGAGGCAAGTTGCTAAGGGGATCAATGGAGGCAAGTTGCTAAGGGCATCAATGGAGGCAAGTTACTAAGGGCATCTTTGGAGTCAAGTTACTAAGGGCATCAACGGTGACAAGTTACTAAGGGCATTAATGGTGGCAAGTCACTAAGAGCATCGATAGAGGCAAGTTATTAACGGCATCAATGGTGGCAAGTTACTAAGGGCATCAATAGAGGCAAGTTACTAAGGGCATCAACGGGCATCAATGGTGGCAAGTTACTAAGGGCATCAATGGTGACACAACATTAAGGGCAACAATGGTGACACGTTACTAAGGGATCAATGGAGGCAAGTTACTAAGGGGATCAATGGTTTACTAAGGGCATCAATGGTGCGTTACTAAGCATCAATGGAGGCAAGTTACTAAGGGGATCAATGAGGGCAAGTTACTATGGCATCAATGGTGGCAAGATACTAAGGGCATCAATAGAGGCACGTTTCTAAGGGCATCAATGGTGGCTAAGTTACTAAGGCATCAACGGTGGCAAGCCAATTAATGGTGGCAAGTTACTAAGGGCATCAATAGAGGCAGTTACTAAGGGCGCATCAATGCAGGGCAAGTTACTATGCGCATCAATAGAGGAAGTTACTAGGGCATCAATAGAGGCAAGTTTCTAAGGCATCAATGGTGGCAAGTTACTAAGGCATCAATAGAGGAAGTTACTAAGGCATCAATTTTGGGCAAGTTACTAAGGGGATCAATCGTGGCAAGTTACTAAGGGCATCAATAAAAGCAAATTTTTAAGGACGTCAATGGTGGCAAGTTACTAAGAACATCAATGGTGGCAAGTTACTAAGGGCATCAATGGAGGCAAGTTACTAAGGGGATCAATCGTGGCAAGTTACTAAGGGCATCAATAAAAGCAAATTTTTAAGGACGTCAATGGTGGCAAGTTACTAAGAACATCAATGGTGGCAAGTTACTAAGGGCATCAATGGAGGCAAGTTACGAAGGGCATCAATAGAGGCAAGTTACTAAGGGCATTAATGGTGGCAAGCTACTAAGGGCATCAATAGAGGCAAGTTACTAAGGACATCAATGGAGGAAAGTTATTAAGGGCATCAATGGAGGAAAGTTACCAAGGGGATAAATGGTGGCAAGTTACTAAGGACATCAATGGTGGCAAGTTACTAAGGGCATCAATAGAAGCAAGTTACTAAGGGCATCAATGGTGTCAAGTTACTAAGGACTTCAAGGGAGGAAAGTTATCAAGGACATCAATGGAGGAAAGTTACCAAGGGGATCAATGGTGGCAAGTTACTAAGGGCATAAATGGTGGCAAGTTACTAAGGGCATCAATGGTGGCAAGTTACTAAGGGCATCAATGGTGGCAAGTTACTAAGGGCATCAATGGTGGCAAGTTAAGGACTTCAAGGAGTGAAAGTTATTATGACATCAATGGAGGAAAGTTACCAAGGGCATCAATGGTGGCAAGTTACTGGCGGGCATCAATAGGAAGCTGCCATTAAGGACATCAATGGAGGAAAGTTATTAAGGGCATCAATGGAGGAAAGTTACCAAGGGGATTAATGGTGGCAAGTTACTAAGGACATCAATGGTGGCAAGTTATTAAGGGCATCAATAGAAGTAAGTTACTAAGGGCATCAATGGTGGCAAGTTACTAAGGGCATCAATGGTGGCAAGTTACTAATGGCATCAATAGAGGCAAGTTACTAAGGACATCAATGGTGGCAAGTTACTAAGGGCATCAATGGTGGCAAGTTACTAAGGGCATCAATGGTAGCAAGTTACTAAGGGCATCAATGGTGGCAAGTTACTAAGGGCATCAATGGTAGCAAGTTACTATGGGCATCAATAGAGTGAAATTACTAAGGGCACCAATAGAGTCAAGTTACTAAGGCCATCAATAGAGTCAAGTTACTAAGGGCATCATTGGTGACAAGTTACTAATGGCTTCAATGATGGAAAGTTACTAAGAGCATCAATGGTGGTGTGTTACTAAGGACATCAATGGTGGCAAGTTACTAAAGGCATCAATGATGGAAAGTTACTAAGGGCATCAATGGTGGCAAGCTACTAAGGGCATCAATAGTGGCAAGTTACTAGGGGATCAATGGAGGCAAGTTACTAAGGGCATCAATGGTGGCAAGCTACTAAGGGCATCAATGGAGGCAAGTTACTAAGGGGATCAATGGAGGCAAGTTACTAAGGGCATCAATGGCAGAGTTACTAAGGAGCATCAATAGAGGCAAGTTACTAAGGGCATCAATGGTGGCAAGTTACTAAGGGCATCAATGGTGGCAAGTTACTAAGGGCATCAATGGTGGCAAGTTACTAAGGGCATCAATAGAGGCAAGTTACCAAGAACATCACAGGAAACATTTCATGAGTAACTACATAGTGGGAGCTGCACGCGATATACTGGCTGGTTGTCGCGGGTTATCTCTGATGGAAAGCAAGTCAAGTGTTTACAGAGAAATGGTACCACTGATGATGAACGAGGCTGACACGGGTAGGTCTGTCTTAAATGTATTGCCAACACATCATGCAAAGTGAAGGCATTGGTGTTCTCATACTGTATACTATTTTAGCAAGGGATTACTGGGAAGATCAGTATACGTATATGCTGGCCGTGCAGGTTAATATATCAACAAAGAAAGGTTCCTACCCTCACCGCGAAACTGTGTGTTCCCTTGAATTGAGATATGCCTTTGCTACAGGGACAAGTCTCTTTCCATCTTTCTCACTGTAGATGCATTTCAACATCATAACTGCTGCCTACTACCAGTCTTCTCTCTAGTATTACAGTTGTGACGAGCACTTGGCAATGGCAGTAAATTTAAGGCAGATGTGGTCCTATAATCAGTAGTTGGTGTAAAAGTTGCTGCACCAATAGAAGTGAGGAAGGTAACCCAGTGGACGTCAAGGGGTCACTGCCGTACATCTACTGTACAGAATTCTCGTAATAAATGTGGCAACCGAGTGATTGTGAAGGAGTCATTATAAATGGACGTTTGTTTATTAACAGTAATCACATTTCCTCTGTTAAACTGCAGTATTTTAGCCGGCCTGGTCACCTTACTACAGCTTCTCTCAATATAATTCTCTGGGAAACTGAAGATTAACCTACTTAATTTGGTTTTCGTGTCCGTTATACAAGTAACTTTTTTTCTAAATTTTAACAGTCAGCCTTGAAAAGGGTGACTATCAATAATATAACGTAGGTTTATTGACCTGGTAATTTCAGGATATCTTATCAGTTCCACCATATGTCCACTTTCTCTAGCGGTTGTGATGGTTGGTCAGTTCTTTGTTACAACCTTTATTGCCCGATGTTAGTACAGGAGGAAAATGTAGCATTCAACAGTAAACCTGCCATGTTTGGTCGCGTCACACAGACATCCTCGCCCAGGAGGCTGTAGTGAAAGGCAATTATAAATATACTTAATAGGTCAGTCCAATTCAAATTTAGTGTGACCAGTTTCCTTAAACCTCGACACACTTTATTCTCGGCTTTTTTTTTCTTGTTAAATTTTGAAGGAAATAATCTCCCTCGCCACCACGGTACTGTGTCAGCCCAATGTGGAACTTGTGACTGCACTAAATGGGTTGCTCACCTGTACTCGTCTTCAGGACTGAGTACAGTAGCGAGGCAAACAGCTGGCATCGGCAGGGACGCTCACCTCCCTGGGGCAGTTGCCCTGCTACCAAACAATGCTCTTAGTGTCCCAGCTGATCCCAACCCAAGTAAATGCTTATGCTGGGGATAATTGTTATACATATTTATTACACCGCAACATGCTGGTGTGCATCCCTAATATGGTGTATTAAACAAAGATACTATTGGGCCGACTTACTTTATTACAAAAGTTTTAACAGTAAATTACATCATACTACTAATGAATCTAACACGTTAAACATTCAGTTATGCTTGCTAGTTCACAAGGTCAAGGGTGGGTAGAAGACGGCAGGCAGGAGGGTGGGTAGTAGACGGCAGCAGTTGTACACACCAGGACGAGCGTGCAGTGGTCAATACGCCCCCAACATCCTCCACTCATCTGTCAAGGAAGATCATTTATACCGACTGAAGATTTTAGTTTTATTACAACTTCTGGGTTAAAGCATCAACTTGAATTATTCTTTGTGCTCTTAACTGGAAAATTTACCATTAACTCCCTTAATGGGTAGAGATATTTAAGAGTAAGGCTCCAGGAGTCTATATGGAAACGGGGAGTCAGATTAAATTGTCAGTTTGACCATAAATCACCTCGAGGCCGGACTTGGGACAATCTGACGCACATTGGTCAGTTAATACCTTTTATACGACTCTTCCTAGGGCGAGAAACTGTCTTCCCTCTAGAATAAAATTTACAAGATTCGAATTACAGTATATGCGATTCGAATATAGTGAACGGTGTGTTAACTTTACTCGCTCGTTCAGGCAATTTGCGTCAGAAATATCCGCTTCCGGCCTCAGTGTGAGCGGGTCCTTACTTTTCAGCCAAGAGGATTATTATGGGAAGGTGTGGTTCAGTAGTCCCACGTGGTCAGAGCTCCCACACAACAGTCTAGGAACGTTTTGTAGTTGGTCGAGTTCTTCAATACAGGTCTCGTGTGGCTTGTGTTTCTGGCAGTCACCTAGAAAATTTATAACAATTATTTTAAAGAATCTGTAGCTCCTGGGTTCCTGGCTTTTAACTGAATAAAGAATGTAATCCCGGATATTGTTAGTGCTATGTCCATTGGCTATTAATCTTTAAATATCAAAGGTGATTTTGTTTATGCTTCACCAAAATATAACTTCCCATAGCTTAAAATACAATTACTCAACATAAATTTTTTGACTATGCTAAAGTTCCATACTGCTGCCGTGACAAAAAATTGGGACAATTTATTTACTTTATTCCATTTGCACTGCCTGGCACATGCAAGAAACTCGAAGGCTCAATTATAAACGGATTCTTTCACAACACTTTAAAAACAAGGGGTCTCTGTACTCAAGAGGTCAAGTCATTGTATTAAAAGGTTTATTATGTCTTAATAGGTTAATTCTCTGTACTCTAAGGGTAAATATACCTTATAGGAACTTTCAACATACCCAAGGGGTTAAACTGGTTCTTACCCTTCTGTAGTGTTATCTCCTGACACGTATGAAGCGTCTCAACACAGCAGCAGTAAAGTAACTATTATAGATAACGTTCATTAAATCTTACCTCATGAGTGAATCCTGGTGTAGCACTGCTGTAAGCTTGGCCATGGGGAGCTGTTCACACGAGTGATGTTAACAAGGTAGCAGTCAATGGGTCAGTCAAGTCAGGTAAGGTGTTCATTAAGTCTACCGAGTTAAAATTCATCTGTTCAATTATCAGTTTAGATTACTTATTAGCCAGTGAGATGGTGATACCCCTCCAGCCAGAGGGCCCTGTAGGGCGCCCCTCCAGCCAAAAAAAAAGACCGACCGATTCCAGGGTAAAAAAAAGGTTAAGTGCATAATTATAATAAAATGCACCACCACGCCCAGTGCCAAATAAAGCACAGCAGCCATTTGGCATCAGGAAGAATAGATGCCACCTTGATTGGCTCTTGGTATAAAAAAGATAGAGGTACTGCCCTGGTCACCGCCAGCAATAACAGTCCACCGCCTCACCAGGTGCCACAAAAAATTGCACCACTTTGACCAATGCCAGAACAGCATCAAGAGTATAACCACAACAAACCAAGCTGAAGCACGAATCCTTCCCCATCCAGAGCCCCCCCTCCCATCACCCCCTCCACCCATTACCTCCCCTCACCCCCTCCCACCAGCTTATACACCAACCTACCCGCCTTGTAAGCTCCCCACGTGTTAAACCCTTAAGCTACTAGAATACATTTACCCAACCACCACAGGACTCGTATGGAATTACAGCTATGTACCAAACTACTATTATAAGTACACTACAATTACTACTACCTGAACATTGAAGGTTTCCATGCTTCTACACAAGCTCTGTACATGCAATAATGTTGTACATTTATCCACAAAACTCTCCCACACGTACATACAATACTGCTGCACTCAAAGCGGTCACACACCTGTACATACAATATTACACTGACAGCTGTAACCTTACACAAACAACCAAACATTCTGTACAGAGTTCACGCACAGTACAAACGAGCATATACACACTTCACATGGAGACAGCTACTCTCCTTTACCACCCACCCCCCCCCCACACACACACACATTTGCTCAGGGTGTTCACGTACAATGATTCACATTCTTTGGACCTCAGGTTATTACCATAATTTTGTCGCCTCTGCAGATAATTGTTGTCAGCCTCCGGTTGTCCTCCTGCGGGTCACGGCCGCCTCCGGTTGTCCTCCTGCGGGTCACGGCCGCCTCCGGTTGTCCTCCTGCGGGTCACGGCCGCCTCCGGTTGTCCTCCTGCGGGTCACGGCCGCCTCCGGTTGTCCTCCTGCGGGTCACGGCCGCCTCCGGTTGCCCTCCTGCGGGTCACGGCCGCCTCCGGTTGCCCTCCTGCGGGTCACTTAAGCCTCCGGATAGTTATGAAAGTTCCCTCTACCATTGATCATCTCATTGTAATTCACCTCTTAACGTTATTACTAAACATGACACTTTTGCCACAAACTATACTTGTACATCAGGCAAGAGAAGGTGGTAATATACTGTACTACACAGACCTGCTTAGTAGGTTGTGTGACCTCTTTCCACTCCGCACTTCGGGGGGGCCTCTTCAACTCCGCACTTCGGGGGCCTCTTCAACTCCGCACTTCGGGGGCCTCTTCAAACCCAGCTCACGCACTTCGGGGGGGGGCCTCTTCAACTCCGCACTTCGGGGGCCATCATCTTCCTGTAATAAGTGTACTTACGTTACTTAATTCATATTAAAAGCATTTTCAAATTTGTCCATCCTCCTGTTGTTATCACAGGAACTGTATAATATACTACACCATCTTGTGTGTGTGTCAATGACCAGACTTAACTATGGATCTAACAACTCCGCCATTAAAAATAACAAGTAACTCAAGCTGGCTTTCAAGGAGTTCCTTTTTGTCTTGTGATAACCAAATAGTAACGTCTTTAAAGGTACAAGCTGAAACATCTTCCCAAGCACACTTGTACACATGCCAGCATATGAACCGTCGCCTCACCTGTATCTACATGGACCCAGAGGTTCAGAGACCTGTGAAACCTGTGAATATCCGAGTTTATGAAGTGACAGGTGAAGAAACAAGGCTTTTGTTGGCGAGTGTACACACAGTATTACACGGATACACCTTTGTCAACCTTCTACACTTAAGGAAAATGGATAAAATATCTTGAACAATACACAAGCTTGATATGACTAAAGGGAGATCAAGTTACCTAAAAAAAAAAAGAGAAGCTCTCTGGTCTACCCAGTTCCACAGCATCCTCCTCCAGTCGTCCTCATCAGGGGCGCCTGCACTGTCACCACCAGTCCACCATCTGTCCACCTGTAATAAATTTAAGGTGAAAATACGGACATTCAGAAATGACTCAAATTACCTGGAGTTGTTAGGTTTAGTTAATTCAATAATTGTTTCAAGACATAATTGATAAATGTATAGTTAAATACACAAAAGAATTGATGTGACTAAGAGGGAGATAAATTTACCTGAGAAAAGAAGAAAAAGTAGTCGTCTGGTCTATCCACCGGCCCACGGCACCATCCTTGAGTCTCCCATCACCAGGCTGCCATAATCTGTAATAAACTTAAGGTGAGAAACCATTAACTTTGTTCTATATCGAGTAACAAAAGCTTAATTATTCTCTTGGGGTAAAAAGTCTAGAATTAAATACAATTCTTACAAAGCTCCTGAATAACGGGAAACTATGGTCTATTGGTTGGCCAAAAATCAACACGGTTTAAATACATCTCGAGTTACAATTCTTAGTAACACAAGTTAGTCTACACCAAAGAAAAACTTAACATGTGCTTATGCTCAAACTAAACTCTGCCAGACATATGACTACATTACCTACGTTCACTCAACATTCAGGTCAGAAAATCTTTTGAATGAAGCTACAGTTTGTCTGACACTTCAGATTCCTTTACAAGAGAACCAGTTGACATGACACCTTAAGTGACTACAGGTGCAGCTTTACAGTTATTGTCTTCAGCCACAATGTAAGAAACATGGTGATGGAATTTGACAAAAACTGTAAGAAGGTTGATGGAGAAGACCTCACTAACTCACCGTGACAATCCTGCTCATGAATTACTCAAGTCAAGAATTGAAAGACCACAACGACAAAATATTTCAAACTATTATTGAGAACACAATGAATAGTTTTTAAGAAGATTTATTGCATGATACAAGCAAGTTTGTGAACAGTTAAAGCAGTTCTTTAAGATTTGAAGCAACTTCTCAACTTTGTAAAACTTAATACTTAGTTCACAGTAGTCAGCGATGAATGCCTGGATGTTCCTTTTAAATCTGAGACTAATAAAGCAAAGATGCCAATAACTTTGCCAGTTGTGCTCTTAAAACAAAAAATAAAAGTCACTTTAAATCTCGCTTGGAAATTACCATGCGTCTCGTAAGCCACTTGCTAGCACCGTATGGGCTGTCAGTAAGGACCAGTTACACGTTGTCTCCTCGTGCCGAGCCACCGTCCCAGGGAGGGAGGGGAGGGGCTGCTTAGTGTTTTAAGCGAGAAATATTAATGTTCTTATATTGCCACTGAAGCGCTATTTTAACACACATGTCAGGATTTTCTCTCCTACTAGCGCCTGGCTATTGAGAGATACATGCCAAAGCTCGTACAAGAAACAACTATCATCAGTTAAACACTAAAAGTAAATGTTGTAGTGAGGACAACATACTGACGATCATAATGCTCATGTACCTCGACCAGTGTTGCATCTGGACGGATCTTGGTCATTCTACTTATAAGACGACGTTATGATGACATCACACAACTGGCTACCTTTTAGGGTCGTGTGTGAAATGTTCTGTCTACAGGCACTAACAAGCTCTGATTACCCAAGACTTAATGCCCACAAGAGTCCTGTTTTTCTCGAGGGACTTTGAAGATTGTAATGCAAGCAAGAACAAATGTGTTAACACCCTATACAGTTCAGTCAAGGGTGAAAATATTTGACAATATTGGGCCTCACGATCCTGATCAACTAAAAAAGGAACGGATGCCATCTGGTATGAAGGCAAACAGACTTGTTAAGTTACGGCAGAGTGCCTCAAGTGCTGGCATACAAGTCTATGATTTTGGTGACCAAGAAGCGTCATCACCTGTACCTTATGTATACTTATGTTCTTTCACAACAGTTAAGCTGAACTTTGCATTTATATTTTATTATTATTCTTGTATAATTAATAACCAATCGGTCCAAGCTTATTCTTAATGTAAGTAGATTTTGTCTCATACTTTTAGTATATCCAGAATTCTTTTTAATTATAAGAGAAAATAAGCATTTCAGCCAAATCTTAATTTCTGGCCTGAATAAAGACAAAAGTTCTTAGGTCATTCGGGAGCTTTGTAAGAGTTACTTTAAATTCTACACTTTGTTGTCCCTCAGTGGCCATACCAAGACCTCCGAGGCGGTGATGAATACAAGGCCAAAGTAAAGCATCCTGTGATTATACGTGCCAAACTTAATAAAACTCCCTAATGTTACCAGGCAAGGTTAAGTTAATGTGTTCACTCAGGTGATATAACCTTTGGGTGCTTAATCTTCTTGTGATCCAAACTTTATGATCGTAACAAAACCCTCCCGAGGAGATAGTTACCTGTAGTCTGCGGTGTAGTTAACCTGTTAACCTCTTAATTCTTCACCACAGGTTCTTCATCACAGGAACGTACGTGGACTTTGTGAGGTTCTTTAGGGGGTAAACTTGGGTCGCCTTTGAGCACCTCCGGCATCTTGAAGAGGGCACTTAACCCCTCAGGTGGGGGCCTCATCCACAAAGGTAATTGTCCTGTAATATAGAAAATGGCATAATTATTGACGTCATTTTGCATGTTAGGTTTTTAAAAATATATCAATCCAATATTACTTACGAGTATTTCACTGCATGTCAAACAATAGATATATCATGAACAAGGACATCACATTTAAGGTATATACAAAGTCACTTATACACGTGAATACCCTCCACTTATACACAACTTAAAAATCACTCCGTATATTCATATCCGCACAACAAACTATCCTCACTATATACTTCTGTACACTTATTTAAACGTCATACATGCTCCACTGTCACACGCCAGTCATACATGCTCCACTGTCACACACGCCAGTCACACACTGTACAGTCACACACACACACAGCCTAAGTATATGTCACTACTGAAAATACAAACTACAAATACTACAAAGTATGTTAACTACACATTCCGAAGGGTCCTAAGGTACACTACATTACAGAACACTGCACTGGCACTACAAAATACTGACACTACAGTACTACCTAAGCATTATTTACCAAGTTAAAACAAATTCCAACACGCTAAGATGTGCAAACTAAATTTATAATATCCGTGACAAACTATATACAACTTTGTCCTCGAACTACAGTACTGGTTAGGTTTTATCAAGTACCTAAATCCTCTTCCCAGATACAAATGAGAAGATAAACTCGTGGGTTATTTTGTTAAGGTTTACTGTATGTGGGAAGGAATATGAAGTTTGTGGAGTTTTTCCCCCACGACGATGAGTATTGGTGGACGGAACAAAAAAATTCAGCTCGATATTAGCGGAAATAACGGGGTATTCAACGTTTTCTTATGGCTGAATATTAGCGGAAATCACGGAATATTCAGCATTTATTGATACAATTTGAAACAAGTGAACGAGTATTTTCACGGCTCGACAGTAAACCTGTAGCAAAAGAAAGATTAATTCCAATACGTGTAATATATTGATGGGTGGATTAGGAACAGAAGAAACCTGTAATTTGTAATAACATTGAATAGGAGGCAATTGTCAGGATCCACTGTTATACACAGTTAATCTGAAAAACTAATTACAAAAACTAAATATTTATACCAGGAGATGTTTGTAAAAATTATACCACACTTCAGCTTCAACACAGAAAACACCGTCCTCTGGTTTGTCCTTGTAATTCCGTTTTTAAACCTGAATGAAACAAAACTTATTAATATCAGTACCTGTTTATACTAGCAGAGGAAAGATAGTAACAAGGGTTAACTACATAGAACTGTGAACTTCTGTAGGAAAAAAGTATCAAGTACTGTTCTGGCCATTTTCGATTCTGTTAGTGAAGGCATTTTACACTTGGAGGCGAGAGCTATAACCGAGGTCAAGCTACATGGTGTCCTGCCTCAGCCACCAACACACGGGATCTGGAAAACACAGGAACATAAATTAACATGAAGCAAATATAGTTTTCATTCCTCGTTCACCTCTTGCCAACACTTCCTCATACAGCACAGCTAACCAACGTGCCTCACTATATACCTGTACCATTTATGATGAACCAATTATGGATTTTTGAGGATTTCAATAAATATTTTAATTACCTAAATAATCCACCTGGCGGGATAACTATTCTCATCCCCTTCCAAAACCCTTTAATAAATCGTCTCAATTCGTTCCTTAAAGTTGGACAAGAACCTATAAACTTAGGTGGAAAATTAGAGTAGAATAACTTTGGTATTGCAGTTTCGGCCAAGACACGGCCGACTGTTTTAACCATCCCCAACCTTAACATCTTATTTGGCGTATTTATAGCCCCATTTTAACCAAGTGGCAAAGAATAATAACACCAGAGAATAATTTTAGTTTTTTTCATACTTTTTTCTTAGGGGGGGACGGGTCCTTTTCCCCGGAAAGAAATGTCAAATTCGATTAAGTCAAACACCAAAATACACAGAATAAACTAATTACTAAACTACTGGGCATATTGACCGAAACTGCAATTTTACCAACTATTACTGTAATTTTTAACACGAACTAAATTCTTTACAAAATGTCCATCTAATAATAATAATATCCATCTACACATTAACTAAACCACAATAATTCCTTAACCAAATCTTAATAGGGAAAAGTTATCTTCCTCAATAACCAGAACATGACAAATCTTACATTCAAACTTAAGGAAACTCGGGGATTAAGCCGCCCATACACTATCAAATTACGTCATTTAAACTTGCATGTGGCCACGTCAACACCGGTGTAAATCCTTCCCTTAATTCATTATTGGGTACTTAAACATGATCCGTACTACAAGTCAATTATTTCATACGAATTATCCTGTGGTCTATGTTAGGTTAATGTTTACTATATAATTAACTCCTCATGAGCTCCACGAGGGTGACAACCAAGGAATCAATAACGAAAGCTAAACTACTTAGGCCTATTAACTTTTCTTCGATACTTTACCTCAAACTATTTCAAGCTAGTTTTTTCTTCTTTACTCGTCAGTTTTGTGACTTACATTATATGACCATCTTGCAGGAAACTATGAATTAATACGAGGAGGTGGAATAATCTATTGGGCCGACCACTTTAAAACTAAAAAGTGGGGCAACACCAGTCTATATCCTCTATTATTTCTTTGTAAATCACCTTTTCCTGCTCACTTGCCGAGGCGTAACAGGACCTAAGATAATCTGAAATATCCTCGAGGACTATAGGAGACCCAGGCAATAACAAATTAGCAGACAAATTTGACTCGACAAAGCAGCCTAACATGGCGTCGTCGGCTAAACATTATACCCCGACAGCACCTGTGATTAAAACACCCCAAATTTCACTAACTTCTTTATATAACGTTGATACTTGTTGCTTAAAATGTGGCTGGAATATTTATGCACGATATTAATTAGTATTTGGAGTGTGGGAGTCAGTAAACGCCACGACTTTTTGTACTTACCGGCGGCGGCTGTAGTGAGCAGAGCAGTGAAAGAGCCACGTCGTCAACACTTCCCTCATGTCGTAGAGTTCAAAGTTCAGCTTTTCCTGCCCCTCCCTCCCTCCCTCCCTCCCAGACGACCAAGTTCATCCTCGCCTCCTCCCCCACATTGAATCATCTCCAGGTTGAAGCTCATTTCCAAAAGACGTGGTAATGAGGGTGGGAATTTGAATATTATGTTTAAAGATGAAAACCAGATATATTTTGATAATGCCCTGACGTTCATACACACATAAACTAGTTATTATTTAATGAATCATCCAGGCGTGAATCATAGTTCGACTCCTAATTCAGTGTTTGCTCGTCTGATTCTGAACTATGAGGGAAGGCAAGGAGAATGACAATAGTTTACGTTGTTTTAATTAATATCATTCATAATACTCAAGGTTTGTCTGTCTCCCTTCTTGCCCAGAATAGTTACCAGCCCTCAAGGAATTTAAATGATATTTCAGTGTGAAGATAAATGATTAACATAAAAAATAAAGGAAGTTAATACTCTTAATTTCCACAGAAAACGTGAAGCAGAAATTCAAACCATTGAAACACCAAACCCGAACCCGTAACCACTCCCCGCATGCAAGAAACGAGTCATGTTTCAATGTCCCTGAGTATACCAAGAGGTTTTACTACGGGCTCGCTACACACTATATATCTACTGCAGCGCTCGACATGGAGGTTTGACGAAAAAATTAACTAATTTCAATATTGTTAGTTTATTTTACCGCCACACCTCCCTGTTGAGCACTGCAGTGCGGTGTCCTTCGTAACTCAAAATTTTTAAAACTCTGGTTGTAACAAGCGGCTGACGAACCGATCAGTGGCGAAGAGGATAAAAGCAAACTAAAAGTGAAATGCTTCCGGGAGCTGCTGTGAGAGGCCGAGTTGTTGTTATAACTTTATTATTGCGCTTCGACAACGAGGGTATTTAAGTGCGTTGCATAGTTACTAATACATTAGTCTAACAACGATAAAAATTATGAAAGTTAGAACTCTGTGTAGGAGGCCGAGACAGGTGACTATATACCCGAGTTCCTGGTGCCTCAAGCATTTTTTACGTTTTCTTTGAATTAATTATTAGAGAAAACAACACTAAATTGTTGGGGTAACTGTTCTATTTAAAGTTTTTCATACCCTTTTTTCTTTTTATTGTAGAATATATGCCATTATTTCTAAATTTGCGATGTTTTATCAACTATTAAGTTAATACTAAAGCAAATCATCAATATTTTTCGCCTATATCATACTAATGAGTTCTTTAGTAAGGATGGTATGTGATTATTTCACTGAAGTTACTGTTATGATAACTTCATTAACACACCTGACTATACAGTAGATACCTGTATACCTGTAAGCTGTATAGTTAACAGATAAGAACATAATGATAAAGTGAACAGCAACGGGCTTATTGACCCACACCATCTCATCACTTATATGAGCCACATTATCAAGTTTGTAGACGACATGAAAATATTTGAAACCAATACAAGTCATGATTGAGGGCCTTACGGCTAACAACCCTTCAGACAAGTCACAACAGGGTAGATCTGATTGAAATATTCACAGTCTAAACCTGGAAGGAAAACTTGAACAACAGGACATTTGTTTGTGATTTCAGGCACCACCAACACGAGAGAACAACTACACACACACACACACACACACACACACACACACACACACACACACACACACACACACACACACACACACACACACACACACACACACACACACACACACACACACACACACACACACACACACACACACACACACACACACACACACACACACACACACACACACACACATAGATAGATAGATAGATAAATGAATAGATAGATAGATAGATAGATAGATAGATAGATTAAAACACTTCCTCCCCACCACACTTCATCGCCACAACAGCACCAGTAACCTCTCAGGGTACGAGAAAAAAAAAATTAATATTCAAACATTTAAAGAGAAATTAATATTGATAGACCAGGCTGTCAGGTACGGCACAGGAATGAAAAAGAAGGATAATATAAGTGGATTTATTTTGTTTATTTAGAAGGTGAATATAATGTATAGTATTAAAACTTATGTTACTACCACACGAGTCAATGAACTGCACTTGCAAGCACAGTTTATTGAGGAAAATATAATATTATTTCAATTTACCTTTAAGAAAAAATAGTAGCCTAACATAGTATTGTATATAAATGAAAATATCACCTATAACAAACGACACAGAACCTAACCTAACCACACAGTTTAATACGTATATAAAGATGTATTGATATAAACAAAATGCTTGATAGTCCTGCTTACGTTGACGCGATATATTTCAGAGTTTGGGTAACTTTTCCTGGTTCTTGCCCGACACCAATGCAGCGCCCAGACACCTTCACTTGTTCCTCGCCCGCGACCCAAGACAGTGTTCATCATGGTCACACCGACGATTGTAAGAGTCTGGGTCTGTGTTTGCGTTTCGTTTATGACCTTGGTGATAGACGGGAGAGAGACGTCTAGCAGCGATGACAGAGGTAAGTTGTAGTGGTGTAGGAGTGGTGGTGATGATGGTGGTGAGGTGGTGATGATGGTGGTGATGATGGTGGTGAGGTGGTGTGGTGGTGATGTTGGTGGTGTGGTGGTGAAGTGGTGTGGTGATAAGGTGATGGTGGTGTGGTGGTGATGGTGGTGATGAGGTGGTGATGCTGGTGTTAGTGATAGTGATGGTGATAGTGGTAATGGTGGTGATTGTGGTGGTGAAGTTATATTACAAGCAAAAAAACAAAAGAGTCTACAAAACATGAGTGAGGTACTCTGGTCTCCTGGGCTAGACACTGAGGGAGGGAACACAGGGAGAGTGATCAGGTGGACGAGGACTGTGGTGAGCTGTGGTGTTGGTTGTGGGCGTCACGGCAGGAGCAGAGAGGCGGGCGTGAAGGAGGTGGGCAATCTGGGAACGATTTCTGAGGTGTGTGGTGGAAAGGGGGGGGTAGAGGAGGGGCCTGGGGGGAGGAGCCTAGAGGGGGAGGTTGGAGGAAGAGCCTGGGGGGGAGGAGCCTTAAGGGGGAGGTTGGAGGAAGAGCCTGGAGGGACAAGTGACATCATATACTCTATATTTAGTCGTGTTATTCTACTCCAGTTATGTGTAATCTACCCTTGAGGATTGTTCATCTACTCAAAACATAATTAAAATCTACCCTAACTCATAATCTACTCTCACCTCTATCAACTACCTCTTAACTAACTACTACTACTACTACTCTCAGCTCTATCAACTACCTCTTAACTAACTACTACTACTACTACTCTCAGCTCTATCAACTACCTCTCAACTAACTACTACTACTACTACTCTCAGCTCTCCATGTGGTGGGTCTGGTGGCCGCTGAGACCGTGGCTGAGAAGTACTTCCTTCACTCAGCGTGTAGACTCAAGTATCCAAGTGTTAAGGTGAGTCTAAGTGTATCTTTAGGGTGAAGTGTGTTGTGTGTGAGGAGAGACAGACAGACAGACCCGGAGACAGAGTGAGAGAGACAGACAGACAGACCCGGAGACAGAGTGAGAGAGACAGACAGACAGACAGACAGACAGACAGACAGACAGACACTCCTTCAAATTAAAAAAATAAATAAATAAAAAAGTCCCGGTATAAGCCTCCACTCCCTGGCCCCTCGTCAACTTCTCCTCATAAGGATGGATGGCCATTTGAATCCCCTCCTTCCCTGGCAGATGATGAGGTCTTGGTGTCCTTCAGGGAGATATGAGGAGGACTCAAGGCTCAAGGACCATCTCGAGAGCCTGCCTGAGGAGGACCTTGTTATCGTCACTAATTTGTGAGTAATATTTCAGATTTTTTTCTAGTTTTTCTTTCTCTTCCAATTATTGGTTTTTTTCTATACGTATCGGGTTGTTTTTGTGCTCTTTCTAAATCGGCTTTTCTATTATCTCTAATTCGGCTTTTTTATTCTCTCTAAATCGGCATTTTTGTTCTCTCGAAATCGGCTTTTTTGTCCTCAATAAATCGATTTCATTGTTTTCTCTAAATCGACTTCATTTTCCTCTCTTCATCGACCTCTTGTCCTCTGACACTCGGCTTTTTCTCTTCACTAAAACAAAAACTTATCCGATATCCCGCTTTCTGTCCTCTCGATATCGGCTGATGAATTTTATGAGTATCGGATCCACAAGTTTCCGCATAAAGTGACCTTTTCTTCTCCTGGTGACATATGGGTTAATAATCTGCCTATCGAGAGAGAGAGAGAGAGAGAGAGAGAGAGAGAGAGAGAGAGAGAGAGAGAGGAGGGGACATCAAACAACATAAGAATAACACTGAGACTCTGCCTAACCTAACCTAACCTAACCTAACCTAACCTACAGTAGATGCGTTCCTTCATATATAAGCTAAATCATTACAACTGTCGAATATTAATTAATTTTACCTGTGTGTGTGTGTGTGTGTGTGTGTGTGCAGGTGACGCTACAGGCACTAGTTGGCACCTTCACCGCCTGCCTCAGACAGGTCAGGTGAAGACGAAGAAAGCAGCTTTAGTAAATTGGCTCTTAAGATGGAGGTGTTGGCCCGGGAGGAGAAGTAGGAGGAGGAGGAGGAGGACGATTAAAGGAGGAAGAGGTGAGGAGAGGAGAAACAGGTGGAGGAGGATTAAGAGAGAGGGGAGAGAGGTGAGGGGAGGGGAAGGAGAAGGAAAATGACATGGATGAGAATGACGAAGAGAGAGAAAGAGATAGACAAGATAATGAGAGGATATCCACACGACAGACGAAAGGATGAAGAGGAGAAGAGAGACACAAGAGAAGAGAACAGAAGACTTAGAAAAACCATCAAAACAATAAACATAAACGGAAACAACAAGAGAACAAGAGAAACAAAAGAAAAGGAAATAAACGAAAAGAAGAAATTATAAGATCACCAACGTCACCAAAATTCTCCAGGAAACAAGTGACAATCGCATCAATCTCGGAGGAGTGTATCAGGGGTACTCGACCCTACTATGGTGATGACCTGACGTAACTGATCCCCTTTTATTGGTGTTGGAGAGGAGGAGGAGGAGGGTAGGGGGAGGGTAGGGGAAGGGAGGGGGAAGAGGGTAGGGGCAGGAGGAGGGGAGATTGAGATAAAGGAGGAGGTAGTAGGGAGAGGTTAGAAAGAGAGGAGGAAGAGGAGGGTGAGGAGAAGGAGGAGGGACTCAGAGGGGAGAGGAGGAAGAGGAGGGTGAGGAGAAGGAGGAGAGAGAGAGAGAGAGAGAGAGAGAGAGAAGCGGGACAAATTTCTTCCCCACTTCAACGGGGACAATCAATTCAGCTCCGACGCAGAAAACTCTAAGAGAACCACTTTACCAGTCCTTACCCTGTCTGTCTGTCTGTCTGTAGAGCCATACAACGATGAATAAAAACTCCTCGTGTGTGTGAGAGAGAGAGAGAGAGAGAGAGAGAGAGATACCTTTCATGTTTTGCTTCTCCACTACAGACGTGATGAGTTTGTTTACCTTCTGGCCTCCTATGATGACGTCAGAAGACAGCTGATCGACACTGACCAATCACTGATCGTGGCCGACCTGTCATTCATTAAGACGACTGAGGGCGAGAGGGGCAGAGAGGAGGAGGAGAAGAGAGGGGAAGAGGAACAAGAAGAGGAGGAAAAACAAGAGAAAGAGGAGAAGAACGGAAATAGAGATGAAGATAATTATAAAAAGGAAGAGAATGAAAGAAAGGAAGTCGAGGATCCAGAAGACGAAGGAAAAACAGGAAATAAAAACAAGACGAAAAAATATATAAACGAAAAGAAAGAAGAGAAAAAGGAAAGTAAGATGATAAAGATGGAAACAGGGAAATCATCTGATAACATTAGTGCAAATGAGAAACATAAGATAAATGAGGTGGAAGGTAAGAATGAGACTCATGACCCTGTTGACGCGGGAGGAGAGAGAATGGAAGAAGAGGCAGAGAGACGTAAGCCAGTCGATGAAGAAGAAGAGAAGGAGGAAGAGAAAGAGGAGGAGGAGGAGGAAGAGAAAGAGGAGGAGGAGGAAGATAATATCGTTCGACGTGTATTGAAAGGTAAGAATTTCTCGATGATTTTGTTATTACTTAGTGTATATATTTATTGACAGAGAGAGAGAGAGAGAGAGAGAGAGAGAGAGTTAATAAGAATCATGAACCAAAAGACGATCATCATCTAACACTTTATAAACACAATCATAAAACAAAAGACAATCGTCATATAAGAGTTTACCGCCACTATTGAAGAGTTTTATATTGGTGTCTATTGTGCAGTGGAGGGTCGAGGAATTCGTTCATTAACCACATTCCTGGAGTTTATACTTTACTCTGTCTCTCGGGAAGATCTAAATTCAATTCTAACTTCACGGGAGACGAAAATTCCTTTATATATTGTTACAGACCAGATTATATAAGATTTATTTCAAAACTGGTTGACTTATGTTACGATGTGTGGGAGGTGGTGGTGTCTTAGTTATGTGCAGTAAATTATTGTTTGGTTTAAAAATCATCTTTGTATTGTGTGGAAAGACGTCAGCAGTTGGAACACACACACACACACACACACACACACACACACACACACACACACATTACTTACATCGTTACACATAATCCAATACATTATCTCACCGCCTCAAAACATAATACTAATAAGAGCTTAAATATATATAATTCACAATACAGAATCACTTTGTACTCATTGCGATAAATAATTACCTGGATTATGTACATTCACCTATGACCCAATTAAGTTGATTAAATATTTAGGTAATTAAAGACAGACTGTGATAATTACCTATAATTACCCTTGATTAATTATTCTTTCGTTGGTTTTAATTGGTTGTGTTTATATTTGGCTTTTAAATCCAACCAATGACGATTGTTTTTATCTGTTCTAATCTCAGCCAATCAAGTGCGTGATTATTTGTATTACGAATTTCCCTAGCCAATCATTGACGTTTAATGGCTGGCCAAATATTCCTTCAACCAATTAGCATTTTATCCCTGTCACCTAATGATATCAAACGAGTGAGTGAGTGAGTGAGTGAGTGAGTGAGTGAAATACGTCATTAGCCAATCAAAACTCACAAACAGTGCTAATCATTCTCTCTCCCCCTCCTACCCCCACACCCACTACAGGAGGAACTGTGATAGGTCGGGTTGGGTCACTCCTGAAGGCGCTGAGGGAGGGATCAGCCAACACCCAGGAGGTCATCCGGGACACGACTGCCCAGCATGTTGTCTACGGTAACAGGCAAAGAGGTAGGTCATGGGGTGAAGAGGGGAGAGTAGGTGGTGGGTGAGGTGGGGAGAGTAGGTGGTGGGTGAGGTGGGGAGAGTAGGTGGTGGGTGAGGTGGGGAGAGTAGGTGGTGGGTGAGGTGGGGAGAGTAGGTGGTGGGTGAGGTGGGGAGAGTAAAGTCAGAATCAACACATGTTCGGTGATGTTCCTTTTTTTTCGTTTTCTTCTTTTTATTCCTCTTCTATCTCAATGTCTCAAGAATTTTCTCCCGTTTTTTTCTACTTCCCCATGCTCCTCTCTTTTCCTTTCTCTCTCTCTCTCTCTCTCTCTCTATGCTTCTCCATGCTCTCTCTCTCTCTCTCTCTCTCTCCAGGCCGTATTACCTGGAGTTACACTTTGGATCCCGTATATTCGCCAGGCTTCAGCAGAGACTCTCAACTACAGCACCAACTCCCACACAGCGAACATCTCCAACAACTAATCTTCTCAGCGAATACACCAGGTTTATTTATTAGTTTTTATCCACCCTCTCCTCTCAGCGAGTCTCTCCTTATATTTTCCTCAATTTTATATGTTTTTTGCTTTCCTTTCCTTTCCTTTCCTTTCCTTTCCTTTCCTCTCCTTTCCTTTCCTTTCCTTTCCTTTCCTTTCCTTTCCTTTCCTTTCCTCTCCTCTCCTTTCCTCCTCTTGGTAATACGTCCTTCACGCCTGACCAACACTCCCAAGCAACAAACGCTCCCCAGAATAAGGTTTTGGTGCGAAATCAATACCCGAAATGCGTTCTTGTATGGCCGCTGGTGAGGTCCGGGAGATTACTTCTCTTATATACCACTGGACATGACTTTAAGCCTCATGGAAGGAATGAGTCTCACTGAACCCATTCTTACCCAGGTAAAAATATCACTTAGGTTCTTATATCACGGGAAGGGAAGAAGTATTCACACTTCACGGGCCAAAAAATATGTTTTAAAAGATCTTATTTCACTTATTTTTTTTCCTTCGTGATCGTAAATCTTCTCAGGTGTTGAATTGACCTTCTACTGACATCTATACCGACGCGTATAAAGTATTGGTTGTTGGTAATACTCAAGATGCTTAAGTCAAGATGCATATAATACACTCGGAACAGGATATTGTTATGTTATTTAAGTGAATGATGGGAGAGAGAGAGAATAAATAAAAGTGAATAAAAAAGAGTGTGAATGACAGGAGAGAATCTGTGTAAGGCTCAGAGGCTCAGACCATCCCCTCCCATACCGGTAAAAGATTCTGAATAAAAAAAGAGAGAAAACTTCTGTTGAACAGGAAACGCTCGACACAACTTAAAAAAACCAACACGGCTTTTCCTGTACACCAGGAGGCTACGACTAGGTATAGGTGAAGTAAAGGTAGCCGTAACTCTGTAAACAAAAGACAATCGCCTCTGAATCTATAAACAAAATGCTGTTGCCTCTGAGTATATAAACAAAATACTATCGCCACAGAATCTATAAATATAATACAATCGCCTCTGAGTCTATAAACAAAACACAATCGCCTTTGAATCTATAAACAAAACACAATCGCCTCTGAGTCTATAAACAAAACACAATCGCCTTTGAATCTATAAACAAAACACAATCGCCTCTGTATATAAGAAATCAACACACAATATATTACCTTACCACAGAGAGCCGAGATATCACAGTGTATTCGTCTGAAGCTTAACAATATTTTCCCCAATTTCTTCCAACAAATTTACTTTCATATATTGTTTCTAAATTGTTCTACTGGGACGGGCGACAGGGTTCCTCTATATGCTGGTGGTGTGTGTGTGTTGGCCGGTAGGGGGCAGTACATGACACTTAAGGGGTCAGCCATCACAGGTTTAACTTAAGCACGACACTGATTTTGTTTACTTCCGGAAATACACTATGAATATTTTCTATACACACAGATATACACATAAATCTATATACACTCAGATCTATACACACACGAAGTCTCCACAAGTAAGGTCAGGTGGTCAGGTCAATCTACACGTGTGTGTGTGTGTGTGTCTGTCTCACTTCACTATTAGACGATCACACACTAACCACCATACACACAACACACCTAGCCTTAACTACCCAACAGCCTCATTACAAACAAACCGGTCGTCTCAACAATCATTTATCTGTAACTTGGATTCATAGATTACTTTAGTATTTGTTGTTTAAGTTAACCTAACATAACCTAACCTAACCCCGCAGGTATTGTTAGGGTGTATAATAATCAGGTGAATAAAGTTTGGAGAGAGATAGAGGGAGAGAGAGAGAGAGAGAGAGAGAGAGAGAGAGAGAGAGTCTTCATGTAATCCAAATTCTATTATAATTCCTTCAATAACATCATGTCTCCATCTCCATTTGCTTTCATTTCTAATTATTTTTATTCCTTCTCTTACCCATTCCTTCCTTCCTCCCTTCCCTCTCCACCAGGAAACTTGGTAACGACTCTGCCACTACGAGTTGAGTTCACACCTGAAGGGGGCGCTGAAGGGGACGTGACTCGGCCCTTCCTCGTGTTCAATAAGGAGGATGGGATGGACTTCTACAACCTGATAGAGGGGGTGGGGGAGGGGCGAGAGGCGTGTCCCTACACCACCCACGCCACGCCCACTTATGTGAGTCCCCTAAGCTGATTGGTTGATTAGAATATGACGCTTTGGTTTTGTTATACATACATACATACATACATACATACATACATACATACATACATACATACATACATACATACGCTTGTAAAAAAAACTTTCATCCTCCTTACCTCCCTTATCTCCCTTACCTACCTCCCTTACCAACCTTAGTTACCTTATCCACATGTCTCTTCCTACAGGATGAAGGCCGCCCACGGGTGCTGGCGCTGCTCCTGCTGGGGGGGACATGGGCGCCCTTCCTGCAGGAGGTGTTGAAGGGCTTCGCTGCACAGGATTACCCCAAGGATAGAATGGACGTTTGGATACATGCTAAGGTGAGGAGTGGATAGATAGATGGAGAGATGGATAGGTAGATATATATATATATATATATATATATATATATATATATATATATATATATATATATATATATGGAGAGAGGTGGAGAGAAGGTTCTTGACGTCTACTTGGGCCCTCTCACCACCAGCCAACCATGATACTAAAGGTTGGGTAAGAAGTGTCAGGAGAGTGTCAGGAGAAGTGTCAGGAAGGTGTCAGGAGAAGTGTCAGGAAGGTGTCAGGAGAGTGTCATTTAGCTCGGGGGGGGGGGACGGCATGCCAGGGCAGAGAGGAGTTTCTTTCATTTACGGTCGAGAGGGAGAGGGAGAGGGTGTGAGAGGGAAGGAAAATGAGTAGGGAGAGAGAAGAGGAAGAGGGAGGGAGAGGGGGAGAATAAAAGCAGAAGAGAGGGAAGGAGGGAGAAGACAATGTTAAGAAAAATATATAAATGCATAAAATAAACGGAAATAAATCTATACAAGTCATCCCACAACACCACGTTCCGTTTTCTTTCACGATCAGGTACAGCTCATGAATTATACCAGTTTACGTAATGATAACTGGCTGTTGTTTATTGATGACACTGTATGATTATCACAAATCAACCTTATTTGTTTGATCATTTCTTTCACGTCATCTCGTTTCTTTCAGGCTGGACAACAGGAGAGAGAAATAACCAACTTTGTGGAGGAACATGGTGATGACTACTCTACCTTGGAGCTGGTTAATGATCTGGTGTTTGAGCCTCAGATGGTGAAGTAAGTGGCTAGTTGAAGGTAGTTAAGGGTAGCTAAGGGTAGTTAGTAGTTAAGGGTTGTTAGTAGTTAAGGGTCAATACTGCACTCGACCGCTAGGGTGAACTAGGAGCGGCCGGGAATTGAAATACTGATGCAGGAGACGAGCGCTGTTAGTAGTTAAGAGATAATGAGGTCCCCTTGTTAATGGGTTCATCTTCAAGGTTAATGGCAGTAACGGCACCCCTTCACCTCCCCCTTCATGACCGTCAGAGGCTGGGTCGTCTGCCTGACACAGCTACGCATGCATGATAAATGGTAGAAATCTATGACGACGCTAACAAGGGCAATTATTAAGGCCCTGTGTGCGTGTGTGCGTGTGTGTGTGTGTGTGTGCGTGTGTGTGTGTGTGTGTGTGTGTGTTATAAGATCATCAAGTCTCTCTTACAGTCTCTTTACGTCTCTCCATTTAATTGATATAATAATTGTCTCTCAGGGATTCCTCACCCCCTTCTCATTTGTCTCTCTCTCTCTCTCAATTAAGCCTTGACTGTGTGTCGTGTGTCTCACCTCAGGACTGTCTCTTGATCCTCCCACGTCTCTCACAGTCTCGACGAGCTAACAAGGGGTGGACGAGGACGTATATTTATGGTATATATTGCAACTGCGTTCTCTCTCTCTCTCTCTCTCTCTCTCTCTCTCTCTCTCTCGACTTGCCAATTGTTTCAGTCTGTGGGACCATTGACCAGCGACTCGTGGTTGGTATTAACAAAGGTAGATGACAAAGGTAAAATGAAATAAAAACAAAAACAAAGAATAAGACAAAAATGATGTAAATAAGGCATAACACAAACAACATTATGGAACCTTAAGTTTTATATATAGACCAAAGACAATAAGTTAAACACACAAGTTGACCTGTTGTGTTACACTCTTGACTTCACCTACACACGACCTACACACGACCTACACACGACCTACACACCAACATTGTTATTGTTGCGGAGGTTTATTCTTGCCGCCTTATGTTATAAACGGGAAATTACTGCCACAGTGAGGGCGGTACAAGGTCACAATGGGTCAGGAGAGGTCACAAGAGGTCAGGAGAGGTCACAAGGAGTCAGGGGAGGTCATAAGGGGTCAATAGAGGTCACAAGAGGTCAGGAGAGGTCATCAGCACACGGGGTCATTATGCCAGTGATAGTTGACCTGGTGGTGACTCCTGGGTTGACACAGGGTCACATAGGGTCACACCACAAGGTCATGGAAGGTTACCAGTACATGGCGGCCTCAGGGTCGTTGCGCCAGTACATGGCTGACCTGGCGGTGACCTCGGGGTCATGGGCGGCCATCTTCTTCCAGTAATTGTCGGCCATCTTGGCGTAGTGAGGACTGCGGGTAGACATACGCTGATAGAAGAAGGCGGACTGGGCCATGGCCTCAGGGTCGCTGGAGGTGGCCTTGCGGGTCTTCATGGCCGCCTTGGCCGCTTCCTCAGGGTCCTCTACGGACATTATCCGCCAGTACATGGACGCTGTCGCTGACGCAAGCGGGTGCCGCCCGATC
>NW_024745073.1:8548784-8593784 GCF_018991925.1 Homarus americanus | reverse complement strand
GAAGGAAGGAAGGAGGGTGGGAGGGAAGGAAGGAGGAAGGGAGGGAGGGAGGGAAAGATGGCGTGACTGTGTCTCACCAACACCTCTCCTTCATCCTCCTCAAGATACAACTAATGATTCACAATCTCATTTAGCATTTACTTTCATGGTGGTCACCTGTACACACACACACACACACAGACACACACACACACGCTGGTCCTCTATACCCTCACCTCTGTCTCCTAACCTAACCTAACCTCACCCTACACACCTGTATACACACCTCCACCTGTATACACCCACAGAGTAATTACCGAAGAGTTCTCACCTTCCAATTACCTATAAGCTCCTGTTTTCCTTTGCCCTCCCGCCACTGTGCTGGGCAGAGGATGTAGTGTGTTGATACGTTACGGTATAGGAGTATGACCCCTTTTAGATTCCTGAGGTGTATTGGCTTTCAGGGAAGGTGGAGGTGTGGGGAGAGGGGGAGGTGTGGGTGTGGGGAGAAGGGGAAGTGGGGGTCTAAAAAGGGTGGAGGGGTAAGGTATTCCTCCCCACCTTCCCTCTGTACGTATATTGGTGATGAATTCCAGGAAAGTAGAGCTTTGTGGACCAGGTCTTATCCAATACTTGTTGATGTAAGGTGTGTGTGGAGAGGTAGTGGTGCGTGGGCGGGGGTGAACGAGGTGAGGGAGTCGGAGATGAGTGGGTGGGTGGAGAGAGGAGTGGAGGTGAGGGTAGGGCAGGGACACGTAGGAGAAGAATGAGGAGGAAGAAGAGGGAAGTGTAGAACGTGAAGCCTGAAGCTGTCACCTACCATTAATACGCACACC
Organism: Homarus americanus; assembly: GCF_018991925.1. Taxonomy (NCBI): domain Eukaryota; kingdom Metazoa; phylum Arthropoda; class Malacostraca; order Decapoda; family Nephropidae; genus Homarus; species Homarus americanus. Next base: position 8,592,969 of record NW_024745073.1, on the reverse strand, counting down.
CCCCCCACACCCACAATGATGTAAATTTGACTCAAGACCAAACACATTGAATATATCTTTAAAGGCTCACAAGTTTTTGTCACTGGCACCAAATTTACACACTTGAGTTTATACAATACTAAGGTCAGTGTGAAGATGAGGTGGAGGCACTTTGCAGGAGTTACCCCTTTGAGGTATCATTTTATTTTACATTTTCTATGTATTTATTCATTTTGCTTATCTGTGAGTCTTCCTCCACACTCTCCCTCCCTCTCTCCACACTCTCCCTCCGTCTCTCCACACTCTCCCTCCCTCTCTCCATACTCTCCTCCCTCCTTTCCTCTCTCCACACTCTCCCTCATTCTTCTCAGAGATGGTGAAAGGGGCACTCCTCTAGATCTATCCTTAATGAATTTCTCTTTGACGTCTTATTTTGTACGTGAGAGAACATGAACTATACAAGATGGACCATCCGCTCGAGCTTAAGGCGTTTACGAGTCAGCCCAGGGTGTCAGCTAGTTCCGTGGGCCTGACATCACTTAACACAACAGGTTGAAGGAGTCAGTCCAGGCGTCAGCTAGTTCCGTGGGCCTGACATCACTAAGAAGGAACAAATAGATCTCCCTGCAGTTTAGTATAGTCTGCCCCGTAATGTCCTCCATTTTCTACCAACACACCCCATGAGACGCCTTAATTAACACCTACTGATTAAAACACAAAGAAAAACAAAAGAAAGTGGAAATTAAAACCGCGGTAATTAAGACTTTGATTAAAACTACGAAAGAAACTTGAAAACAAACTCTTGATTGACTGGAGAATGCCAAAACTTTTCGACCAATCAGAATCTAGAAGGTATAAAGACTTCTGACCAATTACAATGCAATATAAGTGACGATATATATAGCACACTTTAAAATACTTAGAACATTTTACAGTTATTTATTTATTGAACGAAACTCTGTGATATTTGCTATAGATAATGGTTAGCTTAGGTTAGGTTAGGATAGGTTACCGTTATGGTGGTTAATTAATAATCATATAAAATAATCCCAGGTGTCTAATCTTCAGGTGATCCCAAATAACACATCATTATAGCCAGGTGTTCACCCTCAGGGACAGGTGTGACGCTGTGAGGTGTGCCTTCCTGGTGATGATGGAGCCTCAGGTAGTGTTAGAGGACCCTACCACCATCTCCTCCCTCATCGCCTCCGACGTGTGAGTTACGACGTCAATAGTATCATGACGTCAATAGTATCATGACGTCAGTGGGTATTATGACGTTAGTAATATTGTGACGTTGGTGGTATGCGAGTTATGACGTCAGTAGTATTATGAGTTACGAAGTCAGTAGTATGTAATAATTAATAGAAAATAAATAATAGTAATAGTAATAATTAACTCTTGATGAACGAGAAACAACTACAGCTTGAACACAGCACCTTCTCCGCCTTCTACAGGTCAGTGGTGGGTCCCCTCCTGAAGCGTAGGATGACTGGTGAAGGAGGCGAGGTCAACTTTGTCCTGAGTGATGACTCCGGCGAACAGTGGGACAAAATCATACGCCGACGGATCTTCAAGTAGGTAGTGTAGTGTAGTGTAGTGTAGTGTAGTGTAGTGTAGTGTAGTGTAGTGTTGGTTCACAAATGACTGAGAGACTACTGCTGAGGTAATGACTGAGAGACTACTGCTGAGGTAATGACTGAGAGACTACTGCTGAGGTAATGACTGAGAGACTACTGCTGAGGTAATGACTGAGAGACTACTGCTGAGGTAATGACTGAGAGACTACTGCTGAGGTAATGACTGAGAGACTACTGCTGAGGTAATGACTGAGACTACTGCTGAGGTAATGACTGAGAGACTACTGCTGAGGTAATGACTGAGAGACTACTGCTGAGGTAATGACTGAGAGACTACTGCTGAGGTAATGACTGAGAGATCACTGCTGAGGTAATGACTGAGAGACTACTGCTGAGGTAATGACTGAGAGACTACTGCTGAGGTAATGACTGAGAGACTACTGCTGAGGTAATGACTGAGAGACTACTGCTGAGGTAATGACTGAGAGACTACTGCTGAGGTAATGACTGAGAGACTACTGCTGAGGTAATGACTGAGAGACTACTGCTGAGGTAATGACTGAGAGACTACTGCTGAGGTAATGACTGAGAGACTACTGCTGAGGTAATGACTGAGAGACTACTGCTGAGGTAATGACTGAGAGACTACTGCTGAGGTAATGACTGAGAGACTACTGCTGAGGGTGTGAGAGATCGACGTCCCGTTTTTTCCTGTTATTCTCACTGGCCGCCGGGACACCTGCTTACTCCTGCAGATTGTGGGTCATTACACCTTCCTGGCGGGTCTCCAACACACCTACGAGTTTTCCCATTGTCAACAAGAACACCTGATCGTGTCCTCGCCTCGGTGATAGTGTAAGCAAGAGTTAGTGTAGGAGAAGTGAACTCAGTCCTACACCCAGACCTAATCTAACACTACCCTACCCTACCCAACCCTACCCTACCCTAACCCTACTACCCTACCCTAACACTACCCTACCCTACCCTACCCTACCCTACCCTAATCTAACACTACCCTACCCTAACCTTTCTACCCTAATCTAACACTACCTTATCCAAAACTAACACTCTCCAACCCTACCCTACACTACCCTACCCTACCCTACCCTACCATACCCTAAGCTAACCGTACCTTAACCTACCCAACTCTACCCTTCCCTACCCTACCATACCCTACCACCACAGGTAACATTAGGGTGCTTAATCATCACGTGAAATAAGGTGAGGGGCCTTTTCTACAGGTAACCCGAGCCTCACTACCTGACGTGTTCTACCACTGTTGATCTTCCTGCAGGGGGACGCTAAGGGTGCAGGAGATACGAAGCTTCCAGGTGGTGAGGAAAGACGTGATGCTTGACTTCCTACTAGGGGAGAAGGTGAGAGAGAGAGAGAGAGAGAGAGAGAGAGAGAGAGAGAGAGGACAATAAGGAGGGGGAGGAGGAGGAAGAGAAGGAGTCGAAGAAGGAGAAGAAAAAGAAGAAGAAAAAGTGAAAGAGAGTGAATGAGAGGGAGAGAAAATGACGAAAATATATTGAAAAATCCCATCACATTTCAACCTAACCTAACCAAACTTTACCTGAGTCACAATATCACACAGGTGGACCACTACATCAACACCATAACACAACCCGGACTGTATCTTGACCGTTTGGGCTACGAGGAAGGAAAACTCCACCCGGATTTATGGGGCCTGACGCACAACTGGATCCTCTGGCAGCGACGATACCTCCATCCTGACCTGCTGAAGATTATTGGCAAAAAGATGGTGCCTGAGACGGTGAGGAGAGAGAGAGAGAGAGAGAGAGAGAGAGAGAGAGAGAGAGAGAGAGAGAGAGAGAGAGCATCAGGTTAATCAAGATGGCGTAAAAGGATAAGAACAGGAATGAGAGGGCGAGTGAGAGGGCGAGTGAGAAAAGAAAGGGAAAACAATGAGAAAAGGGAGAGGGGTGATTGAGAACGTCTTGGGAAGTGACCTCTTGAATGACCTTAAAGTGAAGATTGAGTATGTATGTATGTATGTATGTATTAATGTATGTATGTATTTAGTGTATGTATGTATGTATTTAGTGTATGTATGTATGTATTTAGTGTATGTATGTATGTATGTATGTCTCTCACCTGTTATTCCTCCCTCAGGTGGGCCCTCACCTGTATTACCTGCCCTTCTTCAGTGAACGCTTCTGTCAAGATATCATAGAAGAGGTGGAACACTTTGGTCAATGGCAAGACAAGGACAAAGTGAGTCGTGAGTCATTAGTGTATGTTTGTATGTATGACTAAATATACTTATTGTAATAACTTCCTTCATAGTTTAGTTCTTAGTTACTTTAATAATACGAAGGACCATTTAAACTTTTTGTGTCTCTTACCTGTGTCTCTCACCTGTGTCTCTCACCTGTGTCTCTCGCCTGTGTCTCTCGCCTGTGTCTCTCACCTGTGTCTCTCACCTGTGTCTCTCACCTGTGTCTCTCACCTGTGTCTCTCGCCTGTGTTTCTCACCTGTGTCTCGTACCTGTGTCTCTCATCTAGCTCTCTGTAACTAACTAACTGACTGAATCTAACTGGACTGACTGTGCCTTCACGCTTTGTTTCTAAGGAGTTCTCACCTGTATGACGTCACGGTTTGTTTACAGGACGACCGGGAGGAGGAGGCTCATCGCTACACCAGCACCAACATTAACCTGAGCCAGATCAACTACTTCACTCAGTACAACCTTCTTATAAACACGGTGAAGAAGGTGAGAGAGAGAGTCAGAGAGAGAGAGTCAAAGAGAGAGAGAGAGAGAGAGAGAGAGACAATCAGAGAGAGACAGACAGACAGAGATCTCAACCTAATTCCATCTGTTCAATCAAAGAGCGAAAGAGATCAAAGGAGAAGATAATAAAAGGAAAGAAAGAAGAAGATTAAACACAGGGAGAACAGGCAAGGATAATAACCCAGATGTAGTGAATGAATGATAAGGAGGGAGAAGGAGAGAAAGGAGGATTATCTTATTTATCAGTTGTTTCTTAGTTCCTCTTTCGTTGTCATGAGAAGCAAGAAAGAGGATTAAATTGTTTATTGATCTGTGTTTGGCTTTGTTCTTCTTCTTTTCTCTATCTCTTTTTCTCCTCTCTCTCTCTCTCTCTCTCTCTCTCTCTCTCTCTCTCTCTGTAACCAAACTAAATTTAATCAAACCTAATTTAACCTAAAACTAACTTAATCTAACCTCTAACACAAGTATTAACCCCTCTAACACCACTACTACTACCACCACAACAACAACTACTACCACTACTACCACCACAACAACAACTACCACCACCAGGAGCTGCTGGACACACTCTACAGCTACAGGTCGCTGGGTTACGGGAACCTGGTGTTTGTGTTGAAGTATGAGAGCACAACACACTATAACACCTTCAAGTATCACCTAGATGGCGCCACCTACACCTTCAACATCGCTCTCAATAACAACTTTACGGTGAGTTATGGTGGACTCTTTATGGTTGGTTGTGAGTGGTGGGTTATGAGTGGTGGGTTATGGTGGGTTCTCTACAACAGGCTCTATACAATAGGCTCTATACATCAAGCATCTAATAATTCAATATCCCCAATTCATTCTATCTACAAAATCTTCTATAAAACAAATGTTCCTATACGGACCACCTACAGGGAGGCGGACTACAGTACAGGATGGGTAACGTAAACTTCGGTGAGGAACGAGAGATATGGGTGAACCACAACAGGACGGGGTGGGCGTTGGTACAGCCAGACCGTCCTATGCACCTCCACCACGGGATGCCTCTCAAGTCGGGTCAACGCTACGCTCTCATCTCCATCGTGGATACTAGTGATGCTGGCTGTATGGGTGGGCCTAAGTGGACCTGATTGTTTTGTTGTGATGCAGGTAGGAATGGTGAGTGGACGATTGGATGGGTTGGTGAACGTTTGCCTGGGCTAGTAACTTTATATAAAGAAAAAAGTACATAATTTCTATCATTACGTTTACCAAATATATATAATTCCTTGTACGTATTAAATGTTTCATCTGAATAAAATAAACTTTGAATTTCTATTTGTTTTTCTTAATGAGTTTGTGGACGTACAGAGTTAGGTTAGGCGTTGGCGGCCAGTAAACCAAACTCTGTGGACTAAATTACCTCACCTGTGTTACCTGAGGTCAGCGGCTTAAATTGATTACCTTTTTTCTTACCTCAGGTTAATTACACGAGAGAGTGAGACAAGAGTTAGACCACAACTGAGCAACACGATACAACACGAGAAAAATCTTATATATAAACATAATTTTAGTTAATATATAATTCAAGACAATTAAATATAAGATTATTTATGATTATTGATGTAAGAGAAACAACAACTGTAGTTAGAACGGTAGACACGACGCCTTGGTTTAGATACAAGGTAAGGTAAGGTAAGGTAGACTTTAGACCAATTAGGGACCGAGAAAATACGACAACTCCACTACAACATCGACTAATTCACTTAAGCTTCCCAGACAACAGTAATATGGTAATAGAGCCTAAGAGGACTTTACTATTATAAGACAACATCACATAACTCCTCACTTCACATCTCTGCGTCACTGTGTACTCACCACAATGATGACCTGACACGGTAAGGCAGCAGCGGCGGTGGGTAAGAGTTCTGTTTAGATCACTGTGATACACTTGTACTCCCCCCTATAGACTACAGTACACACCGGGTATATATGACTATGGTAGGTCAAGGAATTATGGGCAATATCACAGTAGCAAGTTTTGATTGGCTACCATCCGTCCCAGCTGATAGTTTGTCTCCTGATTGGTGTAAACTCACTGTGACGATTAACCCACAACTAAACCACCTTCCTTGACCGTAATGGTTGTTGTACCAGCAGTTACGGCAGAGGTACGGCTGCCTTAAGGTCGAGTATAACACATAACAGAAATACGTGACGTAACAAACAACACAGATTAATGTTATCCAGATTTATTCCGATAACCGGGTTTAGAGAGACAGTACAGGGTGGCTCAAGACTTTCTATCTACGAGGTTGACGTCGGATACAGCCATTTTGTCTCGTGTTCATAGATGTTTGTGTATATACAAGTATTCAGGCCAAGGCAATCACCTGTGTCAGCTGTCAAAGCTTTAACCCAGATATTTGACCTATTTTTACACGAGGGATTTGTTTTATTAGATACACTGTACAAGTAAATATAGATCACATGAAGATTACCCACCAACTTATTTCACCTGATGATTAAACACTTTATCGCTACCTAGGGGGGTTAGGTTAGGTTAGGCCGCCAGCCAATTATTTGTATGACCCGCTCTCAGTACGGCGGACAATGACGAAGTGGGGTAGAAGAGAGAGAGAGAGAGAGAGAGAGAGAGATGGAAGAAAGTAGGGCTCTCACTTCTCCGCCTGTGTAAGGAACATGAAATCATCAAACTCCTCAAAGGTCCTTGGTGACTCCTTTAGGATCTTGACGGAGGACCTGAAGGACTCTGAGGTCCCTCATGGAGAGTAAACAAGGGGCGCAGGCTTGTGAGGTCCCCGGGGAGGTGCAGGGTGTTGGTGTGTGTTGTGGGGAGGTGCAGAGGGGCGGTGTGTGTTGTGGGAAAGTGCAGGGTGTTGGTGTGTGTTGTGGGGAGGTGCAGAGGGGCGGTGTGTGTTGTGGGGAGGTGCAGGGTGTGTGGTGTGTGTGTGTTGTGGGGAGGTGCAGGGTGTTGGTGTGTGTTGTGGGGAGGTGCAGGACGGTGATGTGTGTTGTGGGGAGTGAGGATGATGTGTGTGTGTTGTGGGAGGTGCAGGACGGTGATGTGTGTGTTGTGGGGAGGTGCAGGACGGTGATGTGTGTGGGAAGGTGCAGGATGGTGATGTGTGTTGTGGGGAGGTGCAGGACGGTGATGTGTGTGTGGGGAGGTGCAGGATGATGGTGTGTGTTGTAGGGAGTGCAGGCTGATGATGTGTGTGGGGTGCAGGATGATGGTGTGTGTGGGAGGGTACAGAGAGGCGTGTGTGTGTTGTGGGGAGGTGCAGGATAAGCCTTTTCTCGGGTCATCGTTGGCTTGGGAGCAGATACACGCACAGGGACCTCCTCTTCAGTGCCTTCTGCAGTAGTAGGTGAAGAGGAGAGACCTGACGGAGCAGCAGGTGACCCGAGGACGTAGACGGCAGCAGAAGAGGTAGGGACTTGGGTGTCTTCTCCAGCAGGCAGGGGGCGGGTGTTAGCTAAAGCAAGCAGAGGCGCGTTAGGAGTGGAGGCGTAGCTGGATCTGATGCGTAAAGCTGAAGCAGGAATGGGACGAAGAGCAGTAGCAGCAGGCGAGGTAGAAGCAGCAGGAGCGGCAACAGAAGCAGTGATTCGCCTGGCGTTAGAGTGAGCTTCTGAACCGTCAGCTGTAAAGGGACTTAGTTGTTTATTAAGGAATATTAAGGGTGACTGATAAGGTCTCTCTCTCTCTCTCTCTCTCTCTCTCTCTCTCTCTCTCCTGTGGTATTGTGGTAGAGTTACGTACCATCACCGTGTCCGTAACCGCCGGCAGTGTGTCCGTGTTGACTCTTGTAGTGATCGTCCTTGGAGTGGTGGCCCTTGTAGTGGTCGTCCTTGGCGTGGTGGCCCTTGGAGTGGTCATCCTTGGCGTGGTCGTCCTTGGCGTGGTGGTGACCCTCATCAGCGTGGAAAGAGCTGTGGTCGTCGCCGTTGGAGTCGTGGTAACTGTACTCGTAGAAGTCACCGAAAAACTCTTTGTTGTCGTAGTTCTCGTCTATGTGGTGATCGTTCTTGTATCCCTGGAGAGAGAGAGAGAGAGAGATCAGTCAACACAGGTAATCATAACAAACACCTCAGTCTACCTCATAAAACAAGTAATAATGGCCGGGTAATTCCCTACATAACAAACACACCTCATTATATAAGTATACTGCAGGTTATATTATACTCTATTATACTCTAGAGTTATACTGACTATATTACGAGACTTGATACATATATTGTCCGGTTCCTGTCATGCAATATTGTTCATTTAAACTGTCAATTAATTTAAACGGTTCATTTAATCTCTGTTTTTCAATTGTTCATATAGGTTAGATTAGTGCTGGTGTTAGGGTTAGGGTTAGGGTTAGGGTTAGGGTTAGGTTAGTGTTAGTGTTAGGGTTAGGGTTAGTGTTAGGTTAGTGTTAGGGTTAGGGTTAGGTTAGTGTTAGGTTAGTGTTAGTGTTAGTGTTAGTGTTAGGTTAGTGTTAGTGTTAGGGTTAGGGTTAGTGTTAGGGTTAGGGTTAGGTTAGTGTTAGTGTTAGGGTTAGGGTTAGTGTTAGGTTAGGATAGGTAAGGTTTGCGTTAAGTTAGATTAGTGTTAATTTAGGTCAATTTAGGTTCGGTTAAGGCTAAGTTAGGTTAAGTTAGGATAGCGTTATGGTGTTAGATCATCAGGTGAGAAACGCCTTGTGTTCACGCGATTCATTATATTAAGTAATCAATCGGCGATACATTTTTGTTTTCTGTATTGGACCAAATAACCAATATCCGATGTTATAGGAGCAAAAAATAATTAAAATCTAGCGTAGGTGAAGCACTGTTAATTAAACTGAAATGTCAGGCGCCGAATATATTTCTCCTGGATAGCGATTGGACAGACAGACAGACACACAGACAGACACACAGACAGACAAACACACAGACACACAGACAGACACACACACAGACAGACACACACACAGACAGACACACAGACAGACAGACAAACACACAGACAGACACACAGACCGAACCTGAACAGACAGACAGCTTTGAACGGGCTTACACGAACCAGAGACACACAGACAGACACACACACAGACAGACACACACACAGACAGACACACAGACAGACAGACAAACACACAGACAGACACACAGACAGACAGACACACAGACACACACACACACACACACACACACACACACACAGACAGACACACACACAGACAGACACACAGACAGACACAGACACACAGACAGACAGACAAACACACAGACAACACACACACACACAGACAAACACACAGACAGACACACAGACAGACACACACACACACACACACACACACAGACAGACACACAGACACACACACAGACAGACAGACACACAGACAGACAGACAAACACACAGACAGACACACAGACAGACACACACACAGACAGACACACAGACAGACACACAGACAGACAGACAAACACACAGACAAACACACAGACAGACACACACAGACAGACACACACACACACACAGACACACACACAGACACACACACACACACACACAGACACAACACACACACACACACACACACACACACACACACAGACAACACACAGACAGACACACACACACACACACAGACACACACACACAGACAGACACACAGACAGACACACACAGACAAACACACAGACAGACACACACACAGACAGACACACACACACACACACAGACAGACACACACAGACAGACACACACACACACAGACAGACACACACACACACACACACAGACAGACACACACACACACACACACAGACACACACACAGACAGACAAACACACAACACACACACACACAGACACACACACACACACACACACAGACACACACACACACACACACACACACACAGACACACAGACAGACACACACACACACACAGACAGACACACACACACACACACACACACACACACAGACAGACACACACACAGACAGACACACACACACACACACAGACAGACACACACACAGACACACACACAGACAGACAAACACACAGACAGACACACAGACAGACACACACACAGACAGACACACACACACACACCAGACAGACACACACACAGACAGACAAACACACAGACAAACACACAGACAGACACACAGACAGACAGACACACACACAGACAGACACACAGACAGACAGACACACACACAGACAGACTTAATAATTGAACGTAATAATGATAATAATAATAGTAATAATAAAGATAATAATAACTACCGAGACGTAGCCTAACAAGAACATAATGTCGACTACTCACATCGTTGCCATATTTGTTATAGTTGCCATAGTGGTCATGGTAGCCATCATGGTCCTTGTAGCCGTCTCTGTCATGGTAGCCTCCATAATTCTTACTCCCACCATAACCTGTCATGGTAGAGAGAAATGGTTATATTATATACGTGTGTGTGTGTGTGTGTGTGTGTGTGTGTGTACTGACTTCAATCACACACACCCAGTCAACCATACATCAATTCTCAGTGTTGAAAAATGTGTCCACTCGGTTCATCTCTATCTGTCTGTGTTGTTATCGTCTCACAGCGGGGGGTGAGATAGGTCCCCCTCACCCACCACCACTACCCCCCTCACCCCCACCACTACCCCCCTCACCCCTCACCACCTTCATCCTTCACGATGATAAAATGCAATCGAGAGCTGCAGGCAATGGGATGACCTACTGGAGGCAGCGGTGTGGGGTTCTTCATCAGCCACCATGGAAACCTGCTGACTATCTGCTGGCTGTAGGAGGAGGTCGTTCTCTACGGAGTCCTGGAGGCCAAGGAGGAGGTCAATACTGAGGTCGTCTGGCTTCTGCTGTTCCTTGGTTGAGGCTTTCACCGTCGACGTCGCCACCAGCAGCAGCATGAAGGGGAGGTGCTGACGGGGGCAAATGACAGGAGTTATAGAGGATCACATGAAGATTACCACCCCCTGCTTATTTCACGAAAGGCTTAAACAATATAACGGTGTGTGTGTGTATGTGTGTGTGTGTGTGTGTGTGTGTGTGTGTGTGTGTGTGTAACGAATGTATTTCACAGGGTCGCAGATTTCGGGAAAGTGTATCTGAGGGGATGACTATCAACCTCCGCTGCATCGAATTTGACTTCCAAGTTCCCACAGCGTGAGTCAGGGAGAGAGTGTGTCTCTATGGCTGAGTGACTTGACGATGCTGGTGTATAGAGGTGACGGTGTGTGTGACCGTCCCTCATAAGGCTCTTCAGTAGTGAGGTTCTCCCCCCACCTACAGTAGTCACGTCTGGTCCTCGAGATATGATGAGTAATATCAGTTGTTTTGACTGTCCAAAAGGTGTCCGCTAGACTAGTACTAACACACATTACTACACCTTCAATTGCCTAGTTTATAGTTAGACTAGCATAGGGTGAGTTAATAGAAGTTTATAAATGCCTCAATGAACGGGACTCTGTCTAGTGTTTATGTCTGGAACTAGTAGACGCCGCCCCACTCACAACCTCATGAAGCCACAAGTCCAGGGAAGTGTAAGAGCAAACTAAGAGTGAGAGTTGTGAACTGTTGTAATAACCTGTCAGAGTGTGTTGTGACGGTACCGAGTGTGAGTTCATATAAGACCACACTGGACCTACACGGATACATTCTGGTGCCAATACATGCATGTTCAGTAATTACCAACAGTGAAATGGTCGACCGGTAATTTGATACAGCCTAATGATGATGACGATAATAATGATGATGACTATAATAATGACTAATATTTACATAAAAGATGGCTGAAACATACCCGTTTGGCGCCACACATCATTAATATCCACCACCAGACCCTTTTGAGGTAGTTGTTACCCTGACCAAGACTTGCTTGTCACTGACGACTTGCTCAAAGGCTCACTTGCTTTATATACCCGTCCCATGACCTGCTACCCCCCTCCCTCCTCCCTCCCTATGACCCTCCCACCTGCCGGTGATGTGAACTACCTCTTGTCGGCCACACCTGCAAGCCAGTGACCACACCTGCAAGCCAGTGACCAGACCCATCTGACTTCTGGTTATTGGAAGAGTTTATTTCACCTGAAGATTAACCATTATATCGCCGTCTAGGTTACGTTACGTTACGTTATGTTACGTTACGTTAGGTAAATTTAGGTAAACGGTAGTTTAGGATAGGATATGTAAGAGAGAGAGAGAGAGCAAGAGAGAGTGAAAGAGAGAGAGAACACATCCGGTACAGCAACATTTAGAGAGAATGAATGACTTTCGGGATTATAGAGAAAAAATATAGGTTTTATTGTGTAAATTATAGAGACATATATCTTCCCTCTCCGATGGTTCTTATATATCACAGTGATTCACGTCTGACCTCCCAGCCACTGTTTGTATCGACAATGTGATTTAAACTCTCTCTCTCTCTCTCTCTCTCTCTCTGCCCAGGTAACGTCCAGTACACTTCGATATCAAGTATTTACTACCAAGGATAACTAGTTAGAGCTGCTATTTCCTGTGCTTGGAATGGCGGTCTTCTAACATTTCAGAATTTTCCCCAGGCGGTGAATGGATATCTCGTGTTCTGAAGGTTTTTTGGTGCTTTTTCCTGGTCGTAGAATGGACTTGGTAACACATGAGGTGATTTTCCTCTCTCGCTCTTTCAACTTTCGCCTCCAGGAGCGTGCAACAAATGTAATCCAAAGGCAAGAGAAAATTAAATCCAATTATTCTTGCACTGGAGCGATTAATCTGGTCTGTAACACGGCAGGAGAATAGCTGCAAGTGACGGGCTGAAGTCAGGAGCCATTTTACTAAAGAGAAAACCATTTACAAACCTAAGATGCAAGACCATTTACCAGCCGCCATTACAAAGACAAGAATCCCCCGTAAGGAAAATAACCTCAAATTCAAGAACCATTTAAAGTTATTAGTTATTTTAACATCTCGAGACACACAACAACTTATCAATAGTCGAGGTAAATTATTTATAAACTTCATTTCGTCTACCATTACCGCCATTAATGATGGATTTTTTTTATAAGAGTTTGACTAAAAGATGAAAGTGGTGAGGGAATTTCTCAGCTTCCCGCGTGTAGTTAAACTTGCTTTGGTGTTTAACGCTCACAGGTGCCGCTCATGATGAACTCTGGGAAACTACTTTTTCGTTTTTTCTTGTTTTTCGGTTTTTTCTTTCTATTTTTGTTTTCGTTTTTTCGTTTTTCTCTTGATTTTCGTCTTTGTTTCCTCCTGATACATCCTGACACTGTGAGGGGAGGCTGGTGAAGTGGTGGTCGACCCTTATGAGGAAATTCTAAAAGGTTTAATCAAGCTAAAATCCACACCCACACACACACACCCAAAAGCAAATCTGAGTGTGGTAAAACTGATTGTGAGTATGTGCGTGCGTGTGTGTCTGTATGTCTGTCTGTAATCAAAACATCATCAAAGAACAATATTATCCCATAACTGTTTATGGAACTTTACGTCACTCGGTACAAAATGGTATAAAGGAATGAAAAGGTGTTCAGTATCCTTTAAGATAGTATTGGATCCTGTTCCCTGATGCTCATATTGTTTTATATGTTACCCACAACCTTATAGGGGTAATGGAGGAGGGATGTGCGAGGGTTATTATTATTAGTAGTAGTAGTAGTAGTAGTAGAAGTAGCAGCAGTAGCCCTAGTAGTAGTACCACAACTATTACATTATTATTATCACTTCTCTCACCTCCCCTTCGGCCAGACCCGTAAACAGAGTTAAGACGAGGCGGCCTTCAGGTCACTCATTAAGCCTCACAGTCTTCCTCACGTCACGTCTCTTTGAGTTGTTGATTAGATTCTCAAGTTACATGAGTTGGCATGAGTGTATTTGTTCCTGACAGGTAAGTTAATTTACCTTTTACCTTAATTATCTTCAGGTGTTTGTTTGTTTGTTTGTATGTTTGTGTGATTTTGTGTTTGTTTGTCAGTCCCTTCATTCGAGGTTTAAGTCCATTTTGTCTTCGTTCTAATGGAACTTTAATAATTTATTTTGAAATAGATGGAGGTGATGTTTTTTGTTGTCTAATGATCTTTGGTTAGGTTAGGTTACGTTAGTTTAGGAAAGGATGATTATAGTTGGTCTCTAAGGGCATACACCAGAGGGAGTCGTCGGGATCAAAGAGAGAGTGTGACCTCCTCCCCTCTTGGCCATCATAACGTGTGTACATTGTTAACTGGACGTGACCCTCAGCTCTCCTCTCCTCAGGTTGTCCACCACGACCACCACGACAACACGACCACCACAAAGTACCAGCACGACTATCATGGCCACAAGGACCACTATATCATGACCTGAGATATAAAACCAATTGCTTATCATGCACGACCCTATTATTGTATGACCCTATTGTTACATCACTCGTGGTATCAGTCGAGTTCTAAGTCGTTCCTTCTTGTGTCGCTAGATCGTAAATCAAAATTCTGTTGGTCGTTCCTGAGCGCCATAAGGAGAGTTTATCACGTCATTATCCTTCCTGAACCAGACGCGCGCGAGCCAGCCAGCCAGCCAGCCAGCCAGCCAGCCAGCCAGCCAGAATAATGGAGGTTTAAAAATTTAGCAAGGTGAGTTTTTCCTCCTGGTGTGTGAAGGCTTGAGAGAACGTCTGGCAGATTTATTTAAATTACAACATATAGAAAGATTATCATCAAAGCTTCGTGTGTGAAAACTTTCTTAGGTTTTTGGACAATGATTATTGTTGTTTTCCTTCACGTGTCTGGGAAAGTAAGAACAAGTCTTATTGGTTCATCACCTTCCTCTTCCACACCTCTACCACCACCACCTCCTCTTCCACACCTCTACCACCACCACCTCCTCTTCCACGCCTCCACCACTACCAACTCTCTCCACCACCACCACTTACCTCCCCCACACCACCACGCCTCCACCACTACCAACTCTCTCCACCACCACCACTTACCTCCCCCACACCACCACACCTCCACCACTACCAACTCTCTCCACCACCACCACTTACCTCCCCCCACCACCACCTCCACCACTACCAACTCTCTCCACCACCACCACTTACCTCCCCCACACCACCACGCCTCCACCACTACCAACTCTCTCCACCACCACCACACCTCCATCACCTCACGCCAAATCATTACCCTAAAAATACAGCTTTCCTTTCTTAAACTCCATTAGAACACCTGTAATTTATATCCATTTCGTTGATACAAACTGCTGTCATATCCACCATTTTCTGGAAATTTTCTGTCGTCATCTTAAAGAAACCGATAACTTGGTCTGGCCATCTTGGTGTTGATTTTATGTACCGGGATTCGGTTCCTCTTCCTACGTCGCCGAATCCAAAGATCGAATCCACGAGAGAAAACGAACCCTTACCACTTGAGATCTGGGATGGCTAATGCTGTGTTATGTGTGTGTGTGTGTGTGTGTCTTAATGATCTGTGTTCATGAAGAAAAACACCACAACACATCCACCACAACCACATCCACCACAACCACATCCACCACAACCACATCCACCACAACCACATCCACCACAACCACATCCACCACAACCACATCCACCACAACCACCTCCACCACAACCACATCCACCACAACCACATCCACCACAACCACATCCACCACAACCACATCCACCACAACCACATCCACCACAACCACATCCACCACAACCACATCCACCACAACCACATCCACCACAACCACATCCACTACAGTTAGAATGAGAATAAACATCATTAAATTATTAAATCTCTCTAATGTTTACTTTCTGGTTCCCGCCACCACACGCCACAACGGAATGTTTACAAACCGGATAATATGAACCATAAGAGTTGTGCCGCTAATCAATCATCAAATGGCGTCAGGTCCACTCGTCAAAAGATCGGATAAATGCAATTACTAGATTCATTAATTCCGTATTGCATAAATCATCCCGGATATTATCTAGGGGGGGATATGGCCTTATTTCTCGTTTGTGTTTTATTGTGTCTTGTTTATTAAGTGTTTATTTACTTATTTATTTATTAAGTATGTGTGTGGAATCTTGTGTTTTATTACACTTATTAAAAGTACAGATATACACACACACACATACACGCCACCCACACACACACACACATACACATATGCACCCTAACATACATACATAGATCCCCCCACACACACATACACACATGCACCCCAACATACATACATAGATCCCCCACACACACATGCACCCTAACATACATACATAGATCCCCACACACACACACATACACATATGCACCCTAACATACATACATAGATCCCCCCACACACACACACACACACATGCACCCCAACATACATACATAGATCCCCCACACACACACATACACACATGCACCCCAACATACATACATAGATCCCCACACACATACACACATGCACCCCAACATACACATAGATCCCCCACACACACAGGTCAAAACTATTTAATCTCTTGATATTATTCATTAGGGCAAAATAATCCTTCTCTTTTACCTTACAATCATCAAAGATTAAGAGAAACTTTACTACTAATTAATTATTGTAGTTAATTGGTTTACCTGGCGAGCGGTGCAATTAAAGTTATTAATAAGTTAGGTGTTTGATATGTTGCAATATTTAGGACAAAGTTATTGGTTAAGGAAATTAAAAACTGTCCATTATTCATCTCTTTCAGTTGTTAAAATGTGATTATATATTCAAGAGACTCAGTTTATATTATGTGCGAGGGCAAATTTCAGGTACGGGTTCAGAACGATGGTATGAATCCGCGCTTTGGGTTTCGTCGATATTTTTCTCTGAACCCGATTCACGTACCCGAAGCGAGTTCTAATTCCAGGCTCAAACCACCGTTCTGAATCCCAAATCCGAACCCAAGATCTCTTAATGTTGAACCCTGAACCCAAGATTTCCGTATTCCGAATCTGAACCCGAGAAAATCCTTGGATATCTGAAACCCGAACTCTTGAATCCAGAATCCCTCAAATTCAGAGTTTGAAGTACGAAGGTTCTAATAAGACACACCTGTAATTAACACTGACTCTCAGGAGTTAAACAAACGCCTTTACTTGGAAGCCATAACTACGGAGCTCCACCGCCACAGTACACCACATCTGTTACAGCGGTGAGAGAGAGACAGACGGGATAGACGGAGCTTCCCTTTACGTCTAGCCACACTGTCTATCTATCCGCCTGTCTATCTGTCTATCGGGGGTTACAGAGGACAAGGTTCTAGACAGATATATGAAAGACGACTGAAGGACTGTAAGAAAACATGTCACCGGAACTTTTGCTTGTTAGAAGTTTATTAGAAAAATAACAAGAAGCGCTGGGAACGTCTGCCTGGCTACCATGACTACCATACTAGTGGTTACCATGACCATAGCCTCTACTCTGTCCACCGCCATGATCATAGCCGCTACCATGATCTCAGTGACCATAGCCGCCACCATGCCCACTACCATGGCCATAGCCGCCACCATGTCCGCCGCCACCATGTCCATAACCGCCACCACCATGTCCGCCACCACCATGTCCGCCGCCACCATGTCCATAACCGCCACCACCATGGCCATGTCCTCCACCACCATGACCATAGCCGCTACCATGTCCACCACCACCATGTCCGCCGCCACCACCATGTCCACCGCCACCATGGCCATATCCCTTGTGGTCATCGTGTCCATAGTGGCCCTTATGTCCTCCATGGTCGCCATAGGAGCTCTTGTGGCCATAGTGGCCCTTGTCGCCATAGTGGCCGTCGTGGCCGGCATGGTCGTCGTGGTACTTGCCCTTGTCGTGGTGGCCCTTCTTGCCGTGCTGGTCGTGGTGGTGACCGCCCTGAGACAACACACACAGACAGTTAAAACAGAAGATGTTTTATTAACTCAAGAAACAAAACAAAAACAAACATAAAACTCATTAAACTATAGCCACAACCTGAGGGTCGTAGTGGTCGTGTTTATGTGTGGTCGTACTGTACCTTGTAGTGGCCGCCCTTGTAGTCCTTGCCCTTTTGAGCCTTGAAGTAGCTGTCGTAGTCGTCATACTTGTTGTGGTACTTCTTGTCGTCGTGGTCGTCGTAGAACTTCTTGTTGTGGTGGTACTCCTCCTTGTGGTACACGTCCTTGTACCCCTACAAGTACAAGTTAACCTTTGTCTTAGAAACTACAAGGCAATACTGCATCTAGCTTTCCATTTATCTGTCTAAGAGAATGTGACAGATAAAATTGATCAAAATCCTCAAGAAAATGATAAGCCACTCACCTTATCTTTGTGACCTTTGTTGTGGTGACCTTTGGAGCCGTAGTGGTGACCTTTCTTGCCCTTCTTGCCCTTGTGAGCGTCGCCATAATACTTGTGCTTGTCGTCGTGACCCTTGTAGTTCTTGCCGTGGTCGTCATGGTAACCCTATAATCAGGTGTTGGGGTTTAATGGTTTTATTTGGGGACCTTTAATGATTATAGGTTAAACCATCGTCTATAACACCTATAACTTAAACCATCGTCTTTAAGGAATTAAAACATACAATTTATATCAAAATGTCAACTCACACTATATCCAGCCTTGCCATGGTCGCCATAGTGGTTGCCCTTATGGCCATGGTCGGCATGGTAGCCGTCGTGCCCTTTGTAGCCGCCCTTGTCATGGTAGTCGCCATGGTAGCCACTGTGGCTGCCATAACCCTTACCGCCACCATAACCTGTCATGGTAGAGCGTAAGAACCTTTGTCATGTATATGTATAAATGGATAAAATATGGAAGAAGAGAATGAGATTATGTATATCAATATGTATATGAATACGTATATCTTAGTTAACCTTTACTGGCAAGACGCGGGTCATGGTCGGAGAGACAGACCTTTTGTGACTCACCTGTAGCAGCGGTGTGGAGGTCTTCGCCAGCCACTACGGAGACCTGCTGACTCTCTGCTGGTAGGAGGAGGAGGTCGACCTGTACGGGGTCCTGGAGGGGGAGGTCATCAGCCTTCTCTAGCTGCCCTAAGGCCGAGGCCCTCACCGTCGTCGCCACCAGCAGGAGCACGACGGCTCTTATCTGGAGTTACAGACGCTGTGATTATTTTCTTGAAAGGTTGTCCAAGAGAGAGAGAGAACGAGGGGGAGATAGCGAGAGATACAGAGAGATAGAGAGAGAGAAAGAGAGAAATAACAAATAAATTTCACCAAATACAAACACCATTGCCAAAAACACATCCATTTAAAACACAAGTTGAAGGAGCACCACACACTAACACGTACCCATTCGACGCCACACATCTTCAAGACCACAAGGTGTTGACAGGTCGAGAGGTGGAGTACCACTGTCTTCTACTTGCCTACCGCCGTCCTATTTATACCTGGTTACTGGTGAACGCCCATTGGTAAAAAAAAATGCAGCTCAGTGATTGGTCGACATTTCCCCAAGTGGCATTCAAATGAGAGTCTATATTTTCGTTGTCATTGGAGGAGAATGTTGCAACTCTGTCTTGAGTGTGTGTGTGTGTGTGTGTGTGTGTGTGTGTGTGTGTGTGTGTGTGTGTGTGTGTCTAAGTGCGTTTATGTGTGTTTATATGACTGTATTTTCATATATTAATAAATATATACCTGTATGTTAGCATAAGCATATGCTTACTTATATGAATATAAACATACAATCATACATACGTGTGTCTAGGTGTCTAATACACTTATAAACACACACACACACACACACACACACAAACAGATAAAACAGACAAACAAAACAAAGACACAGACAAAGCAGAAAGACAGACATACAGACAAACAGGGACACACAAGACAGACAGACCCCCCGCTCCGTACTTAATATTAGAAGTCTCACTTAAACTCATAAAGATTCATCTAGAGGAGAGAGAATCTAATCCCCTTTAGAGCGAGTCTTGATCCTGTCTTATCAGCTCCGGAATCCTTTCATCAGAGTAGCTATAAGAGGATCTCACTCCCACGGACGATGGTGAGGTGGTGGTGAGGTGATGGTGTGGGGGTGTGGTGATGGTGTGGTGATGGTGAGGTGGTAATGGTGGTGATGGTGAGGGGTGTGGTGATGGTGAGGTGATGGTGAGGTGGTAATGGTGGTGATGGTGAGGGTGTGGTGATGGTGAGGTGATGGTGTGAGGTGAGGGGTGTGGTGATGGTGAGGTGATGGTGAGGTGAGGTGGTAATGGTGGTGATGGTGGGGTGTGGTGATGGTGAGGAGGTGGTAATGGTGGTGATGGTGAGGTGTGGTGATGGTGAGGTGATGGTGAGGTGATGGTGAAGGTGGTAATGGTGGTGATGGTGGGGGTGTGGTGGTGATGGTGAGGTGGTAATGGTGGTGATGGTGAGGGGTGGTGATGGTGAGGTGATGGTGAGGTGAGGGGGTGTGGTGATGGTGAGGTGAGGGGGTGTGAGGGTGATGGTGAGGTGGTATGATGGTGATAATAGTGATAATGATGGTGTGAGGGTGTATATGATGATGGTGACAATGGTGAGGAATGGAAGAGTGAGAGAGGGGGAGGGGAGAGAGGGAGAGAGAGAGAGAGAGAGAGAGAGAGAGAGAGAGACGACCCTCCATTGATAGAAAGACGTAGACTGTATCTCGAATTACCTAACTGTATGCTGTATCGTAACTGTATCTATAGCTAACTGTACCTATAACTAAATATACCTGTAACTAACTGTAGCTATAACTAACTATCTGTAATAACTGGTTTCGTAACTAACTGTCTATGTAACTAACTAACTAAATGTAACTGTATCTTTAATTAACTGCACCTGTAACTAAATATACCCGTAACTGTGTCAGTAGCTAACTGTATCTATAACTAGCTGTGTATGTAACTAACTGTATCTCTAACTAACTGTATTTCTAACTAACTGTATCTCTAACTAACTGTATCTATAACTAACTGTAAGTAACTGTAAATGATAATGTTATAGGTATATGAGGGATGTGCTGCTATCATCATCATCATCATCATCATCATCGTCATCATCATCATTAGTAGTAGTAGTAGCAGTAGTAGGGGTAATGGTTGTTGTAGTTGATCCCATGGTCGCATGTCACCGTAACGTAGCTCTCGATGCTGCATGAGAACGACAAGATAAGGGCATACAGGGAGAGAATTCAGAACGTTGATCAAGGCAGCGTCACTCCTCTAGTGTTCACAACCTCTGGTGGGATGGGACCAAGTGCAAGATGCTTCTACGCCAGACTCGCGGAGGTGATATCCGGACAGAAGCAGCAGCCCAGAAGTTATGTTACAGCCTGGATGAGATGTCGACTGTCCTTCTCTCTCCTTAGGTCGTTTTTGCTCTGCCTTAGGGGAACGAGAGCATCGGCCCCAAGGCCGACAAGAGCTGCAGATATTGACTATGAGGCAACAGTCACTGAATGCCGCATAGATCTGCGGCTCAACTAACTCAACACAGCTGGGACAGCTACTTATGTATTAGGTTATTTAATTTTAGGGTATTAAAATGGCGGCGAAGGTGTGGCTATAAGGGGAGGATGGAGGCCACGTTTGGAAAAAAAAAGTAGTAGTAGTAATCAACTAAACCTAACGTAACCCATCCTTAACCTAACCTAAACCCAACCAAGCCTAAACCTAACCTAAACCTAATGCTAAACTAATCCTTACTTAGCAATATTATATGAGACGCTGAGTGGATTTACTAAAGTCGAACACCCGATATGACCCCAAACTCCTTGACCCACTTCCAATAATAATGATCTCGGATTATGCTTGTTACCGAACTACCTGCCGGTGCTGCTGGCCGAAAAGACACACACACACTAACGAGCTGCAAGGTGATCCGTCTGTCAACACCTTTCAGAACTATCCCTCACGAGTAAACTTTAACCTGACGGACGTGACGGACAAATACGGAAGCAACTGACAGACACGAACATAACGGACACGGACGTACATGAGGTGTATGTACGTATGTCTATCTTGTATCACAGTTGACTCTCAGGTAAAGTCGTTAATTAAGATTTTTCCGTCAAATATCTTCCAAAAGTTAGGGATAATTTGACACCTTTGTTCACACTGTCAAGTCTGTCACTCAGCTCGCCTCTTCCATGGTGTTTATTAGTGAGTTTAATCCTTAATAAAACAAAAACTCTAATATTTGTTGTTTATTGCACAAATACGATACAGGTTTAGAACATGAAGTAGACAGGTATGTATATATATATTACAAAATAAATAAATTACTCTGTTTTATGAAGCAACTCGTAAACAAGGTCGTGTGTGTGTGTGTGCGTGTGTGTGTGTGTGTGTGTGTAAGATAAACATCAATTCGTAGCCATCCAGCTGTCGTAAGTACACAAGGTTGATCATAACAGTAGCGGGGAGGAGGAGAGGTGATCCTTCCTTCACAGCGTCCAGGAGAGGCGCAGGACATTACTAGGAACCAGCCGGGGACACTCAGTAGGACTTTACGAGACTGGAAGGACTCATAACACACGAAGGAAGGAGTGTTTTCAGTAGGCACTAATGCCCGTATCCGCCACCATGGCCATGACCGCCACCACTATGGCCATGTCCTCCACCACCATGACCATAGCCGCCACCATGTCCGCCGCCACCATGTCCATAACCGCCACCATGTCCATAACCGCCACCATGTCCGCCGCCACCATGTCCACCGCCACCATGGCCATATCCCTTGTGGTCATCGTGTCCATAGTGGCCCTTATGTCCTCCATGGTCGCCATAGGAGCTCTTGTGGCCATAGTGGCCCTTGTCGCCATAGTGGCCGTCGTGGCCGGCATGGTCGTCGTGGTACTTGCCCTTGTCGTGGTGGCCCTTCTTGCCGTGCTGGTCGTGGTGGTGACCGCCCTGTGACAACACACACAGACAGTTAAAACAGAAGATGTTTTATTAACTCAAGAAACAAAACAAAAACAAACATAAAACTCATTAAACTATAGCCACAACCTAAGGGTCGTAGTGGTCGTGTTTATGTGTGGTCGTACTGTACCTTGTAGTGGCCGCCCTTGTAGTCGTCGCCGTGGTGAGCCTTGAAGTAGCTGTCGTAGTCGTCATACTTGTTGTGGTACTTCTTGTCGTCGTGGTCGTCGTAGAACTTCTTGTTGTGGTGGTACTCCTCCTTGTGGTACACGTCCTTGTGACCCTGAGAGGAACGACACCACGACACAGAGTGAGTGAGTGAACCCGTCAGACGAGTGCCTCATGCTTCACTCACACCTGTACTTGTATCTACACCCACAACCTGTATATCTACTTGTAATTGTATTTGTACCTATGCTTATATCTGTACCTGTAACTCTCTCTACCTGTAATTATAAAGGTACCTGTAACTCTCTCTCTACCTGTGCTCGTATCTATAGCTGTAACATCATCTGTACCTGTACTTGTATCTGTACCTGTGTGATACAATTAATGGATACATATTAATCATCAACAACACTCCAAAATACTTTAATTATTTTTGTGAATGAAGAAATATATAAAAAATCATCTGTTTCTTATTTAACCAAATCCTCAAGAAAATGATAAGCCACTCACCTTATCTTTGTGACCTTTGTTATGGTGACCTTTGGAGCCGTAGTGGTGACCTTTCTTGCCCTTCTTGCCCTTGTGAGCGTCGCCATAATACTTGTGCTTGTCGTCGTGACCCTTGTAGTTCTTGCCGTGGTCGTCATGGTAACCCTATAATCAGGTGTTGGGGTTTAATGGTTTTATTTGAGGACCTTTAATGATTATAGGTCTATAACACCTATAACTTAAACCATCGTCTATAACACCTATAACTTAAACCATCGTCTATAACACCTATAACTTAAACCATCGTCTATAACACCTATAACTTAAACCATCGTCTATAACACCTATAACTTAAACCATCGTCTTTAAGGAGCTATAATATACAATTTATATCAAAATGTCAACTCACACTATATCCAGCCTTGCCATGGTCGCCATAGTGGTTGCCCTTATGGCCATGGTCGGCATGGTAGCCGTCGTGCCCTTTGTAGCCGCCCTTGTCATGGTAGTCGCCATGGTAGCCACTGTGGCCGCCATAACCCTTACCGCCACCATAACCTGTCATGGTAGAGGTGTATTACTGTTGGCAGACATCTTGACTACACACACACACACACACACACACACACACACACACACACACACACACACACACACACACACACACACACACACACACACACACACACACACACACACACACCCACACACACACGCACACACACACACACACACACACACGCGCACACACACACACACACACACACACACCTCACGTTACACTAATTAAATATTCGTCAGCCTCGAGCACCAACGTCCTACTTTAAGAATAAGTTCAAGTGATAAACAACTCGACCTTATGCATCGAAAAGCACCTACCAGTAGCGGCTGTGTGGAGGTTGTCCTTAGCCACTACGGAGACCTGCTGACTCTCTGCTGGTAGGAGGAGGAGGTCAGCCTCTACGGGGTCTTGGAGGAGGAGATCAACACTAGGGTCGGCCTCCACTCTGGCTGAGGCCGCCACCGCCAGCACCAACACCAACATGGCGGCTGGTAGCTGAGACAGAAAGAGATAGTCAATATAAAGGTAAGATTATTTGTGATGTCTCTCTTCTCTTTCCTCAGCTCAAAACACCTCAGCTACACTTCCATCATCTTACCCGTTGGATAGTATACATTTTTCTTGTCCGCTCACGAGGGAGAGCAGAGGAGGAGGTGGTGAAGGGACGGAGATGAAGTGCTACTGCTGACACTATCACCTCGACGTGGTTTATATACCCTGCCTTCCCATGGTCACCTGGAGGAGGGAAGGTCGACCTCATTTTCAAACATTCGTATTTGTAATATTTTTTTTTTAATTGTTTTTATTTTGGGTGTGAATGTAGTCGTTTATTTATTATTATTTGTTTAATTAATTGAGCAAGAAAGAAAGAAAATACGGAAGAGGCAACAACGATAAAGAAGGGAAGTGGGGACAGCTAGAGACATTATCACCAGATCAAGATATGACAAAGGACCCTCACCGCTTGTTAGAGACTCCTAATAAGATTTATAGAGACTTCCTCGTTCCTCTCGTTGAGTTAGCAGTATTGGCGTTACATAAGGCAGGACTGAAGACCCAATCAACTCCAGGGATTAGTGAAAAAGAGGATTCCAATCTCCTTTAGGATCGTTAAGGAGGACTTGAGACGGAATCAAATTAAACTGCGACAGTTACTGTGCTCCCTCCCCTCTCTCCTCCCTTCCTCCCTCCTCCCTTGTTACTACTACCCTCCCTTCCTCCCTCCTCCCTTGTTACTACTACCCTCCCTTCCTCCCTCCTCCCTTGTTACTACTACCCTCCCTTCCTCCCTCCTCCCTTGTTACTACTACCCTCCCTTCCTCCCTCCTCCCTTGTTACTACTACCCTCCCTTCCTCCCTCCTCCCTTGCTCCCTCCTCCCTTGCTCCCTCCTCCCTTCCTCCTGTTCATCAGAGTGCTAAGAAATATATTAACTCCGGGTCACGCCCCTCCACTCTCACCTCTACACCCCTTTCCACGCAGCTCCATCCTTACCATCCTTCATCCACACCCTCCACACTCCTCCATATCCCTCCCCACCCCTCATCCAACCTTCCACACCCCTCTCCACCCCTTACTCCCTTTTTGCATCCATCCATTCCTATCCACCCCTCCACCCCTCCTCCTACACCTCTCTTACACCCCTCCTCCTCCTACACCCCTCCTCCTACACCTACACCCCCTCCTCCCTACACCTCCTCCTCCCACCCCTCCTCCCCTACACCCCTCCTCCCTACACCCCTCCACCCTCCTCCCACCCCTCCCCACCCCTCCTCCCACACACCCTCCTCCCTCTCTTACACCCTCCCCACCCCTCCTCCTACACCTCTCCTTCTCACATTAATTTTAGGTTCCTCATACTCATTTATTCTACCATCAGTGACAGTGCTTGTTAGTGGTCTAATTACTCAAAGGTTCGCTCGTTAGGTTTCTTCCCTTCCGGATGTTAAGGAAGAGTAAAATGGCGCTGGTATTACACTGAGACTCTGTGTAAAGTAAAATTTTTGTTCCATTACTTATGTTCGTTTTACTGTGTCGTTTTAAGGTGGGACAGACACACACACACACACACACACACACACACACACACACACACATATGATGTTCCAGTAAACGTTTGTTTTTAAATACAAATTACTTGACAAAAGGAAGTGAACACGAACTGGCTATAAGGTTAGGTTAGGTTAGGTTAGGTTAGGTTAGGGGAAATATAATGAAGGGGGGGGGGAGGAAGGGTCACTAATCATCAGGTGATCCCTTAACTTGAGACTCACCAACACCCAGCCCACGAGACTGCTCAACTGGGACGAGACTTGCGAAAACTACGACCTACTCTACACTAAACTCGTCAATGGTCGATGGAGGTGAATCAATTTGCCATCGTCTGATTGAACAGTTGAGTAACTGAACAGGCGACACAAGGCCCGCTGGTGACACTGGCCCGAGACGAAAGCAAATTTACCGTGCGTTCGTGAGCGTCATCACCTGGACTCAGACTTCGAGGAAAATGTTTGGAAAAAATATGAACGTGTGATGATTTGTCAGTGTAGTGTATGTGAGATATTGAGAACTACACACACTCTCTCTCTCTCTCTCTCTCTCTCTCTCTAACTGATCATGTGTGTGTGTACTTGTAAATATACTGTACCCGGATTCACACCTACATATGACCTTTTATCCGTACTAATACATATACCTGTACCCATACCTGTATCCGTCATCCACACCTGTATTCTCACCTGTAACTACACTCACATCTAGAACAAAACTATTATTCCTAAGTCTTATTTAACATATCTCCCCGACAGGTGTTGTTCCCGACCCTGAGTTCAAACACCTGTAAGATTATTCACCGTGTTTACCTTTTCAGCAGACAGCCATGATTGGTCACACTCGGGTAGGTTGTCAGCCCTGTGTGTAGAGGTTTCCCTTCAAGGTCACCACACTGCACTATACTGATACACACACAGCCACTCATAGACGGATTAATGATACTAATACTACTACCACTGCTACTACTACTACTACTATTACTACTAATACTACTACTACCTGGTCATAGCAACACGTAAATAGAGACACCAACCTCTCTTCTCGGATCACTTAAACGTAAAACCAATCCCGTTTTTACTTTCACACGGGAGGTCGTTAAGCCCACACACAACTACCTGGCTGGCATTGTGTTTTTGAAGGCTTAATGGTGAGGAAAATAGGAGGCCAGACCGTGGAGATGATTGGTGGGCGTGACGGTACAGGTGGATAGATCAGGTGAGGGAGGGAGTGAGTCTATATAAAGAAACGGGGGAGATAGGATGAGTTTAGTGCGTGGGAGGCGCTCATTCTGGTCACAACTGTCCTGCTTGGTGGTGGACCAGATGATAACATGGGCCGTGGAGGTATACTAGTACGTAAAGGATTAATTTTCGTTACTTTACCATTAAATAACGATAGATGGGTACACTAGAATTACTAATAACAGTTGGTGGGAGGGATGTGGTCGCCAACCCAAGATTTTCGAGTACAACCTCCAGTTAACCTTCAGGTGTGTTCTGGACGGTGATTTGAGTCCTTTGTGTATGTATGTGGGGGGGAATCGGCCACACACCCACACACCCCTCGACGCGGCCTGTTGAGGGGAAATGGTTCGTCTGGAGGCACTTGTATTAACGACTAGATCTTGTCCGACAGATGGCGCCCACGTCTCTAGTTTACACACACACACACACACACACACACACACACACACACACACACACACACACACAGGCATTTAATACAGCAGTGTAACACCTTCCTCTTCTCCATCAGCAGCACGTACTCACCATCCCTCTACTGCTGGTGGTGACGACGACGACGGTGGTGATGGCCTCGACCAATAGTCAACAGGAGAAGGATGACGTTAGTGCTGATGTCTTCCTCCCCCTCCAGGACCCTGTAGAAGTCGACCTCCTCCCCCTCCAGGACCCTGTAGAAGTCGACCTCCTCCTCCTACCAGCAGAGAGTCATCAGATTTTCGTAGTGGCTGACGAAGACCTCCACACCGCCGCTACAGGATACCAGGACGACCACAAAGGCCACAAAGGCTACCACACCTACAAGGGCCAGAAGCACTACAAGGATGGCCATCGCGACAAGGCAGGGTCCAAGGGTCACAAGGGCTACAAGCAGGACTCAGGCTACAAGGGCAGTGACTATGGCGACCATTCAAAGGCTAAGTCTGGCGTGAGTCTCTCTCTCTCTACTTCTGACAACCAGCTAGTGAGATAATGACACCCAGACACTCACTCACTCACTCACTCACTCACTCACAACCTGAGATAACTTTATTTGTTTACCCACACTAATATCATCTTCTGACCCCCCCTCCACCACTCAGGGTTACCAAGGAGACGGAGGCAAGCAGTACCAGGGAGGAGGAGATAAACACGGGTATTACGCTAAGGAGGAGGAGGCTGGTGAGGGTGTGAGGGGCGGTCACTACGGCTCTCAAGGAAGCTACAACAAGGGATATAGAGATAAGGTTGGTGGTAGCAGTGGTAGTGGTAGTAGAGGCCACGTAAAAAAGTAGTAGTAGTAGTAATAGTAGTAGTAGTAGTAAATAAACGAATAATAAATAGTATACAGCAGGATTCTATGCCATTTTGTGTCAGTATTACTTATCAAAGAAAACGGGAGCAGCAACACCAAAAAACACCCATAACTATGATAATATTCCTCCGGGTGGCGTCCTGCAGGGTCACCAGAGGGAGCAACACGCGGAGGAGTACCACGTCGACAACAAACACTTCGACGACAGCGCCAGCAGGCACCACCACAGCGCCTTCGACGATATTGAGGCCTACTTCAACTCCCACAAGGGCCAGGACTACAAGGGCCGCCACTACAAGGTAAGGGCTACAAGGGCTGCCAGTACTGTACGAGGTCAGGGCTATTAAGGGGACCATTTAAGATACAAGATCGTCATATTGAATACAACCTCTCTCACCCTCACCCCTTACCCCTTACTGCCTCGGTCTCTCTCCCTCATTCACCCTCGTGTCTCATACTCACTCCTCAACTCTCTCCCTCACCTCACTCTCCCTCTCTCCCTCACTCACTCTCCCTCTCTCCCTCACTCACTCTCCCTCTCTCCCTCACTCACTCTCCCTCTCTCCCTCACTCACTCTCCCTCTCTCACTCACTCACTCTCCCTCTCTCCCTCAGGGCGGACAGCACCACGAGCAACACGGCAAGAAGGGCCACTTTAACAAGGGCAAGTACAACGACGACCATCAGGGCCACAAGGACCAATATGGCGACAAGGACCACTATGGCACTAAGAGCTCCTATGGCGATATTGGCGGACACAAGGGCCACAGTGGGCATAAAGGCCATGGCCACGATAACTATAGACACAGCAGTAATTACGGAGACAGTGACAGTTACAGTGATGGTGGCAGTCATGGTAGAGGCTACGGACATGATGGTAACAGTCATGGTGGCGGCTACGGACATGATGGTGGCTGCGGTCATGGTGGCGGCTACGGACATGATGGTAACAGTCATGGTGGCGGCTACGGACATGAAGGTGGCAGTCATGGTGGCGGCTACGGACATGATGGTGGCAGTCATGGTGGCGGCTACGGACATGATGGTAACAGTCATGGTAGAGGCTACGGTCATGGTGGCGGCTACGGTCATGGTGGAAGCAGCTATGGTCGTAGGTAATGAGAGAGGCCAAATAACTAAACAAGATCATCCATGTTTTTTCGTATTAATTATTTATATATTAACATTACCTAAACATCAGTGGTTGTCACAGCTTAAGGCGGTGTTGAGGCTCGCTGAGTGGTGTTACCCAGAGGTGATACAGCCTCTGGGTTGAGTGAGACATTGTTACTTCCTCCCTGACACACGTTGTTCTGCTGGGGTAGGGATCTGTGAGGCCTTTTAACGGGTCATCTTCGGGTATAAAGACACCCATTGAAAACCATCACGACCTAAAGATGACAACAGAGACATGCTCAGGTCTACAAGACACTCAGACATACGGTAATTGTTATGAATACACCCATGGACTCAACCTTTCTCTTATTGTGTATACTATTTCATGTTTTATTTCTGTATATAGCAAGAAAATAAATTAGGTATAGATATTATTTTATTTTGTAGTATTTCTGTACTCTGATGATTACTACTGTATTATTGTAGTCATGTTATAAATACAAAATCACTTTATGTAATATTTTCTTGTTTGTATTTTTCCTGTGTGTGTGTGTGTGTGTGTGTGTGTGTGTGTGTGTGTGTGTGTGTGTGTGTGTGTGTGTGTGTGTGTGTGTAGTAAACTGAATTTATTTAATGAAATATGAACGATTGTTGTTTAAGTCGATCAAGCTTCTCTACACACAGGGCAGGTCTCTCTCTCTCTCTCTCTCTCTCTCTCTTCCTCTCTCTCTCTCTCTCTCTCTCTTTCTCTCTCTCTCTCTCTCTCTCTCTCTCTCTCTCTCTCTCTCTCTCTCTCTCTCTCTCTCTCTCTCTCTCTCTCTCTCTCTCTCTCTCTCTCTCTCTCTTCCTCTCTCTCTCTCTCTCTCCACGTGTATTTAATAATGCCAGAAAAAGAAAAAATAGACTTTAATGTTTGTTTGTGTAATAATTATGTACAGAGGAAGACCTGGAGGTATGTGGCTTAATACTCCACACACACACACACACACACACCTGTTTTCTCCTCACCTGCAGACAACTAATTTATCCCCACGTCAACACTTCCACTAACTCGTATGAACAAACAGAAGCCGCTGAACTTTACTGTAATTAATGAACTGTACTACCAGGAACTCCTTCGTCGGGGCCTTCGTCAGGAATGTATATCTCAGACCTCTTATTAAACTCATAGAATTTCTGAGTACAAAAAAATCATCTCCTCGTGGTTCTTGATATTTGGTTCACCTGACCTAACCTAACCCCCAGCCAGCTTATTTTACCTTAACATTCACTACCCTAACAGTAACCTAACCTAACCTAACCTAACATTAACCTCCATAACAGTAACGTAACCAACTGTGTGTGTGTGTGTGTGTGTGTGTGTGTCCCCAGTACCTCATCCCTTCCACAACTCTCTATTTTTGTCTTCTCTTTCCTCTTTTGTCATTTTATCTTTTCCTTGAACCACCCCCACACACGAGAGAGAGAGAGAGTCCTGCAGTCCTTTCCTCGTCTCTCATCACACTTCATCAGTCTCCCCTACAAACTCCACTTTTTCTATGTTAGTAACCCTTGATTCACCTCACGCAGAAGATAAACAGACAGTCAGATGCAGTATGTGTGTTTGGAGACGAAACACCCACTCCTGTTCATTATTCTTCCAAAAAAATTAAAAATCCCACAAAAAATAGTTATAATGTGTTGTTCATCTTTTCAGAAACTTAAGTGTGTTGGAAATAACATAAAAAATATCATCTTTATAACACTGAATTAATATTGTCTAGGTGAAAATCGTATTGGTAAACTAAAACTCCTTTATGTAGTTGACAAAGAGGAAGTATTGAAACATAGTACTTCATTTGTTTTTGTTTTACGAGGGATAAGTG
The DNA here is from genome assembly GCF_018991925.1 of Homarus americanus. Classification (NCBI taxonomy): domain Eukaryota; kingdom Metazoa; phylum Arthropoda; class Malacostraca; order Decapoda; family Nephropidae; genus Homarus; species Homarus americanus. The sequence continues at coordinate 8,560,985 of NW_024745073.1, read as the reverse complement.
TATGTAATAATGGCAGAGGAAGATAACTATACTTGGCTGTTTGTTTTAGTAATTATGTACAGACTAAGACCTGGGGGTATTTAAGTTAATATAGAGATTATTGAAGGGATACATTATTATAGAAAGTGCTGTAATGTTTTTGTTTATTTTTCTTTCAACAATGTTAAACTTTAAAAGCTGAAATCGTCTGGCTTTTATTGACTCGTGATTGAGGTTCTTACTTTCTATGTTACGGGGAACTCGGGGGCCATCATTGACCCTCCGAGGTGTTGACAGGACGAGGGTCGTGTAGTACTGAGAGAGAGATCCTGAGTCTTGGATCTATATAGTGTGATAAGAATCTCTCCCTCTCCTCCCCTGCCCAGAAAATGAACCACCTCGTCAAGAGTCTTAATTACTCTACTGTCTTCACAACTTTTACCTTAGAAGAGGAACTGAAATATAATAGAGACATTGTAGACTTAATGAGCTCTTGTAGTACACACACACACACACACACACACACACACACTGTACCTGTGTGACGTCATACACAATAACCACACACATTATACGGTAGTAGGTCAACGTCCATTTATCGTTCTACTTCACGTGTTGCAACAACCAACTTTGCAAGGACTTTATTGCAACACTGAATTTTCCTTCTCCTCGACCAGACAAGATCAAGCGAGAGAACTTTCACAATTGTGTCTTTACTACGACTGGGAATTACAATGATGTCTTTCTTAGTGAATATTCTCTGATGAGTAGTATATTCACCTGAAGATTAGGACCCCCAGCTTATTTCACCTGAAGATTAGGACCCCCAGCTTATTTCGCCTGAAAATTAGGACCCCAACTTAGTTCACCTGAAAATTAGGACCCCCAGCTTATTTCACCTGAAGATTAGGACCCCCAACTTAGTTCACCTGAAAATTAGGACCCCCAGCTTATTTCACCTGAAGATTAGGACCCCAACTTAGTTCACCTGAAAATTAGGACCCCCAGCTGATTTCACCTGAAGATTAGGACCCCCAACTTAGTTCACCTGAAAATTAGGACCCCCAGCTTATTTCACCTGAAGATCAGGACCCCCAACTTAGTTCACCTGAAGATTAGGACCCCCAGCTTATTTCACCTGAAGATTAAACACCCTAACACGGCGGAACACAAAGACATTAAAGAACTGTACAAATAAAAAATAAGTCGTTTAAATTTTACGATACGTTTTGTTGCTCTCGTGAATTTTGGGATATTTGTCTATCGTAAATTACAATAAAACGTCACTAAACTTAAAATATAAAATAAATAGTAGAGAGACAATGAACCGTCAAGTGATCGTTTAACGCCTAATGATCTTGTGAAGGCGGTAATTAAGAGATCAAACGAGGTGGTTGTGTGGATGATGGAACACGGAGGCCAAGGAGGAAACACATGCAGGTATATTAGAGATTGAATCGGGGGTTGATATTCAGTGGGACTCGAGCCCTGGTCCTGAAAGCACCTGTCCAGGCTCTCTGATCACCACACCACGATGGCCGCTGCTACTTTGGTGAGTATCGTATAAACTTTAGAGATTAATTAGTGTTATCGGTGTTGATAAAACAGACGCTGAGATCTCAGGTCCTACAACAGAGAGACGCTTCTCCTGCAGGTGTAGAGGCGAGGCACCACCAGTTACTGTCACCTATCACTCATTTTGTTTGTCTTTCGTCAGCACTTCGTCTTAGTGCTCCTGCTGGTGGTGACAACGACGGTGAGGGCCTCGACCTTGGGGCAGCTGGAGAAGGATGATGACCTCCACCTCCAGGACCCCTTGAAGGTCGACCTCCTCCTCCTACCAGCAGAGAGTCAGCAGGTCTCCGTGGTGGCTGACGAAGACCTAGCAGAGAGTCAGCAGGTCTCCGTGGTGGCTGACGAAGACCTAGCAGAGAGTCAGCAGGTCTCCGTGGTGGCTGACGAAGACCTCCACACCGCCGCTACAGGTGAGTCTTATCCTCAACAATACGTAAATATAAATTTTTAGTCTTATCCCAGTAATACAGTTAACCCTCCAGATAACGGACGTCTCTCTATATATAATCCGGTAGATGGAGGTTTCATAATCTAACGAACCCTCGATATACCGGAATTTCCTCTCCATATCGTCCGTTAAATAGAGGTTACACTGTAGGGAAGAACAAGTCAGAACCAACGGATAAATAACTCAGCTCTGCCTTATCGTGTCTCAGGCAGTCTACACCATGTCTAACCTCTTGAGTACAATGAGTTAACCCCATGAGTACTATAAATCCACAAGGGTACAATGAATCACCCGAGTACAATGAATCCCCTGAGTACAATGTATCCCCAAAGTACAATGAATCACCCGAGTACAATGAATCACCCGAGTACAATGAATCCCCTGAGTACAATGTATCCCCAAAGTACAATGAATCACCTGAGTACAATGAATCAACAAAATGAGTCCGACATCTCAACGCCTTCTTCCTGCACTCACACAGGTTACGGAGGAGGAGGAGGAAGAGGAAGAGGAGGAGGAGGAAGAGGAAGAGGAGGAGGAGGGAAGAGTCACACTGGCCAACAAGGTTACACCGGCAGTTACCACGACAAGGCAGGCTACAAGGGGAACAAGGGCTACAAGGGCAATCAAGGCTACAAGGGCAATCACTATGGGGACTACGGCAAGGCTCAGACCGGGGTGAGTAGAGAGAGAGAGAAAGAGAGAGAGGGAGAGAGAGAGAGAGAGAGAGAGTGATCAACATTATTCTTGCTGGTTGGTAAACATTATATTATACCATGTTGCTAACTTTACCACGACTCTCCCTCAGGGTTACTACGACACCCAGGGCAAGAAGTATAAGGGCCATGACGATAAACACCAGTACCACGGCGACGCTAAGAAGGGCCAGAAGGGCAAAAAGGGCCACCATTCAGGGTCTAAGGGCCACAGTAACAAGGGCCACAGTGATAAGGTAAGTTTGTTTCTTAGTGTTGTAGTTGAGATGGGATTTAATTTTCTTAGAGAGAGATAATTACCTTCTCTCTCACCACACAGGGAGATAATTACCTTCTCTCTCACCACACAGGGAGATAATTACCTTCTCTCTCACCACACAGGGAGATAATTACCTTCTCTCTCACCACACAGGGATATAATTACCTTCTCTCTCACCACACAGGGAGATAATTACCTTCTCTCTCACCACACAGGGAGATAATTACCTTCTCTCTCATCACACAGGGAGATAATTACCTTCTCTCTATAATTACCTTCTCTCTCACCACACAGGGAGATAATTACCTTCTCTCTCACCACACAGGGAGATAATTACCTTCTCTCTCACCACACAGGGAGATAATTACCTTCTCTCTCACCACACAGGGAGATAATTACCTTCTCTCTCACCACACAGGGAGATAATTACCTTCTCTCTCACCACACAGGGAGATAATTACCTTCTCTCTCACCACACAGGGAGATAATTACCTTCTCTCTCACCACACAGGGAGAGAAGAACGTCCACCACAAAGAGGAATACCACCACACCAAGAAGTTTTATGATGACGGTGACAACAACGAGTACCACACCAGCTCTGATGATTTTGACAGCTACTTCGACACCCACAAAGGCAAAGACTTCAAAGGTGGCCACTATAAGGTACGACCCCCTCCCTCTCTTCTTCTGCTTCCCAGTCTAGAGTACGACCCCTAGATTACGACCCTCCTAGAGTACGAGCCTCCTAGAGTACGACCTCTAGAGTATGAGCCTTCTAGAGTACGACCATATATTATAGACTATGACCCCTTGAGTACCACCCCTAAAGACTATTACCCTCTGAGTACGACCCCCATCCTTCGTGTCTCATCCTCACATTCTCCCTCACTCTCTCCCTCACTCACTCTCCCGCTCTCCCTCTCCCTCACTCACTCACTCTCCCTCTCTCCCTCACTCTCTCTTATTCACCCTCCCTCTCTCCCTCACTCTCTCCCTCTCTCCCTCACTCACTCTCCCTCTCTCCCTCCCTCTACCTCACTCACTCCCCATCTCTCCCTCAGGGCGGGCAGCACCACGACAAACACGGTAAGAAGGGCCAATTTGATAAGGGCAAGTATCACGACGACCATCAGGGCCACAAGGGCCACTATGGCGACAAGGGCCACTATGGCACTAAGAGTTCCTATGGCGACAAGGGCGGACACAAGGGCAGTTATGGTACCAGTAAAAGCAAGAGTCATGGTGGCGGTGGACACGGCAGTGGCGGTCATGGCGGTGGACATGGCGGCGGTGGCGGCTATGGTGGCGGCTATGGTGGCGGTGGACATGGTAGTGGCGGCTACGGAGGCGGCGGACATGTTAGTGGCGGCTACGGAGGCGGTGGACACGGCAGTGGCGGTCATGGAGGCGGTGGACATGGCGCCGGTGGCGGCTATGGTGACGGTGGACACGGCAGTGGCGGCTATGGAGGCGGTGGACACGGCAGTGGCGGCTACGGAGGCAGTGGGCGGCGGTGGACACGGCAGTGGCGGCGGCAGTGGACACGGGTGGCGGCGCGAGGCGGTGGACACGGCAGTATGGCGGTCATGGGGCGGTGGACATGGCGCCGGTGGCGGCTAGTGAGTGGAGGCAGTGGACACGGCAGTGGCGGCTACGGAGGCAGTGGACACGGCAGTGGCGGCTGCGGAGGCAGTAGACGGCGGTGGCGACTATGGAGCAGTGGACACAGCAGTGGCGGCTACGGAGGCGGTGGACACGGCAGTGGCGGTCATGGAGGCGGTGGACATGGCGCCGGTGGCGGCTGGTGGACACGGCAGTGGCGGCTATGGAGGCGGTGGACAAGGCAGTGGCGGCTACAGAGGCAGTGGACACGGCAGTGGCGGCTACGGAGGCAGTGATCATGGCGGCGGCGGTGAGTTACCAAGGAAGTCCCAATATTATTCGCTCCATGAATTAATGACTCTCCCTCTAATTCTATCTCTCTTTTCTTTCTGAGAGAGAGAGATAGAGATAGAGAGAGAGTGAGAGAGAGATAGAGATAGAGAAAGAGAGAAAGCAATGTTTATTTACCTTGTATGTTACGTCATGTTCGGTAGTAAACATCACAACATCAACATCCACTAACCCAGCTGTCTCTTGTTCCAGACTACGGTTCACATTCCTTCGTGAAGCCCGTCACTGCTTCTGCTGCTGTCCCTCATGCTGCTGCTGTTCCTCATGCTGCTGCTGTTCCTCATGCTGCTGCTGTTCCCGCTGTTACTGCTGTATCGCATAGTTATATATACCCTCGTCTGTAACATAGTGTACTTTACCCCTCCCTCCCTCCCCCTCCCCCTTGACCGATTCCGCGCATCTGGTTCACTGTAACTTTTCCTAAACGCTCCTGCAAGGTTTAAATTATACACGTATTTTAGCATTATTTACGTTTTCTGCTTTAACCGCCAACCTACTTATCCACCCGACCCGCCACCCACCCACCCAGCCAGCCACCTATCCACCTGAAATATCTGAAAACCCACCCCACTCCACCCGACCCACCCACCTGACCCACCCCACCACCCCAACCCCCACCACGACCCACCCACCCATCCCACACACGACCCACTTAGCCTACTCACACACCCACCACTGACGTTTCTGTATACAACACACTTACCTATAGGCATACAGACATACAGACATGCAGGCATACAGACATACAGACATGCAGGCATACAGACATACAGACATGCAGGCATACCGACATACAGACATGCAGTCATACCGACATACAGACATGCATACCGACATACAGACATGCAGTCATACCGACATACAGACATGCAGGCATACAGACATACAGACATGCAGGCATACAGACATACAGACATGCAGGCATACCGACGCCTGAACGGCGCAGTCATACCGACAGCCTTACAGACATGCAGGCACACCGACACAGACATGCAGTCATACCGACATACAGACATGCAGGCATACAGACATACAGACATGCAGGCATACCGACATACAGACATGCAGGCATACCGACATACAGACATGCAGGCATACCGACATACAGACATGCAGGCATACCGACATACAGACATGCTCAGATGGATATTATATTGAATGTATTTATTGAATTAAAAAAAATTTGTCTTGCTAATTTTGTTTTATATTAACTCACGAAGGTCAGTTGAGAGAGAATGAGTACAGCATAGTTATGGCCACAAGACCCTGAGAGATGGCCACACGACCCTAAAATATGGCCATACAACATTGAATAATAGGTCAGGTGGCCAAACGACCCTAAAAGATGGCCACACAAACTGAATAATAGGTCAGGTGGCCAAACGACCCTAAAAGATGGCCACACAACACTGAATAATAGGTCTGGTGGCCAAACGACCCTAAGGGATGGTGGCCACACATTGAATAATATAGGTCAGATGGTCAAACGACCCTAAAAGATGGCCACACAACCCTGAATAATAGGTCAGATGGCCAAACGACCCTAAAAGATGGCCACACAACCCTGAATAATAGGTCAGGTGGCCAAGCGACCCTCACACTCACCTGACAGGGTTCACCTAGAGTCATTAAAGAGACTAAGAGACGGACAGGAGGGCGGAGAAGTAGACAGGTAGACGGACAGGAGGGCGGAGAAGTAGACAGGTAGACGGAGAGACAATTCACTGACTCTACTATGGGACAACACGACAGTCGTTCTCTCTCTCTCTCTCTCTCTCTCTCTCTCTCTCTCCCTCTCTCATGAAGGAAGCGAGAGGTTGTGTGGCGTGGTCTCGTCATTCACCCCGCCACACACGAGGTTGACTCAGTGTAATTAATGTTTATCTGTTCCCTGCAGTGTTGTTGGTGGCTGCCGTGCCTCTACGACTTTTTGCAGGAGCTGAACTGAAGGCGGGAGGAAGTTCTTTTGAGTTTCTTGTTTCTTTGTGAAGTTTGGTGAGGCGAAATTAGATCATAACTAACGTCACAGGTGTACCTCTGAACAAGACCTCTGCTGTGTATAATGTAAACTAAAAGAATATTTGGCTCACCTTAAGATTAACTCACCCAGCTTAACACTACTTGGGGGGGTTAGGTTAGGTTAGGTTTGATTAGTTTAGGTATTTTGTATCAGTTAAACATAACGTAAGGAAAAAAATGTTTTATTTCCATATATTTACATAAAAAACTTATACAAACAAACAAAGACTTATTCTATGTATGTATTTACGACAAGTTGCAAACAGTAAACAAACAATGCGAAACAAATGTTATAAAGCGTGAGGCAGAGGCTTCCACAGTGTACATCTGAGACATGGCGTGACGGCAGGAGGGTGTAGAGCTGCGGCTGTAGTGATCTCTCGGTAGTCCAGTAGGTGACCCAAGTTTAGACGCCGTTATTGGGGAAGTCAGGTAATGGTGATGGTGGTAGTGGTGGTGGTGGAGGTAGTAGTAGTGGTGGTGATGGTGGTAGTGGTGGTGGTGGAGGTAGTAGTAGTGGTGGTGATGGTGGTAGTGGTGGTGGTGGAGGTAGTAGTAGTGGTGGTGATGGTGGTGGTGTCGACAGATTTAGTATGGCGGGGAGTTTACTCTGCAGTTGTTGCTGCTCGTGGGAGGAGCTGTGGCTGCTGCTGCGTGACTGTTTGTTGGAGGCGTTCAGGCTACTGCATGGCTGTCAACGAGAGGTCCTGCTGCTGCTGTATGGCTGTCAACGAGAGGTCCTGCTGCTGCTGTATGGCTGTCAACGAGAGGTCCTGCTGCATGACTGTCAGTGAGTGGTGCTATTGTGACGTCACCAGGAACAATGGTCAAGGGTTTGACAATGGAGTGAGACCCATAGCCGCCATGGTCGTCGTGGCCATATCCTTTGTGGTCGTCGTGGCCATATCCTCCGTGGCCATGGTCGTCGTGGCCATATCCTTTGTGGTCGTCGTGGCCATATCCTCCGTGGCCGTGGTCGTCGTGGCCATATCCCCGGTCGTCGTGGCCATAACCTCAGGTCGTCGGCCATATCTCTTGTGGTCGTCGGCCATATCCTCCGTGGGCTGTGGTCGTCGGCCATATCCCTTTGTGGTCGTCGTATTATATCCCTTGTGGTCGTCATGGCCATATCTCGTGGTCGTCGTGGCCATATCCCCGTATTATGGTCGTCGCACATCCTCCGTGGCTATGGTCGTCGGCCATATCCCTGTGGTCGTCGTGGCCATATCCTCCGCGGCCGTGGTCGTCGTGGCCATATCCCTTGTGGTCGTCGTGGCCATATCTCTTAGGGTCGTCGGCCATATCCTCCGTGGCCGTATGTAACATATCCCTTGGTGGTCGTCGTACATATTCCTTGTGGTCGCCGCGGCCATCCTTGTGGTCATCGTACATCTCCGTGGCCATGGTCGTCATGGCCATATCCCTTATGGTCGTCGTGGCCATATCCCTTATGGTCGTCGTGGCCATAGCCCTTGTGGTCGTCATGGCCCTTGTGGTCATCATGGCCATATCCCTTGTGGTCGTCGTGGCCATAATCGCCCTTGTGTCCGCCCTTCTTGCCATAGGAACTCTTGTGGCCATAGTGGCCCTTGTCGCCATATAGGCCCTTGTGGCCCTTGTGGTCGTCGTGGTACTTGCCCTTCTCATGGTGGCCCTTCTTGCCGTGTTTGTCGTGGTGGGAACCTCCCTGGGGTGAGGAGAAGAGGGTGAGTGAGGGAGGAAGAGGGAGGGAGGAAGAGGGAGGGAGGAAGGAGGGGGGAGTGAGGAAGGCGAGAAGGAGGGAGGAGGGGGAGAAGGGAGGGAAGAAGAGGGAGGGAGGAAGGCATAGTGAGAGGGTCTTTTACAGTACACACACACTGTGGAATACGAGTTCCTCTACTCTGTGAAGTTACACACTACGTGTTGCTGTTCCCTACATTAATCTGTATCCTGTATGTTCCTTTCCTTTTTAATAGTTGTTGAACCACAATGTGTAATAGTCATTTATGTCAAATGTATATTTTCAGCTTTTGGCTGCAGACTTTTCAATAATATTTATTATTATTATTAACACCACACAAACACACCACACACACACACACACACACACACACACACACACACACACACACACACACACACACACACACACACACACACACACACACACACACACACCTGTATCCTCGGTAGACGGTATATTCCCTCAGGTACAGTATTAACATGTAATAGGACCTACCTTATAATGACCGCCCTTGAAGTCCTTCCCCTTGTGAGCATCGAAGTAGCTGTCAAATGAGTCGTGTTTCCCGTAGTACTTCTTCTTGTCACCGTCATCATAGAACTTCTTGGTGTGGTGGTACTCCTCCTTGTGGTGCACGTCCTTCTGCCCCTATGTGGCGTGAGTGAGTGTCAGTATGAGGTACAGTCAACACATGAATAGAAATATTTATCTTGAATAGCTAACTGACTCATAGGTCCATTGTGAGTTTAGTCTTGAGATGAAAACAAGAACTATTGTTGATCTTCGTAACTCTAACAATCAGTGGTCATGTGGTGGATTGATTGGAGCAACTGAGGGTGAATCACACTAATGGAGTTTACAATGGATTACCCAGCACATCTAACAATAAACTTTGTTATTATTAGGGGTAAGAACCGGCAGGGAGCACGAGTGAGAGTGTAAACAAAAATAATACCTGGTGTCCACAGTTAAATGAAAAACACTTTCTTCTTTACAGCTACAACGGACTGAGACGAAATACCTGGCCTCATTAAGAGCTGTTATATTATCAAACAATTTAAGTTAAAACTAATATGAAAAAATGTATAACAGATGAAACTACAAAGATTTTCTATATTATTAACCACAAAATATTCAAGAAAATGATAAGCCACTCACCTTATCTTTGTGACCTTTGTTGTGGTGACCTTTGGAGCCGTAGTGGTGACCTTTCTTGCCCTTCTTGCCCTTGTGAGCGTCGCCATAATACTTGTGCTTGTCGTCGTGACCCTTGTATTTATTGCCGTGCTCGTCGTGGTAACCCTGGTGAGGTGAGTGAGTGAGGTGAGTGAGTGAGTGAGTGAGTGAGTGAGTGAGTGAGTGAGTGAGGTGAGTGAGTGAGTGAGGTGAGTGAGTGAGTAAAGGTGGTGGTGGTGAGGTGGTGGTGGTGGTGAGGGTGGTGAGGTGGTGGTGGTGGTGGTGAGTGGTGGTGAATGGTGGTGGTGGTGGTGAGGTGAGTGAAGAAATAAAGTAATCAAATATTATCTTAATTATATAAGAAAGGGTTTAATTAGTGCGTAAAACCTTATGGTAACAGCATATGTACAGACAGACATGTATGTATAAGCATAGGTAGACATGCATGTATAAATGGTGAGCGTATATTACTAACATCAACCTTTAAAAAAGCGACCATTGGCAGTCCGGATAAAATATATTTAAATCGCATAATCAGAGCTGTATAGTCACGTTAGAGGTGGATGAGCGATTATAGAGAACAGTTTCAGTTAAAAGTCAACGGCAATTATAATTCCCTACATCCAGTTAATCTGTTCATTACACTGACACACACAGCCCCCTCCAACACATACACTGCATGTTTACTCCGATACTACTACTACTACTACTACTACTACTACTACTACTACTACTACTACTACTACTACTACTACTGCCGTCAACACTACTACTACTACTACTACTACTACTACTACTGCCGTCAACACTCACCTTGTACTGCGCCTTGCCGTGGTCACCGTAGTGGCTGCCCTTGTGGCCCTTATTAGCCTTGTAGCCCTTGTGGCCCTTGTAGCCCGCCTTGTCGTGGTAGCTGCCCTTATAGCCCTTGTGTCCCTTGTGGCCCTTACCTCCTCCGTAGCCTTTGTGCCCTTTGTCGTGTCCGTAACCTGGATATAAAGAGGGGAAATAATAATAATAATAATAATAATAGTAGTTATGATGATAAATTTAAAGGTATAATTACTCTCTCTCTCTCTCTCTCTCTCTCTCTCTCTCTCTCTCTCTCCAGAAAAACCTACACACTACAAACTTCACAAAGAGAACTTGTAATTTGCCCAAGTTAAAGTATAAACTTGGACTTCAACAAAAAAGCAAGTGTGTCATGTACCCAGGAGTAAGTGTTGCCGTGTCAAACATCTGCTGCTCCAGTGTTTGTCAACTTCTTATTAACAACTCTGGTTTGGTATTGTTGATGTGGCTTAACTTAAGAGAAATTGTCGTGCACCCAGATGCCTTTAAGGACTCGAGTTTTTATTTAACTTTGAGATCCATAATAACTTGACTTCTTCATCAAACGGAGACATTAAATAACGTGTTTGTCTCTTATAAATTCAGAATTATTATGAGCGTTGACGTTGTTTATGATTACCGGGTCAATAAAATGGTTTACGAGACGCTACTTTGTTTGTCTAGTAGGAACCACAAGGGTGAAGATCCCAGAGGAAACACAAGACTTGTCGACCTTACCTCAGATTCAGATTTGCCCCCGAGGGGGCTAGTTTATTGGGCACCCCCTTACATCCTGTGCAAGGTGAAGCGCAGAAGCGTTTACAGCGCCCAACAGGGAAGTATGAAAAGTTCATACTTGCCTTTTTCGACCTTACCTGTAGCGGCGGTGTGGAGGTCCCCACCAGCCACGACAGAGACCTGCTGACTCTGTGCTGGCTGGAGATGGAGGAGGAGGTCGGCTTCTACGGGCTCTTGGAGGGGAAGGTTGGCCTCTACGGGGTCCTGGAGATGTAAGTCAACATTGAGGTCTTTCTTCTCCAGCTGCCCCTTGGTCGTGGCCCTCACCGTCTCTGCTGCCGCCGCCGAGAACAGCAGCAGCAACAGCACAGCGCGGCCTTGCTGTAAGACGAAGAGAGGAGATTGAAGTATGTTAATCCTGGTACAGAAGCAGGATCATGAAGGTTAAACCACAGTTCTCAAGGAGTTAAACCACAGTTCTCAAGGAGTTAAACCACAGTTCTCAAGGAGTTAAACCATCATCCTCAATGAATTAAACTATCATCCTCAAGGGAATTAAACCAATAGCATCACAAATGCCCAAAGACTAACAATGAATCAACCAAGACACAGAAAGTTTAAAGTACCTCCCCAGACACACAACAACTAATCAACAAACACAAACACCGAGGCTCACCCATCCTTCGCCACACATCTCAAGAGAGGAGCTCTTCGTCGTCACCGTCAGGAAGGGAAGGGAGCTCACACTACCACTGACATCACTAGGGGTCGTCACCGCCTCTT
>NW_024745073.1:8524500-8548684 GCF_018991925.1 Homarus americanus | reverse complement strand
TTTCTACGGTGGATCGTCAGTTGTGTGTCTATGAGAACTAGCCAAGAGGAGGTACCATTCTCCCCTTCCCCTTTCCTCCATTCACTCCTTCCCTTTCTTCCTCCTCCTTCCCTCTTTCTCTTTTCCCCTTTCTCCTCCTTCCCCTTCATTGACTTTCTTCTTCCCTCATCCCTATTCACCCTCTTCCTCTTCCCTCCTTTTTTTAATTCCCCTTCCACTCCCCTTCTCCCCTTCACCTCCCCTACATTCACCCAAAGTTAACGGTGTAGCCAATTGTGCGTGGCAATAGCCTTGGCTGTCGGAACTTACGAAATAAAAAACAAAATCACTCCTGCGTCTTCTCTTATTTTGTGAATTTTATTTGTTTTGTGGATGAAAACATAAAATAGCAGACTAGAAATATTCACAATTTTGATCTGGTAATAAAAAACAGAAAGTAAAAGAAATTCGTTGGTTTTTTCACTATTTTTACGTTTTTTACTTCTTCCTTCCTTCTATGTTTCTCATTTTCTCTACCTACAATCATCTTCCCTTCTTCCTATCTCCTCTCTCTCCTACCTTCCACTTTGATCAAATTTTCCTTCCTTCCTTTCCTCCCTCCCTCCCTCCTCACCTATCTCTCTCTCTCTCTCTCCTCTCATTCATCAATTACACCCCTTTCTTACATTTCTTCCTTGTCTCGTCTTCGTATGGTTATTATAAGGCTCAAGGTCTAGGGATAATGGCTGGGGCTCTCAGTATGTCTGCCTCATGCTTCTAGTGTGAGCATATGTCTTAGTGGAAGTTCCTAGATGGTGTTGTATTTGTTTACGTGGCCATACTACTGCTACTACTACTACGACTACTACTTCCGTTACTGCTACTATTTCCATTACTGCTACTATTACTACTACTATCATTACTACTATTATTAACACTGCTTCCATTATTACCTAGATGGTGTTGTATTTGTTTACGTGGCCATACTACTGCTACTACTACTACGACTACTACTTCCGTTACTGCTACTATTTCCATTACTGCTACTATTACTACTACTATCATTACTACTATTATTAACACTGCTTCCATTATTACTACTACTACTATTAACCTACTACTACTGGCACTACTACTAATACTACTACTTCTACTACTACTACCGGTGCTACTACTACTACATTACTACTAAGTGACAAGAAATACATATCCTGACGCTACAAGATGTATTTGTTGTTTTACTAGAGTGTTTGGAAGCACACACACACACACACACACACACACACACACACACGCTCATGGCCTCCTCTCTGCCTTTGCTATCCACCATCTTCCTCTTGCTTCCTTTCTCTCCTCATCTTCTCTTCACTGTCTCTCTCTGGCCTTACTCTTGCTCTACCTCTCCTCCAAGCTATCACCCATTTCCTGACATCATCTATCTACGCTTCTCCTCTCTCCTTGTCAGTTCTCTCCTCCTCCTCCGTTAGCTGTACACTCACTCTTCTCCACTACCTACCGCGAACTCTTTTAAGTTCTTCCCATCACCTGAAGATTAATTATCCCGCTTAATTCACTTCATTACTAAACATTCTAACACTTCCTAGGGGCTTAAGTTAGGTTGGGTTGGGTTAGGTTAACGTCAGGTTAGGTTACGTCAAATTAGGTTCAGTTGGATTAAGTTAATATAGGAGAGGATAGGTTAGGTTAGCATTAGGGGTGTTAATCTTCAGGTGAAATAAGCTTTGAGGAGGAAGGGAGGGGGGGGTTAATCTTCATGTGAAATAAGCTGAAGAAATAATTAACCATAGGGAAGGTTACATCGGGACAGTCAATACCGCCGACTAAACTTTGTCACAACAAGGCGCCCATAGAAGCTAGGTCCAGGCCGGGAGACACACGTAACTGTCTCCCTGAGGATGGCTTCTGTGTAGCCGTCTCCCTGAGGATGGCTTCTGTGTAGCCCGGAACGGTAGAGGAATAAAGAAACTTAGCCCTTTCCTGTGTTTCCCTCCCACCCATCCTTAGGACTTGACTGCTAGTTTAATAATACACAGAAGAGTAGTGTGTAGTTTGTTGCAGGTGTAGTTCGTGGGTCTTCATGTTGATAAAACTTAGTAAATTAACCTGAAGTTTCCTTATGTTAAACTAACTCCGATCACCTTGTTACCACTTTAACAATATACCATCAGAATATTCTTAACTTAACCATAATAGTAATAACTTCACTGACTGTATAATTCTCTTCAAACTCCCAACAGGAAAAAAATAGAACTTCAATATCGCCAGGCATAAATATGGTTGACACCTGTCTCAAAGTCACCTATATATTTCAATTACTAGATTACCTATCGTCAAAAACAATTAACGTCAGGAATATAGAATAATATAAAACCCTTACCCGTGTAGTGTAGCGATATATAGTGCTGGAATATCATCACAATCATCACAAACTGAGGCTTGACAGAGAGTGTGTAGTGCACGTGGTGAAGTCTGGGTCAATGACCTACTTGAAGAGAGCAGATCACTCAAACGAAAAATTTGCTATTTTGAATTTTTTAAAATTCGAGGATATTAACACTTACTGCTGTGCCCTCTTTGTTTACAAACCTATCAATCACTTGATTGACAATAATTACTTCCAGTTCCGGAATAATCAGAGATACAACTTAAGGCACCCAGAGCTACTAAGACCACCCCCCATGCGCTCCTCTCAGTCCCAGACCTCCATAAAATATCACGGTGTGAAGGTGTGGAACAACTTACCCCCACCCATCCGAGCAAAGACTACGCTCCCTTCCTTTAAATCATCTCTAAAAAAATATCTATTGTCGAAGTATTAATATTTCTTGTAACACTTACTATATTTACAGTACCTGCTTTTATTGTACCACCAAATCCGTTTTATCGGAAATTATCATGTAAATAAATAAGTAATTACCATTGCAATAAACATAATTGCCAACTAGACATAATCCTGAAAGCTCTGTCCTCTTGTTCAACCTTATTACTGTACAACCCAGGTTGTACTGCTCCCCCATTATACTTATGTTTTTAAATTCCACTCTAATTTATATGTATATGTGTATGTGTATGTATGTGTGTATATATATATATATATATATATATATATATATATATATATATATATATATATATATATATATATATATATATATGTGTGTGTGTGTGTGTGTGTGTATACCTGTATATGTATGTATAAATAAATAAATAAATAAATAAAAAATAAATAAAAATAATAAATAATAAAATAAATAAATATTGAAGTGGTAACCGTGGTAACATGTTGTTATTACCACCATTCTATTGTACTATTCCAGATGATACCAAATGTTACATAATACTTCCTTGAGATAAATGTATAGTATATATCAGGTGCCCCAAAGAGAGCTCAGGTTCTCAACTGGCTCAGCCATGTTAATATTGTTATTATTATTCACTCTGTATCTGTATTTTTCTGGCTAAATAAACTGTTACAATCAATCAATTCAATCAATCCCTGGTCACCTCACCTTGGCTGGTCCAGTGATGCCAACCTTTCCGACTTGACACAGGTGTTGTAGTGGTGAAGTTTAGTCAACTCAGTTTTATTTATTAATCAAAATTTCCTAAAATAATTTGATATAATCAAATTATTACAAAAATTTATTAAGATTTATTCGGATTTTTTATCTTAGATGATGATAATGGTTTAATGGTCCTCAGTGACTCAACAGCCGACCTCCAATGATGGTTTAATGGTCCTCAGTGACTCAACAGCCGACCTCCAATGATGGTTTAATGGTGCTCAGCGACTCAACAGCCGACCTCCAATGATTGTTTAATGGTCCTCAGTGACTCAACAGCCGACCTCCAATTATGGTTTAATGGTCCTCAGTGACTCAACAGCCGACCTCCAATGATGGTTTAATGGTCCTCAGTGACTCAACAGCCGACCTCAATGATGGTTTAATGGTCTCAGTGACTCAACAGCCGACCTCCAATGATGGTTTAATGGTCGCAACAGCCGACCTCAA
The DNA here is from genome assembly GCF_018991925.1 of Homarus americanus. Taxonomy (NCBI): domain Eukaryota; kingdom Metazoa; phylum Arthropoda; class Malacostraca; order Decapoda; family Nephropidae; genus Homarus; species Homarus americanus. The sequence continues at coordinate 8,544,671 of NW_024745073.1, read as the reverse complement.
CAGCCGACTTTTAATGGTCCTCAACTCAACAGCCGACCTCCAATGATGGTTTAATGGTCCTCAGTGACTCAACAGCCGACCTCCAATGATGGTTTACTAATGGTCCTCCAGTGACTCAACAGCCGACTTCCAATGATGGTTTAATGGTCCTCAGCGACTCAACAGCCGACCTCAATGATGGTTTAATGGTCCTCAGTGACTCAACAGCCGACCTCCAATGATGGTTTAATGGTCCTCAGCGACTCAACAGCCGACCTCCAATGATGGTTTAATGGTCCTCAGTGACTCAACAGCCGACCTCAATGATGGTTTAATGGTCCTCCAGCGACTCAACAGCCAAGCCTCCAATGATGGTTTAATGGTCCTCAGCGACTCAACAGCCGACCTCCAATGATGGTTTAATGGTCCTCAGCGACTCAACAGCCGACCTCCAATGATGGTTTAATGGTCCTCAGTGACTCAACAGCCAAACCTCAATTTAATGGTACTCCAGTGACTCAAATAGCCGACCTCCAATGATGGTTTAATGGTACTCAGTGACTCAACAGCCGACCTCCAATGATGGTTTTAATGGTCCTCAGCGACTCAACAGCCGACCTCCATGATGGTTTAATGGTCCTCAGCGACTCAACAGCCGACCTCCAATGATGGTTTTAATGGTACTCAGTGACTCAACAGCCGACCTCCAATGATGGTTTAATGGTCCTCAGCGACCTCAACTCCAGTGCTCAACAGACCTCCAATGATGGTTTAATGGTCTCAGTGACTCCAACAGCCGACCTCCAATGATGGTTTAATGGTCCTCAGCGACTCAACAGCCGACCTCCAATGATGGTTTAATGGCACCAGTGACTCAACATAGCCGACCTCCAATGATGGTTTTAATGGTCCTCAGCGACTCAACAACCGACCTCCAATGATGGTTTAATGGTACTCAGTGACTCAACAGCCGACCTCCAATGATGGTTTAATGGTACTCAGTGACTCAACAACAGCCGACACTCAATGATGGTTTAATGGTACTCCAGTGACTCAACAGCCGACCTCCAATGATGGTTTAATGGTCCTCAATCAACAGCCGACCTCTAATGATGGTTTAATGGTCCTCAGCGACTCAACAGCCGACCTCCAATGATGGTTTAATGGTACTCAGTGACTCAACAGCCGACCTCCAATGATGGTTTAATGGTCTCAGCGACTCAACAGCCGACCTCCAATGATGGTTTAATGGTACTCAGTGACTCAACAGCCGACCTCCAATGATGGTTTAATGGTCCTCAGTGACTCAACAGCCGACCTCAATGATGGTTTAATGTCCTCAGCCGACCTCCAATGATGGTTTAATGGCACTCAGTGACTCAACAGCCGACCTCCAATGATGGTTTAATGGTACTCAGCACTCAACAGCCGACCTCCAATGATGGTTTAATGGTACTCAGTGACTCAACAGCCGACCTCCAATGATGGTTTAATGGTACTCAGTGACTCAACAGCCGACCTCCAATGATGGTTTAATGGTACTCAGTGACTCAACAGCCGACCTCCAATGATGGTTTAATGGTACTCAGTGACTCAACAGCCGACCTCCAGATGGTTTAATGGTCCTCAGTGACTCAACAGCCGACCTCCAATGATGGTTTAATGGTACTCAGTGACTCAACAGCCGACCTCCAATGATGGTTTAATGGTACTCAGTGACTCAACAGCCGACTCCTAATGATGGTTTAATGGTCCTCAGCGACTCAACAGCCGACCTCCAATGATGAATGGTCCTTATCAACAATGACCTCTAATGATGGTTATTACTCTACTCAACAGCCGACCTCCAATGATGGTTTAATGGTCCTCATGACTCAACACACCTCCAATCATTATTTTCAATTATAAATATTATTACTAAACTTTTTATCACAAAATTTATTAGTGATTATAAGTACACACACACACACACACACACACACACACACACACACACACACACACAGCATCATAAGGGTAACACAAAGACGTCAGTATATTACACTATAACTTTATTAAACATAATAATAAGCTGGAGAACAAAACACCTTTTAACACCTCTAATAACATAAAACATTGTTGTAGGTTTTTAAGAAATACAGTTAGTGGCTCAGTGCACATTACGAGGTAGATGAACAGATGACGCAATGGTTAACAAGTGGTATTGTTATTACTATTATTGTTGTTGTTGTTGTTGTTTCACCTGGAGACATAATGAGATAAACTTCTCAATAAATCATTGTTCACTGAGGACTGTGTGAGACTGAGAAGGTCCTCTTGAGACGACTTAGGAAGAGGAGTGTCGGCCCTGGCAGTTGTTGGAGTGTTTGTTGACGCTAAGTTTGTGTGTGTGAGAGAGCTGTGACGTATCTACCACTAGCACCTGCACTCAGGTGTTCTCAGATAAACTTGGCAAAGTCACCGAAACTTTCGAAGGTGTGAGTGCCCTTTGGCGTACCACCAGCCACCAGGAGACCGAGAGGCTGGGAGGACGACGTTGATGAGGGCGTGTAGGATGGAGCCGCCACCAGTGTTGGCGTTGGTGGTCGTGGTGGAGGAACTAATGATAGAGAGGGAGAGAATAATGTAGGGGACTTGGATGATGATGCAGGAACATACATCGGGACGAAGCCTGAAGCGGGACCTGCCTTAGCGACTGTGGTGACGGGCTGCACGTTGGAGTGTGAGCCATAGCCGCCGTGATCACCGTGGCCTGTGTGGGGCAAAGGTGGCTCTTTATACATCACTCAATAGTTACTTATACTTTACGTGAATAAGGTTGACAGCTACTTATTCTCATACTTATACATATACATGAGGTACCCCCGCCCCGTGAGAGAGTGAGGCATCAGGTGAGAGAGACAGTGTGTTTGGTACCCCCGCCCCGTGAGAGAGTGAGGCATCAGGTGAGAGAGACAGTGTGTTTGGTACCCCCGCCCCGTGAGAGAGTGAGGCATCAGGTGAGAGAGACAGTGTGTTTGGTACCCCCGCCCCGTGAGAGAGTGAGGCATCAGGTGAGAGAGACAGTGTGTTTGGTAGTGAGGTGAGGCATCAGGTGAGGAGACAGTGTGTTTGGTACCCCCGCCCCGTGAGAGAGTGAGGCATCAGGTGAGAGAGACAGTGTGTTTGGTACCCCGCCCCGTGAGAGAGTGAGGCATCAGGTGAGAGACAGTGTGTTGGTACCCCCCGCCCGTGAGAGTGGGGCATCAGGTGAGAGACAGTGTGTTTGGTACCCCTGCCCCGTGAGAGAGTGAGGCATCAGGTGAGAGAGACAGTGTGTTTGGTACCCCCCCCGTGAGAGAGTGAGGCATCAGGTGAGAGAGAGACAGTGTGTTTGGTACCCCCGCCCCGTGAGAGAGTGAGGCATCAGGTGAGAGAGACAGTGTGTTTGGTACCTGCCCCGTGAGAGTGAGGCATCAGGTGAGAGAGACAGTGTTTGGTACCCCGCCCTGTGAGAGTGAGGCATCAGGTGAGAGAGACAGTGTTGGTACCCCTGCCCCTGAGAGAGTGAGGCATCAGGTGAGAGAGACAGTGTGTTTGGTACCCCGCCCCGTGAGAGAGTGAGGCATCAGGGAGAGAGGTGTTTGGTACCCCAGCCCGTGAGAGAGTGAGGCATCAGGTGAGAGAGACAGTGTGTTTGGTACCCCAGCCCCGTGAGAGAGTGAGGCATCAGGTGAGAGAGACAGTGTGTTTGGTACCCCAGCCCCGTGAGAGAGATCAGGTGAGAGAGACAGTGTGTTTGGTACCCCCAGCCCCGTGAGAGAGTGAGGCATCAGGTGAGAGAGACAGTGTTTGGTACCCCAGCCCCGTGAGAGAGTGGGAGGCATCAGGTGAGAGAGACAGTGTGTTTGGTACCCCGCCCCGTGAGAGAGTGAGGCATCAGGTGAGAGACAGAGGTACAGAGTGAGGCATCAGGTGAGAGAGACAGTGTGTTTGGTACCCCCGCCCCGTGAGAGAGTGAGGCATCAGGTGAGAGAGACAGTGTTTGGTACCCCCGCCCCGTGAGAGAGGTGAGGCATCAGGTGAGAGAGACAGTGTGTTTTGGTACACCGTGAGAGAGTCAGGTAGAGACAGTGTGTTTGGTACCCCCCCGTGAGAGAGTGAGGCATCAGGTGAGAGAGACAGTGTTGAGACAGTGTGGGTACCCCAGCCCCGTGAGAGGTGGCATCAGGTGAGAGAGACATGTGTTTGGTACAGAGTGAGGCATCAGGTGAGAGAGACAGTGTGTTTGGTACCCCGCCCGTGAGAGAGTGAGGCATCAGGTGAGAGAGACAGTGTGTTTGGTACCCCCGCCCGTGAGAGAGTGGGGGCATCAGGTGAGAGAGACAGTGTGTTTGCTTATGGCTCACAACATTTTTTAAAGCCTACTCACCGTGGTCGTCGTGGCCATATCCTTTGTAGTCGTCGTGGCCATATCCTTTGGTCGTCGTATCCTTTGTGGTCGTCGTGCCCATATCCTTGTGGTCGTCGTGCCCATATCCTTTGTGGTCGTCGTGGCCATATCCTCCGTGGCCATAGGCGTCGTGGCCATGTCCTTATGGTCGTCGTACATAACCCTTGTGGTCGTCATGGCCATATCCTTTGTGGTCATCGTGGCCATATCCTCCGTGGCCATGGTCGTCGTCGTGGCCATATCCCTTATGGTCGTCGTGGCGTCGTGGCCATATCCCTTATGGTCGTCGTGGCCATAGCCCTTGTGGTCGTCATGGCCCTTGTGGTCATCATGGCCATATCCCTTGTGGTCGTCGTGGCCATAATCGCCCTTGTGTCCGCCCTTCTTGCCATAGGAACTCTTGTGGCCATAGTGGCCCTTGTCGCCATATTGGCCCTTGTGGCCCTTGTGGTCGTCGTGGTACTTGCCCTTCTCATGGTGGCCCTTCTTGCCGTGTTTGTCGTGGTGGGAACCTCCCTGGGGTGAGGAGAAGAGGGTGAGTGAGGGAGGAAGAGGGAGGGAGGAAGAGGGAGGGAGGAAGGAGGGGGGAGTGAGGAAGGCGAGAAGGAGGGAGGAGGGGGAGAAGGGAGGGAAGGTGAGGAGGTCGAGAAGGGGGGGGGGAGGAGGAGGGAGGCCGCCTCATCTGACTTTGCGAAATAATGACACATTTTGGGGAGGTGAAACATCTCACCTGTGCTCCTCACCTGGGAGTTAATTAAGAATATTACCCACACTGAACTAATCTTATTTGGAGGGTAAATTTGGGGCCCAACACTATTCTATTTTAATCCTTATGAGCTGCGTTGATAAGGGTGAATTTTTAGAGTGAATTATTCTTATCTTGAGGGATATGTCCTTTTTGTCGTGTGTGTGTGTGTGTGTGTGTGTAATGCAAGTAGTTGGTATACATATATGTGTGTACATGTGCAGTGTAGGTATGTTTAACCTGAATAAATGAATGAATAAGTAAAGGGAGAGAAAACAGAAAAATAAACATTTAAAAAAAGGTAAAATAAATGATTAGATAAAAACACGAAATTAAGACACGCAAAAAAACACAAAAAAAACGAGAGAAAAATAAACAAATTACAAAAAAATATGATTAATAAACACATAAAAATAAAGTTAGTAAGAATATAAACGGACACACACACACACACAGGCCCAAGACGCACATGAACACCTACACGTCTCACCTCCACTATTCCTGTACACACACCATCATCGTTTTCTGTGCACGTTTTCTCTTAAGCCTTTCTTGGGTGACTCTTGTAAATGGTAGTTTATCTTGTGAATGACTTATTAATTCACACTAATTATATAAACATATTTAATTACTTTGGCATTAAATTTATATTATATTTTCTGGTCTTGGTGTAGGTCTGGTCTTGGTGTAGGTCTGGTCTTGGTGTAGGTCTGGTCTTGGTGTAGGTCTGGTCTTGGTGTAGGTCTGGTCTTGGTGTAGGTCTGGTCTTGGTGTAGGTCTGGTCTTGGTGTAGGTCTGGTCTTGGTGTAGGTCTGGTCTTGGTGTAGGTCTGGTCTTGGTGTAGGTCTGGTCAGGCATAATGTATATAGTTGTATATATTGTTTTCACTCTTATTATTTCAACGCCACTAACTTTATCCCGGTGTTATATATAAGCGCCTTTGATCCTCTTCTCAGTCTGTTGTTTTTCTCAGAAGGTTTTAAAGGGATCTAATCCTCCGGGTGACTCATCCTCTCCCTATATTGAGAGACTTATCTTTTTAGCTCATTATTATATCGTTTATACTTGTTTGTCTCTCTGTTGTCTTCATTTTTCACTTCATTTCTGTCTTCTGTTTACCTAGTTTCTTCATTTTAACTTTATTATTGACTTCATTTCACCTGTTCTCTTCCTATTTGCTTCATTTGTCATCTTTATTCTTGGTTTCTTCATTTTTTATTTCATTATTGTCTTCGTTTCATCTGTTTCTCCTGGTATCTACTTCATTTCTGTCTTCATTCCACCTCTTTCTTCACTCGTTCTCCTTACTCTTACTTCCTCTATCCTTGCCTCGACGAAGCCAACCATTCTAGAGTGGCGTTCTTGTTCTTGTTCTTAGTGTTCTTCTCTTGTTTATTCTTACGTTCTCACTTTAATGGAACTTTTTCATGTTTAATTTCTTGGTGGATTAATCTTTCAACACTTGGTCGCTCGTCTGGCTGCTCGCTGGACTGTGTTTGTGGTGTTGGCTGGGTTTGTTTGCCGTCCTCCCGGTGGCTGGCATGTGTTTGCTGTCGTCTTTCTTGGGATTTTGTCGCGTTTGTTGATATTCATTAGATTTTTTCTTGTCTTTTTTCTTTCTTGTCTTTCCTTTTGATGTGTCTTTCTCTCTTTTTGTTTTTGTTTTGATTTTTATCAGATTTTTCTTTCGTTTTGTCTTTGTTGTCTGTTTGTTTTGATTCTCTTTTTCTCTTTTCCTTTTGGCTTCGTTTTAATCGACTATTTTCCTTGTGATTTTCTTTCTTGCTTTCTTTTCCACGATACCCACCGGACTTGAGATGTGAGACTCCTTTCCCTTCTTTCTCATTAAAATATCTTTCTTTCTTCTCTCTCTTCTCTCTCTTCTCTCTCTTCTCTCTCTTCTCATCTTTTCGCTGTTTCAATCGAGTAATTTCTCTCTGTCTTCGCTGTCCCGCCTTCGTAACCCCTGGAAGGTCCCTGTACCCCCTCTGGTTCCCCCAACGATCAGTATACATGAGATTATTAAGCGATTTTCCCTCGTGTGTTTTACGTCTCCTCTTCCTATCAACAACAGCTGCCTGAGATCTTTTATAATCGTCATATTTTTCTCTATCTGACGACACAAGCTTCCGGAATTTATCACTTTTGTTATTCTGTTTGTTTTTCTTATTGGCGTGAGGTCGTGGTCGTCTGTCAGTGGTGGCAGTTCTTCTCTCTGTGTTTTGGCTTATCTGGCGATTTGGCAAGAGTTGTAGTGGTCTGGTCATGCCATCGCTTGACTCCTTCTTGAGGTATTTTCTCTTAAGTTCTAGTCGATGCTTTGGGTGTCTGTCGTTCTTCTTTTGTTTTGGAGAGTTACCTTCTATCATGTTCTTGGCCTCACGTTGGTTTTTCTTGTTATCTTGTGGTGAATGTCTGCCGTTTCGTCGTAGTCTCCCACGTATGGTAGATTTATTGACATCATCCCTGTTCTGACGTTTACTTAACTCAGAATGGCGGTGTTGGTTTCCTCTGCGTTGCTTCTGTTGGCATGTTGTCAGGAATTTTTCGTGTATCAACAAACTCGTCTTGCGATCTACTTTTGCTAGAGCTCTAAGACATTGTTTGAGTAGTTTACCTTCCTCGCTTATTACTTCAGGTCTCCCGTCTCCCCTCTGAGGCTCCTTATGCTGTGGGTCACTTTCCCGATTGTCTTTTGTCTTGGTACTTTGTTGGTGTTTACCTCTGAAGGTCTTCTTAGTATGTTGATGACTTCTCTCCTCACTTCTCATAGATTTTCCTCCTTTTCCTTTTGTTTCTTTATCTCCTGGTCTTTCCTTCTGGATTTTTATAGATTGTGAAGGATTATTTTGATATATTTTAGAATTTCTCTTATTATTCCTGTTTCTTTTAACTTTTAGGGGAGACTTATCTATCTGCTTTATCTTGTTTTGGTCGTCCGGAGTTTGTTTTCTGTTTCTGCTTTCTCTCTTAGCACGATAATTAGCGATGTTTCCTTTATCTTGACGTTTACTTCTGTTCTCATCTCGTCTCTTCTGTTGTTTACCTCCTCGTTGTTGTGTCTTTGTTAAATTACGTCTTTCGTGTCCTGCTTTTGGTGTGACTTTAGTTTTAACGTTAAATTTTCTCCCTTTATTTGTCTTTTTGTCTCTTCTTGGTGTTTTCTTTTGTCTCGTGAGCTTTGATTGGCTGTTGTTATCCTCTGAGTTCTTAAAGCGTTTTTCACGATTATGTTTCGTGGTGTTCTTAAAGGTCTGCTGCTTCCTCCTCTGATTCGTAGTCGATTTCTTCTCCTTTATGATTCCTTTTAGTTGTGTAGGTTTGCGCTCTGATGAATGACTGCTCTGGGGTGAACGTCTGCGCTCTGATGAATGACTGCTCTGGGGTGAACGTCTGCGCTCTGATGAATGACTGCTCTGAGGTGAAGAACGTCTGTGACCATTTTCTGTTATTTTCGTTTTCTTTTTGTTGTCTTTCAGGGGTAACTTAAGTCTTCCTCGATCTCCCCCACCATCTTTCCCCTTCCGAGTATCACCAGACTTTATATCTAACCTTTCCTTCTTTACAAACTTCCTCCCAACACTTCCTTTAATGCTTTCTTGTTGTTTTGATCCAGATGACGATGCCTTGTTTTCTTTACGTGTCTTCAGTCGCGCAGCTTTGAGACAAGTCCTGTAGTGTCCTCGGCACTTCTGTCGCTCTAACTTTAGGAGTTTCTTCGTTGATCGCCTCTGCAGCTTATCGTCTCCGTCAGTTGTAAGTAAAGTCGTAGATTCTTCTGTTTTTTGTGTTGTCTTCGATGGCTTTGTATGTTTTGTTTTCGTTGGCTTCTTGTCTTCTTTTTTCTTGTGTATATTCTTGACATCTTTTCCTCTTTCTTTGTCTTCGGTGTTTACTAAGTGATGTTTTTTGTCTTTATGTTTGACTTTCTTGTCTGATTTTCTTCTTTTCTCTGTGGATCTTGTTTCGTTGGATTTTGGACTATTATCTCTCTTCTTTCTTATCTTATCTTCGTTTCTTATTTTCTTCTTCTTCTCTTGGGCTTTCTTTTCCTTTACCTGCTGTCTTCCCACTTTCCTTTCCCTTTCTTTTAGTTTTCTTTTGAAAGATTTATCAATTTCCCGTTTTCTGTTGATGCTTTTCCTCCCCATTTTCTTCTTCACATCAATGACGTCATGGCGGAGGATCTTTCCAGTGCTCTTCTTAACCCGATTTGGTTGAGATTTCTTATCACTCATTATCTCTAACTTCTCTTTATCTTTAACTGAGATTTTCTTCGCTCTTAGTCCACTCTGAGTCTTGGGGGAACTCTCAGAAACACCCTCTACCTTGTGTTTCCTGAGAGCTGCATCAGCCTCTACCTTGTGTTTCCTGAGAGCTGCATCAGCCTCTACCTTGTGTTTCCTGAGAGCTGCATCAGCCTCTACCTTGTGTTTCCTGAGAGCTGCATCACTCCCTGAAGTAGTTCCCGCCCTTGTGTGTGTGTCCGCCTCCTCATCATCACCTCCTCCTCCTCCACTATTTATCTTCCTCTAGGTGGATAGGAAGTAAGAGGAGAAATAGATTCAGGTTATTAATAATTTCTCTATAAGTTTGACAGGAAATAATAAGTGCTAAGAACGAAAGGTTTGAAGAAATATACCGATGGCTATTACTAGAAGTTGATTAAGCAATTACTCTACAAATAGAAGAAGAAAATACGTAAAAATCACTAGAAATATGACTATAATGAGCTATTGTGGTTATTACTAAAATTATGACGTCTTAGATCCAACTACTTACCTGCGAAGACTAGACAAAGGAGACATTAATTAAGGAAGGTTCTACAGGTAAGGTTCTACAGGTGAGAATCTACAGGTAAGGTTCTACAGGTAAGGTTCTACAGGTGAGGTTCTACAGGTGAGAATCTACAGATAAGGTTCTACAGGTGAGGTTCTACAGGTAAGGTTCTACAGGTGAGAATCTACAGATAAGGTTCTACAGGTGAGGTTCTACAGGTAGGTTCTACAGGTGAGGTTTTACAGGTGAAGTTCTACAGGTGAAGGATCTACAGGTGAGGGGTTAGGTTAGGTTAGCTTACACAGGTGATCATATCCTTCAACTTAAGGATCTAGGTAAGTGTAGGTGTCAGTGCATATGTGTGTAGGTGTGTGTGTGTATTTGTAGGTGTATGTGTGTAGGTGTGTGTGTGTATTTGTAGGTGTATGTGTGTAGGTGTGTGTGTAGGTGTATGTGTGTAGGTGTGTAGGTGTATGTGTGTAGGTGTGTAGGTGTATGTGTGTGTGGTAGTACCTTGTAGTGGCCGCCCTTGTAGTCCTTGCCCTTTTGAGCCTTGAAGTAGCTGTCGTAGTCGTCATACTTGTTGTGGTACTTCTTGTCGTCGTGGTCGTCGTAGAACTTCTTGTTGTGGTGGTACTCCTCCTTGTGGTACACGTTCTTGTACCCCTACAAGTACAAGTTAACCTTTGTCTTAGAAACTACAAGGCAATGCTGCATCTAGCTTTCCATTTATCTGTCTAAGAGAATGTGACTGATAAAATTGATCAAAATCTTCAAGAAAATGATAAGCCACTCACCTTGTCTTTGTGACCTTTGTTGTGGTGACCTTTGGAGCCGTAGTGGTGACCTTTCTTGCCCTTCTTGCCCTTGTGAGCATCGCCATAATACTTGTGCTTGTCGTCGTGACCCTTGTATTTCTTGCCGTGGTCGTCGTGGTAACCCTGGTGAGGTGAGTGAGTGAGTGAATGAGCGACTGAGTGAGTGAGTGAGCTAATGAACGAGGGAGTGAGTGAGTGAGTGAGGTAAGTAACACGGAAGAATATAGAACGCATCTGAACCTAGTCCTTATTATCGAAAACAAAAATAACATAATGACTTCAGGGGAAATCTTTGAAATAAAAGAAAAAGTAAAATTAATTCCGGTTTGTTTAGAAGGGATTGGTAAAATGGAACCTTGTCTCTTCTGATCAATGGTTCCTTTAAAAAAAAAGGAAGAATGAATTAAATTTGTCTCTGATTCGTCACCTTTGATGATTTCACGGACGAAAACTAAATTAGAAAAGATTGAAATTAAAAAAAGTATTCGTTTTAGTGTTCCTGACTCGGAAATATCGGGTGTTATGAGGATGACATTCACAGTTGCTTAAAGTAATAAAATAAATAAATAATGTAAACAAAAGATAAAAAGAAAGTAAGAGAATTTTGTGTTTTATTTTGTTTCCTTTGTTTATTGATTTGGGGGGAAATATGTGAATTTAGAAGAATTAAATATCTTTGTGGTGACAGAGGTGAATGTCCTTACTAAAGCGGGATTATCAACACTCACCTTGTACTGCGCCTTGCCGTGGTCACCGTAGTGGCTGCCCTTGTGGCCCTTATTAGCCTTGTAGCCCTTGTGGCCCTTGTAGCCCGCCTTGTCGTGGTAGCTGCCCTTATAGCCCTTGTGTCCCTTGTGGCCCTTACCTCCTCCGTAGCCTTTGTGCCCTTTGTAGTAGAGAAACACAAAACAGAGGATATGAATAGGGGGGTGACTAGTGTGTGTGTGTGTGTGCGTCACGACTAGCAATAAATTCTTACATGAAACACTTGGAGAAGAATGTTTGTTTTGACTCTCTCTCTCTCTCTCTCTCTCTCATATAACACATTTACTATAATAACCAGATATTATTAACAATGGCAACAACTAGTGTACTCCCTCAGGCCGTCTCTGTGAGCGTGTTTACCTTCAGTTACCCAGTGCCGGTGTGTCCCAGGCTAAGAATAAAGTGTATCCTGTGTGTGTTGTGTGTGTGTGTGTGTGTGCGTGTGTGTGTGTTGTGTGTGTGTGCGTGTGTCTTGCCTCCATTGTCTTGCTTGTGTAAATGCCGCTCTTTCTTTATCTCACTCTATTCAATTTTCTCTTTCTTTCTCGCACGCCTTCGATCTTTCTGTGTAAAAGGATATCTCTCTCTTACCTTCGATCTTTCTCTTTCTGTTTATATAAATATCTATGTCTTTCTCGCCCTCTTTCTCTCTCTCTTTCACACACACACACACACACACACACACACACACACACACACACACACACACACACACACACACACACACACACATACACACACACACACACACACACACACACACACTATATCCACCTATTCTCAGGACTCCTACAGCAGAAGCTCAGCTCTCCACTACCAGACCCCGGGAGGACCTACCTGTAGCAGATGTGTCGAGATCCGTTGCAGCGACAGCGGAGACCTGCTGGCTCTCCGCTGGTAGGAGGAGGTCGGCCTCTACGAAGCCTTTGTGGAGGTTAGCGTCTGCAGGGTCTTGGAGGAGGTCGAAAACGAGGTCGTCCTTCTTCTCCTGCCCCTCAGTCGAGGCTCTCACCGTCGTCGCCGCCGCCAGCAGCAGGACGACGACGATGCCTTGCTGAAGGGGGAAGACGTGGATGACTTAGTTGAATGTAAACGATCATCAGTGTACAGCTCAGGGCTACCATGTTGTCAGTGTGCACCTCAGGGCTACCATGTTGTCAGTGTACAGCTCCATGTTGTCAGTGTGCTACCCATGTTGTCAGTGTGCACTCAGGGTTACCATGTTGTCAGTGTTCAGCTCAAGGCTACACCATGTTGTCAGTGTGCACCTCAGGGTTACCATGTTGTCAGTGTTCAGCTCAAGGCTACCATGTTGTCAGTGTGCACCTCAGGGTTACCATGTTGTCAGTGTTCAGCTCAAGGCTACCATGTTGTCAGTGTGCACCTCAAGGCTATCAGGTTGTCAGTGTACAGCTCAGGGCTACCATGTTGTCAGTGTGCACCTCAGGGCTACCATGTTGTCAGTGTGCACCTCAGGGTTACCATGTTGTCAGTGTTCAGCTCAAGGCTACCAGGTTGTCAGTGTACCCATAAACCGGGCTATTAGTAGGCTAGGTATGTATAGTAGCTACTGTACTGTACATACACAAAGAAACAAACTAGACAAACCATAATGGCTCACACAGACGTACATACATCATGGAGGGAAGCGAAACACCTCGGGGGCACCAAGTAAAACTCTTCCATAAACAATAATCTCGATTCTCTAAAACTATCGTTCGATTTTTTCCATCATAAATCTGAATAAAAAGAAAGTGAAGATATAACGGCAAAGGTAAATTATCTAGATAGGTTTAGTTACGTTAGGTTTACCGTAAGATAAGTTAGGTTATGTTACTTTAATGTTACATTAAGTTAGGTTTAGCTTAAGATAGGTTAGATTAGGTTTAGCTTAAGATAGGTTAGATTAAGTTTAGCTTGATATAGGTTAGGTTAAGTTAGGTTAAGCTAGGTTAAGTGTAGCTTAAGATAAGTTAAGCCAAGACGTGTTCAGAGCCATAAAGAAAAGTTTCCACGAATATTGGAAAATTTCTGCGTCGCGTGAATCAGTAAGACAATCTTATATTGCTTCGGTCCCTTGAGCCTTCATCAGCACTGTCTCTCGCACACGACAGACAGACTCAGGGGACAGCGTTATCCCACACCTGCCCCTTCAAGTCATGCAGGGGATAAATAACATTCCTCTCACTGTCTTGTCTTACGAGTTTGTGGAGCTCTTTGGTTTTATGTGTCGAGGGTGTCACTGTCTGTGTTTGTGTTAGGTAAAGTTAGGTTAGTGCCAGATTAAGTTAACTTAGGTTAGATTAGGTTAACTTAGGGTAGGCTAGCGTCAGATTAAGTTACGTTAGGTTAGCGTTATGTTAACTTAAGTTAGTTTACCACCAGATTATGTTAAGTTAGCTTAGATTATGTTCACTTAGATTAGTTTAGCGTCAGATTAGGTTAAGTTAGATTAGCGTCATATTAGGTTAGCGTTAGGTTAACTTTGGTTAGTTTAGCGTTAGCATGGTTCAACAGGTAGATGAAATAAACTGTGGGTTTCTAATCTTCACGTGATCCGATATATACTGTACACTGAGGATAAGTTCACAAGCAGACATAGTTTAGCGCCATACAGGAGGAAGCAGAGCAACACACCTGAACACTTGGCCCCTTGACAAACACTCCTGAATATCATGTTTATTTCCCACACAAACAACGACTGTTTTAACTCCTCAGCTTTCGCAACTTAAGCTAATTTTTCGTTTCTTTATCATTATATCTTTATAACTGAGACACGGATGAATATGAGAGAGGGAGAATGTGAGAGAAATGAGTGAAATAGGTAAATACAAAGGAGTCACACAGTACATACCCAAGCAGAGGCGAACATTTTCCCTGCCACTGCCAACAGTACCAAAGGAGGTAGGAGGGAGGAGGTGGAGATGTTGATAGTACGAAGGGCGGGCTGCCAGTGACTGCTTCCCCGTGCTTCCACACTATTTATAGGGGAATTACTTGTGTGGGGAGACCATCCGAATCTGAGACTAAACTCTACCATCACCGACCGATTCCGTTGAATGTTCACTGACCCGTTGTGAGGCGAATCGGACCCTTTTGTTTAACCGCTCCCTAATCACCTATACTCATTTCCTCATTACTAAATCGTCTATAAAATACTTAAATTCAATTACTTATATTTAAAAGTCATTAGGATAGTTTATTTGGAGATTAAAGGATGGTTATAGTAGTTATTGGTGAAGGGTGTGTCGTGTGGAGAGGCGGTTGTTCACATCGGCTACGGTCACGGAGTCGCTGGGTCATCTCCTTTTACCGCTTGATGTGTGGGACGTTTTTTCATTTGTACTTTCTTCTCTTTATAAAGCGTTTTCTCCGTACGTGGGAGTCTGTTCGTCTATCTATAACTTTTCTATCGATTTTAATAATATATTTCACTTACTAAAACATTATCTCTCTTTCTAAATAAGTTTCCCCCATCTAGTTTAGACTAATTTACCTGATCTAGAATATATTTCATTTCAAACTATTTTACACCCATTTTACACTATTTTTCACATATATAACTATTTTGACCTATTTTAGAGTATATTTCAACCATTCTGGAACAACGTGTCCTTATCTCAAGTTTATATTCATCATCACTCTAACAAAATACTTTAGAGCAGTATCCCCTTAGCGTCTTCAGGAGCTTTACTTAATACCTAATAAAAAGTTTCCACTTATACTGTCCTATTATTTTATAACTATTGTTGTTGTTGTTATTGTTGTTGTTGTTATTGTTGTTGTTCTTCTTCACTTTATTTTCCTCCCCTTCATATTCTTCTTCTTCTTCTTCTTCTTTTTCTTATTCTTCTTCTTCTTCTTTCCCTCCCCTTCATATTCTTCTTCCTCTTCCTCCTCCTCCTCTTCTTCTTCTTCTTCTTCTTCTTTCCCTCCCCTTCATATTCTTGTTTTCTTCCTCCTCCTCCTCTTCTTCTTCTTCTTCTTCCTCCTCCTCTTTCTCTCGTTGTCTCTCCATGTCTGTCTCTCATCAGGACAATACCAGTCATTCCCCACATACTTCTCCTCCTGGCAGCAGCTGTGGTAAAACTCACTTTAGTTTGGCCAAAAAGAGAACATCGCTTGGCGTCTGGTAACTGAGATACATAGAAAACGGGATGTACTAACGAGAGGCAAGACTGTCTTAGGTTAGGTTAGGTTACATTAGGTTAGACAGACGTTCACAGATAGAGAGAGAGAGAAACAGGGGAACAGAGAGTCTCTCCCCTCCTTCCAATTCACAAACCTATTGAAGCTGAACTTATTAATATTCATAGTTTTCATCGCTTTATGGTCCCCTAAACCACATAAACCATCTGTATAAACCATCAATAAACCCAAACATTCCCAGCTAGCGTCTCAGGATCGATGGCCCCAGATTGGAGGAAGGTGAAACGTCTCTCAGGTGTGATGGGAGGAACGCGTCTCTCTGATTGGTTGAGGAGATACAGGTGTTGATAATGGTGAACTTTATTAAAAACGGGTTACTTTAGGAGTTCCAAAGGTGGTGAGATGCTTTTAGGAGTTATGTGCGTATAGAAGACGTTATTAGTGTGTATGTGTGTCTGTGTGTGTGTCTGTGTGTATGTGTGTGTGCGTGTGAGTCTGTGTGTATGTGTGTGTGTGTGTGTGAGTCTGTGTGTATGTGTGTGTGTACAGGAGACATAATAATCTCACCTGTGTGGGTTGAGGGTCCGTCAGTCCGTTCATAACCTACTTCACAACTTGATGAAAAGATGTCGTGTATTTTAATGTAAATTCTGTAATGATTTCGTTTTAATTACTAATTAAATAAAATACCTGTTGAGTCGTGTTTTTGTTTAATTATGAGTACGAATATTATTTTGTTTGTTGGTGTTTTTGTGACTGTGCATAATTAAGGTGTAACAAAGAAAACATGTGTAAATATGTGTTGTTTTGTACTGTCTCGTATTTTTACCACAACACCATAACACTACCACAACATTACCACAACACCACAGCAACACCACCACAACACCACCACAACACCACAACACCACAGCACCACCACAACACCACCACAACACCACACCACCACAACACCACCACAACACCACAACACCACCACAACACCACAACACCATAGCAACACCACCACAACACCACAGCAACACCACCACAACACCACAGCAACACCACCACAACACCACAACAACACCACCACAACGCCACACACAGCAACACCACCACCACAACACCATAGCAACAGCACTGGCCAGCAACACCACCACAACACCACAGCAACACCACCACAACACCACAGCAACACACCCACAACACCACAACACCAACCACAACACCATACACACACACCCACAACACCCACAGCAACACCACCACAACACCACCTCCACCACAACTACCCACAACACCACACACACACCACCCACAACACCACAACACCACAACACCACAACCCTACAACACCACCACACACCACACAACACACCACCACAACACCACAGCAACACCACCACACACCACAGCAACCACCACCACAACACCACAACACCAATACACAGCACACCACAGCAACACCACCACAACACCACAGCAACACCACCACACACCACAGTCACACCCACACACCAACACACCACACCACACCACACACCACAACACCACCAACACCACCACAACACCACAGCAACACCACCAACAACCACAACACCACAACACCATAGCAACACCACCACAACACCACACAGCAACACCACCACAACACCACAACAACACCACCACAACACCACACCAACACCACACACCCACCACAACACCACCAACACCCACAACACCATAACACACACAACACCACAACACCATAACACCACCACAACATTACCACACCACCACAGCAAACCACCACAACACCACAACACCACAACACCACAGCACCACCACAACACCACAGCAACACACCCACCACAAAACCACACAGCAACACCACCACAACACCACCACAACACCACAACACCACCTTTACAACACCACCACAACACCCACAACACCACAACACACACAGCAACACCACAGCCAACACCACCACAACACCACAGCAACACCACCACAACACCACCACAACACCACAACACCACCACAACACCACCACAACACCACAAAACTACAGTAATACAACCTCTTTATTCATTCCATATATTCTAACATAAATGTTTTCAACCCTATTGCTTCCCTTCTAAAACTCTTCCCTTATTATCTGGTGTCACATCCCTTATACAGCACATCCCTTTTTAACACATCCTTATACAACACATCTCTGATAATCTAGTCACCTCTGGGTTACTTTAACAGGCGTATACAGTAATAAAAAAAACCTAATTATTTACACCAAGAAAAAAAATGTATCTATGATGAAAAATAAGTAAATTCACTAGTGTTTATGTTATTCAGTGTATGAGTACAGTGTATACCTTGGTTTATATATACTGTATGTACCCTGACCTGTTGTATATGTCAGTGTAATGTTTATACCTTTATCTTCACTACAATGTCAACAAGTTCTCTTTTGTCAACACAATTGTAGGAATTTTGTTTATTGTTGTATGTGTGTGGATATTGTGTTCACCTGAGGAGTAAATTAACCTTAGTAAGAGTATACCTGGTGGAGTTATGTTTGGGTTAGGTTAGGTTAGTCTCTCTCTCTCTCTCTCTCTCTCTCTCTCTCTCTCTCTCTCTCTCTCTCTCTCTCACCAATAACACAGCGTCACTCTAGACTTTCCTGAAACTAATCCATTTCTTGCCCTGGTGACGCTTACAGTAATCTCACCTTCTGTGTGTGTGTGTGTGTGTGTGTGTGTGTGTGTGTGTGTGTCTGTGTGTGTGTGTGTCTGTGTGTGTGTGTGTGTGTGTGTGTGTGTGTGTGTGTGTGTGTGTGTGTGTGTGTGTGTGTGTGTGTGTGTGTGTGTGTGTGTGTGTGTGTGTGTGTGTGTGTGTGTGTGTGTGTGTGTGTGTGTGTGTGTGTGTGTGTGTGTGTGTGTGTCTGATACATCATTACGGACCCTTAACTCTTCTAGACTCTAATGGCCTTGTTTGGCGTAACTCTCAGCTAGATACACTTGTTACGCCCTAAATGAAACAAGGAGGCGTCACTGGCTGTTACTGCTACACTCGGCTGGTGTTATCTATTACACAACCTGATGCTAGTGGCTGTCACATAAATAGAGACTCCCCCGCCAGTTCATACCTTACTGCCTACCTGTGCTGTACTGCCTCCACCCACCTGTGCTGTACTGTGCACCTGTGCTGTATGCTGTGCTGCAGTTGCACCTGTGTGTACTGCCCTACTATCCTGTGCTGTACTGCCTACTGCTGTGCTGTACTGCCTGTGCTGTACTGCTGTGCTGTACTGCTATACTGCCTGTAATTGTACACCCGTGTTGCACTGCTCAATACCGCCTACCTGTGCTGTACTGCCTACTGTATAATTGTGCTGTGTATGGTGCTGTACTGCTCACTGTGCTGTACTCACCTGTACTGTATACCTAATTGTGTGTTGTAATTGCTGTGCTGTACTGCCTTGTATTGCCTGTGCTGTCACTGCTGGTACTACCTGTACTGCCCACCTGTGCTGGGTACATGCCTAACGGTGCTGGTACTGCATACCTGTACTGTCAATTCGTACCTGTGCTGTACTGCCTACCTGTGCTGTACTGTATACCTGTGCTGTACTGTACCTGTGCACTGTATAATCACTGCTACCTGTGCTGCACTGCTCAATCTGTGCCTGCTGTACTGCCCACCTGTGCTGTACTGCTCCACCTGTACCCTGTACACCTGTGCTGCACTGCTGTATGCCCACCTGTGCTGTACTGCCCACCTGTGCTGCTGTGGTATACCCAGGCTGGTACTGCCCACCAGTGTGCCCACCTGTACTGCCTACCTGTGCTGTACTGTATACTGTATACAACACATGCCCACCTGTGCTGTGCTCTGTATACCTGTGTACTGCCTACCTGTGCTGTACTGCCTACCTGTGCTGTAATTGCCCCTACCTGTGCTGTAATACACACCATGCTGCTACCCTGTGCTGTACACCTACCTGTGCTGGCACTGCCTACCTGTGTGTGTACTGCCTGCTGTAATTGCCTACCTGTGCCATGCTGCTATATAACATACAGATTTTATTAATGTTTCATGTTTTATCATTATATAGATCTGTTTAATCTTCTTTAAGGTTGAGTTAGAATAATCTAACCATATCTTCACCAGAGTATTTCTTCTAACCGTCATCTAACCTAACCTAATCCTTAATAAAAGTATCTATTTTTTATCATTATTTGTTTTCTCTTTACGTCAAAATAATAATCCACTGAAATTAGGATTTTATTGGCGATTTACATTACCTTCCACCTGTCACATGTAATGCCTTAAGAGGATTAGGGGATTAACTGTTTATCTCTGTCCATAAAGAGTCTCCGTTGTTCATATAAATCCCTCTTATAAATCCTTTTGAGAAGGTAAATCCCCACATTTTGAGCATTAATCCCCCTGGTAGAAGATGAGGTGGGGGAGGCGGAGGAATGGAGTGGAGGTGGGTAGGGGACTGGGGGATTAGGAATGGGGGTTTGAGGGAATG
>NW_024745073.1:8502000-8519500 GCF_018991925.1 Homarus americanus | reverse complement strand
AGGAAATGTTGACTGCAGGAAATGATTTAATCTTTGTATTTGCTCAGTTTAAGAGTTATGAAAAATGTGTCACTCTTTTTTACAAGGGATTTATTTTTGTGTTACGATGGACTGAATCAAGTGCTGTACAGAATGTAACTTATTCATATGTTATTTACTCTTTCTTATGTTGTTATTCCTTGTTATTCATTTTTTTTCAAGTTATTCATCACTTTACACAACCTTACCTACACCTTTCAGTAGCAGGTTAGGTTAACTTAGGTTAGGTTCAGTTAGGTTAATTAAGCGAACAGTATACCTACACAATAATCTTGCAGCAGTATACATAGTAACGTCACAGCAGTATACATAGTAACGTCATAGCAGTATACATACATGCATAGTGCAATCTGCATACATATGAGTAATTAATGCTTGGTGGTGGTGGTGAAATAAGATCAAAATTGGATCTTCTTGATATACCTGTGTGGTCAAGACAGGTGACAGGTGTAGTAATTAGCACCATGGATTTTGCGACGTTGTGGTTATTTGGTTATGTTTGTTGGTTGTAACTGTGTGACCTTATGTGGAGTTACTGTTTTTGTCAGGAACTGCGTATTAGTCTGTCTGTCTGTCTGTCTGTCTGTCTGTCTGTCCTTCCCCTCCTCCGCCTTCGCTGTAAGCCCCTCACTCCCTCTCTCTAACCTAACCTAACCCACCACTCAGGTAGCGTCAGGTGAAATAAACAGACCAGGTAAGGGCAGGAGGTAGGGGAGGGGGGGACTATCAGGTAGGACAGACTACAGTATAACTACAGTAAACCAGCTGCATCGTCTGTCATCACCTGCCCAACGTCGTAAAGTTCTATTTCATTTTACTTCTAGTTGTCAGAGTGGACATTTAACCTCCACTCATCTCCGGTTTCCTGGCCTTAAGAATGATCCGTTTTTCCCCTAGCCTTCTCCCCCTCCCATCCCTCCAAGAGTCTCTGTGCAAAGTTGCAATTCTCGTGTCTAGGTCTCATAGCTGTGTGTGTGTGTGTGGGGTGGAGGGGGGGAGTGGGGGAATGGTGGGGAGGGGGAATGGGTGGTGAGGAGGGAAGTTCATTGTTATCTTGGGAAAATTGATTAAACTTGATTCTCTTTTCAGTAATGACGATTTTTTTTCCTTCTTCCTTGTGAAAGATAAATGGATGTGTGTGTGTGTGTGTGTGTGTGTGTGTGTGTGTGTGTGTGTGTGTGTGTGTGTGTGTGTGTGTGTGCTGTCTTATGAGAAATGGAAAGCGTTGAAGAAAATGGTGAGAGTTAAAGAGAAAGAATGGAGAAGGTTAAAGAACGTAGAGATAATTAGAAATTTTAGAGAATCAAGGAAATGGTAAATAATAAGAAAAAGTAGAGTTAATTAAAGAAAGTCGAATTAATTAAAGAAAGTAAAGAAAATGTAAAAAATAGATTATACAATTTTATACAACCATTTTAACATTCTCCTCACTTAAGGACTCGTGATAAGTGATGATGGACGGGAGTACTTGGACTCGTGATGTGGACTCTGGCCCTCACTCATCACCCTCACCTGCCGGGCACTGTGGCCATGAGCACCCCATCTATTACACAGGTAAGTCACGCCGGACAGGTAGGGACGCTGATGAGCCGAGTACAGGTGTGTAGTGATGATCTGGATTAGACTAGATAAGGTAATCGTTAGTGTTGCTGATGTTAAGGTGAGATAAGGTGGAGCTAATGTTCAGGTGATCCAAAAGATGTTTTATGTCAATAGATTCTACAGTAACTTTACCTTAAATAATTCTGACGTAAATCTTCAACCTTTATGTAACGTTGCAGGTCGCTCCTAGTGGTGCAGGTGGAGTAGGGCGCAGGCTTCAGGAACAGACCATCACCCCCAGCAGGCTGTGGACGATAAAGGTTTCATGCAGGACATTGGTTTCTCACACTTCTTCCAGGTAACCTAATCTAACCAGCCGAACTTTATCTAACATAATCAAAACAAACACAACTTAACCTAACCTAATATAACCTAACGTAACCTGCCTTGACGTGATATAGTGGACACAACACATCAACATGATACTCTTACTTTGAGGTTAAATATCGATAAACTAGTATAAGTTACCGATCAATTACGTGGTTGAAGATCTCTGTTGTTGAAGGATAAAGTAATACCTTATAACGTTAACCAGATGAACATTTATTCTTTGTTTTCTCCCAGGATGTTGGTCTACAGGCAAGTGCTACCAACTTAGGAGGTCTGGGTTCCTTCGGGTCACCAGCTCACCAGGCACCATTTTCACCACTACACAGCTTCTCCAGTGGGTTGGGTGTAGGAGCCTCTGGAAGCTTCGGGGGAGGACAATGGGGCGGCGTCAACACAGCAGCACTCTCAAGCTAAACTGAAGGAGGGAAGAGGAGGTGACCCATCAGAACAAGGCTTCATATCCTCCAACCCTCTATCCTTCAGTACATTCTCCTTCCTGCCTTCTACAGGTCCCCCAGGAGCCGCCACGTACGCTTCAGCCGCCACCAGACCAACCCCACCCCGCCCTCACGCCATCAGACCAGCCCACCCCGCCCCTCACGCCACCAGACCTGCCCCACCCCGCCTCACGCCTCCCAGATCACGTCACTGCTCTACCTCCACCTGTAGGAGCAGTACCATTAAGGAGTCACCCCGGCAGTATGATCACTTGACAGCCATCACGCCCCTGTATGAAGACAGCCATCACGCCTCAGTATGAAAACAGCCATCACGCCCCTCAGTATGAAGAACAGCCATCACGCCCTCAGTATGAAACAGCCATCACGCCCCCAGTATGAAGACAGCCGCCGTGCCCTCAGTAGAAGACAGCCATCACGCCCCTCAGTATGGAGGACAGCCGCGCCCTCAGTATGAAGACAGCCATCACGCCCCTCAGTATGAAGACAGCCATCACGCCCCTCAGTATGAAGACAGCCATCACGCCCTCAGTATGAAGACAGCCGCCGCGCCTCAGTATGAAGACAGCCATCACGCCCCTGGCATAGAAGACAGCCATCACGCCTCAGTATGAAGACAGCCATCACGCCCCCAGTATGAAGGCAGCCATCACGCCCCTCAGGTGAAGGCAGCCATCACGCCCCCAGTATGAAGGCAGCCATCACGCCCCTCAGTATGAAGCAGCCATCACGCCCCTCAGTATGAAGGCAGCCATCACGCCCTCAGTATGAAGGCAGCCATCACGCCCTCAGTATGAAGACAGCCATGCCTCAGCGTGAACAGGATGACCACTACCAAACACAACAACACGACGGCGGCTCAGAGTCCCGCCCAGCGACCCACTACAGGAACACCGGGGAGGGGAAGGCCGCAGGAGGAGGAGGCGACCCTTGCAAGATTGTGCAGAAGGATGGTATGACGTGTAAGGTAAATAGTCTTACCATAGAGAACATATTAACCCCTTTAACGATGATAGTTTAAACACTACTATTATTATTATTATTAGTAGTAGTAGTAGTAGTAGTAGTAGTAGTAGTAGTGGTGGTGGTGGTAATGGTATTATTATTATTATTGCTATTATTATTATTATTATTATTATTATTATTATTATTATTATTATTATTATTATTATTAACAGGTGTGTAAGGATGAGGAGGGCGGCTTCTCTGAGCATTGTTCCCACAGCACCAGGCAAGGTAAGGACTCCACCTACGCCAACAGCCGTCGAGGGAGTCACAACCAGCAGGGCCCTGACGTTCACCCCTCGGGGCACAAGTCCAAGCGTAGTGAGACTCGCTCCAGCCCCGTCTACGTTCCCAGGTGAGTCTTTAGGTTAGGCTTAAGAAGAAGAAGAAGGCTGCCACCCCATCGTCGCAACCGCATGGCTGCCAAGACCTGACTACATAAACTGGTGACGATGCTGTGCCTGTCAAGATAACTCCTCTCCTCCCGCTCTGATGCTGCGGGAGGAAATACACCGTAGATCCTTTAGTGCTCCCATCACCACACAGCCTCACCGCCACCACCATCACCACCATCACCACCACCATTACCATCTCCTCTCTTTCTCTCTATCTGCTGCAGCCACATGACGCAAGCGGCAGACCACGCTAGGCACACTCCTCTCTCTCTCTCTCTCTCTCTCTCTCTCTCTCTCTCCCCTCGTTACCGATCCCAGCATTACTCCCACCTGCCAGCCTGTCATTCCTCCTCTGTTGATACTTCCGCTGCCAGTGTCATTGGTGGTTAGTGCAGCAGTGTCACCTAACCATCGTTCTATACCTGAACCTGTGTCTTTATTTCATATTATATATATACACACACACACACACACTCACACACACACACACACACACACACACACACACACACACACGCGCGCGCGCACTCAGTAATGTGTGTGTGTGTGAGTGTGTCAATATATACATACAAACACACATTACTAAACAGAGCTCAATTTTTACATTCCAAAATACTTGGAAAAATATTTACACGAAAAAATAAATAAATAAAAAGTTTATCTGGTATTTCATAGACTTTCCGCGTCCGCCATTTAATGTATTAATATTTGTATCACTTTTAAACATTTTATTACAAATTTGTGTGGAGAGAGAGAGAGAGAGAGAGAGAGAGAGAGAGAGAGAGAGAGAGAGAGAGAGAGAGAGAGAGAGAGAGAGAGAGAGAGAGACAGACAGACAGACAGACAGACAGACACAAACAGACAGACAGACAGACAGACAGACAGACAGACAGACAGACAGTTAGGTCTGTCAGTGACGCCTCAGGTCTTACACATAATAGCCTATTTTCTTGACTGGTGGAGAGATTTACTGAAGCTTTAGACGCGTCTGTCTGTCTCTCTGTCCGTCTGTCTGTGTTTGACTGTCTGCCTGTCTGTCTGTTTATCTCCTCTCTCTCTCTCTCTGTCTCTCTCAGCAGCGGTTCTTCTGTCACCTCAGCGTCATCACTCTACACCAAGAACTCTTATCAGCCCCATGATGATGATGACTTCTATGGCCAGTTCTCCTCCCCAGCGTGAGTACTAGTGAGAGCTTCTGTGAGTACTAGTGAGAGAGAGTGTGAGTACTGGTGAGTGTGAGTACTAGTGAGTGTGTGTGACTGAGTGTGTGTGTGTGTGTGTGAGTGTGTGTGTGTGTGTTAATGAGTGCGTCAAGGTATGAAGGAAGGAGTGTACTGTATGTGTATCTCTAATTTCAACTCTCTCTATCTATCTATCTTTAACTTCAACTATTAACACATTTTCTCTCTCTCTCTCTCTCTCTCTCTCTCTTCGTGTGTGGTAGTTGAGAAGGTGAGTGATGTGTGGTCTTTACCCGTGTTGTGGGCAGTTAAGAGTCTTTAAGTTTGATGATTAATGTTTGTTTTGGGTCTTGTTGGGGAGGTGGGGGAGTGGTGGGGAGTGGGGGCGTGTGGTGGGGTGGGAGTGGTGGGGTGCAGGGAGTGGTGGGGGTGGGGAGTGGTGGGGGTGGGGGGTGGTGGGGGTGGGGGGTGGTGGGGGTGGGGGGGTGGGGGTGGGGAGTGGTGGGGGTGGGGGAGTGGTGGGGGTGGCGGAGTGGTGGGGGGTGGGGGAGTGGTGGGGGGTGGGGGAGGGTCAGGACGAAGGACACACATACAGTACACATCATCGCTAAACCAACTCACACCAACAGCTTTCATCCCTTTAAACAGAAGCCATTAAACAATTAAGATAAACACAGATACGGAACTCAGGTACACTTTGGCTCTAACAGCTAACACACTTTTCCATAATATTGTGAGCGGTAAACCTTCCTCTTTTATCAATAGACTGTAGACAAGATATTTTTTTTACAAGTTGTCAAATAATCAACACAGTATAGGAACGCTTCTCTTTTGTTTTCTTTATAGACTCAATAATAAACAGATTATAGGAACGTTTTTCTTTTGTTCTTTATAGATTCAAATATTCAACACAGTATAGGAACGTTTCTCTTTTGTTTTTTTAACAGACTCAAATATTCAACACAGTATAGGAACGTTTCTCTTTTGTTTTCCCCCCAACACAGTTATTTATTCAAGTGCCAATACAGTACACGATATAAACCCTCCCCTTCGTCTCGTCCTCTACCGGGTATATTTTTTTATCCTTGTCTCGTCGTTATTCTGTGTGATATGTCAACAAACAGAGAAATGGCACAGTGTTCACCTTCATAAGTAATATTTTTGTGTGTGTGTGGAGCCGATGACAGGACCTGGTGTAGAGAAGAGGGAGGTGTTGGGTGGAAGTCTTTGGAGTAATGAGAGAGAGAATGCTTGAGCCATTAGGGAGAGATAACATGTGATGAGAGAGAGATGAAGTATGAGAGAATGTATGGTAGAGAATGCGGTAGTGAGAGAGATGTAGACCAGTGAGAGAGATGTAGTGTTGACAGTTACTCCAGATTGCCATGTCCACAGGAGCAAGTGTTTACAAGTATTATTGTGAGAGGGAGACTGAAAGAGAGAGAGAGAGAGAGAGAGAGAGAGAGAGAGAGAGAAAGAGAAAGAGCTACGAGATCTAATGAGAAGTCTTATATATATATATAGTATTTATCTATTTAATGAGCAGGTCGGCTCAGCACTCCCAGCACCATAACCAGCCGGGTGTCCAAAGCCGGATGGACGACGTGTACACCCGCCACAGTGGCCTGAAGGACTTCGGCAAGGAGGGGGAATACGATCCTTTCCCTGATGGTGAGTCCTTGACCTGACCTGGAGGGCTGAGAGAGAGAGAGAGTCATAACATGCTGCAAAATACATCACCTTAAATAACAGTGTATATATGTGAGTCAGTTACACACACACACACACACACACACACACACAAGAACACACACACCACACACACCACACACACACACCACACACACACCACACACACACCACACACACACCACACACCACACACACACACACACACACACACACACACACACACACACACCACACACACACACACACACACACACACACACACACACACACACACACACACACACACACACACACACACACACACAGACACACACACACCACACACACACACACACACACACACACACACACACACACACAGACACACACACACACACACACAGGCCACACACACACACACACACACACACACACACACACACCCTACAATAATGTCATGATGGAGGAGAGACAACAGCTGTCCCTGATGAGAATATTGATAAACGGTACTGTTATGTGTCTGTCTGTGTCTGTGCTCTGTCTGTCTGTCTGTCTGTCTACCTGCCTGTCTGCCTGTCTGTCTGTCTGTCTGTCTGTCTATGTTTCTGTCTGTGCTCTGTCTGTCTGTCTACCCCTTAACTCACCCCTTAGGTTCAGAGTACGACCCCTACATTGATGTCAAAGGAGCAGAGTCAAGGTATGAGAGCTTTGACGCTGGCTACGACGACCACCACGACGACCACCACGACGACCACCACGACGACCACCACGATGATTTAGGCCTACACGACCCCCAGTTCGAGTCCCACCACGACCACGACGACGGACACGACCACCAGAAGTCCCCATCAGAGAAGAAAGGTGAGGAGGAGGAGGGAGGAGGAGTAGAAAGGTGAGGAGGAGAAGAAGGAAGAGGAGAGGGGAAGAAAGATTAGGAGGAGGAGGAGGAGGAGGAGGAAGAGAGGAGGAAGAGAGGGAAAAGATACCACTATTATTATTCTCCCATCAGCTTATTGGTCGTGTTCTTAGAGGATTCCTGGGCTGTGATTGGCTGGCTGGTCGTATCACCTTAAGAGAGACTAACACAGGTGATGATAAATAATTAGTGACCAGATGAGGCAGGTAACCAAGACGGACTAACACTATGGCAGCGGGGGGAGGGGTAGGTGAGAGGGGAAGAGGGGTAGGTGAGAGGGGAAGAGGGGTAGGTAAAAGGAGGTGATGGGAGAGGGAGAGCAGGGTTGAGGTGTGTGTGTGTGTGTGTGTGTGTGTGTGTGTGTGTGTGTCTGTGTGTGTGTGTGTGTGTGTGTGTGTGTGTGTGTGTGTGTGTGTGTGTGTGTGTGTGTATACCATAATCTTTCCCTCATTCACTATAACGGTGTTGGTGGAGAAGTTAATTAAGTAGAGACAGACAGACAGGGACAGAGAGAGAGACAGAGACAGAGAGAGACACAGAGAGAGAGAAACAGAGAGAGAGAAACAGAGAGAGAGAGAGAGAGGGCGGGTAAGAATACAAAGAAAAGAGAGAGAGGGAGAGAGAGAGAGAGAGAGGAAAACAATACAAAGGAAAGAGAGAGGGAAAAAGACAGAGAAAGGAGAGAGAGAGAGAGAAAGAGAGAGAGAGACGATAATTAAGTATCGCGCTTCCTGTTGTGATATAAGGAGGTCAGGCCACCGCCACTTACCAGGAAATTAATGTCCACCTCTTAATGACTTTACCTATAATGAGTGAGTCTCTCTCTCTCTCTCTCTCTCTCTCTCACCTAGGAATCTCCCATCGTCCTCATGGAGTCCAATTTGAACCTATCGTCCCTCTTTAGTGTGTGTGTGTGTGTGTGTGTGTGTGTGTGTGTGTGTGTGTGTGTGTGTGTGTGTGTGTGTGTGTGTGTGTGTCTGTGTGTGTGTGTATGTGTGTGTGTGAGGTTTTGCTGTTTTTAATTTCTTATATTCTCACTTGTCATCAATTTCAAGCAACACACTAACACGTCTATAATGAAATTTGTTTATAATGACACACCTACCATTACTTACAACCCTACAATGACACACCTCCCATTACTTACAACCCTACAATGACACACCTCCCATTACTTACAACCCTACAATGACACACCTACCATTACTTACAACCCTACAATGACACACCTCCCATTACTACCCTACATGACACACCTACCATTGCTTACAACCCTACTATGACACACCTACCATTACTTACAACCCTTGACACACTACCATTGCTTCAACCCTACTATGACACCTCCCATTACTTACAACCCTACAATGACACACCTACCATTACTTACAACCCTGCAATACACACCTACCATTACTTACAACCCTACAATGCCACCTACCATTACTTACAACCCTACAATGACACACCTCCCATTACTTACAACCCTACAATGCACACCTACCATTACTTACAACCCTACAATGACACACCTACCATTGCCCACAACCCTACAATGACACACCTACCATTACTTACAACCCCTGTGACACACCTACCATTATACAACCCTGCAATGACACACCTACCATTCCCAACCCTACAATGCCACCTACTACTACAACCCTACAATGCCACACCTACCATTACTTGACAGGTGTGGACATGTGCCCCTAGACAGCTTCCATGGGTTAGATCACCAGGACACTTCATGCCCAGTTGACCAAGATGATGACTCAGTTTGCCAAGAAGGACAGAACATGTAGAAAGGTAAGGGGAGAGGAGGGAGGAGGGAGGGAGGAGGAGGAGGAGGAGAGAGGAAGGGAGAAGAAAGGAGAGGAAAGGGAAGTGAGGAGATGCATAGGTGACAAAGGAGGAAAAAAGAAAGAAAGAGGGGCAAGGAGAGGAGATTAAATGAGAAGAATTATAAAAGTAGAAATAGTAATTAAGAATATAAAAAGGGAAAGACAGAAACAGACCGACGTACAAACAGATAATAAGAGAGAGAGAAGCCCACAACAGAGAGTAAGATGATAAAAGGTAAGAGAGTAATAAGACATTCTTAAGAGGCCGCTGACCCACCAAGACCTGACTCCAAAAACCAGACGCATAAAACTTGGTATGCAAATTTGTTTTCAGAGATGTAGAAAAAAGTACCATAAAGACTCCTCTTCTCTTCTCTTCTCTTATCTTCTCTTCTCTTCTCTCCTCTCCTGTTCTCTTCCACCACCTCTCACCCAGCCCCTCATCTCTCCTACAGGTAGAGAAGAAGGGAATGGTGTGCTACGTGTGTGAGGACCCTGCTGGCATGGCTGACGAAGAGTGCATGTATGCCGCCCACCAACCTGACGGCCACAACATCATGTACTCAGAGGAGATGACTTATGGTTCCTCCACCACTACTCCCTAGGCTACTGACGAAGGCGGTGATGTGTGG
Source organism: Homarus americanus (assembly GCF_018991925.1). NCBI lineage: Eukaryota > Metazoa > Arthropoda > Malacostraca > Decapoda > Nephropidae > Homarus > Homarus americanus. Next base: position 8,509,427 of record NW_024745073.1, on the reverse strand, counting down.
GGGAGGCGCTATGGTTCTTGACGGAATTGTCTAGACTACTGACGAAGGGCTAGAACTCCCCTTGCTGATAATTGAATAGAACACCACCTTCAGGTACTACTGACGGAGGCTTGGACACTTCCATTATTATACATTTGTTAATTGAATTCATATACAGTAAAATTACCTCAGCCAAGATTAGTTCACTGTTCGAATTTGTTATTAATATTATAAAGTTATTTACCAATCCTTTTCCTTAATTTCTCCTCCTTATTTCATAAACTGTTCATAATACACAGGTTAAATAACATGTTAAAATTATATCACCTTCACCAATCACCTATATTATGTAGTCTTGTTTATTTAATATTTTCCTTGGGGTTAAATATTATCTATGGTAATTTTATCATCAATGGGACTTTTTTTTTAACTCTTGTATCAGTCAGGCAGCTCCATACATGCCAGACCTGACTCACTACTAGACACACTAGCACAGCTTAAAGCCATTTCTTCCTCACTATTAAAAACATCTCTCAGTCTCTCACAATTGTCTCTCTCAGTAATTATGTCGAGATAAACTGATCCTCCAAGTGAGAATAAAACTAACCTGATTATTACATTTCATAATTACCGTAACATAATTAGGAGTCACCATTACACTTATGTCCTCAAGAATACATAATTACAGTTTATGCATCATTACAGTAATTGAGTTTGTAATATACAGAGAAATTCAAGACTATAGAAGGTACTACTATATATTAATTAACCTTTACTATTATTAAACCAGCAGAGTTAAGTTAATACATATAAAACAAGTTGGCATTACATCACCACTTGAGACACTCCTCCCACACTTAGCACCTGGACCTTAAGTGGTGTCTGTGAATATTAAAAGTGAGAATTGTTTTTGGTAACACCTAGAGGCTGTCACTTCACACAGCACTAATATGATCAGTTAATTTACACTGTATTGAAATGTTTAATAAATGCAGAAGAAAACTCTAAGGTGTTTTAATTTCCTGGTTGAACATTTATACGTGGTTTATTTTATTGAATTGAACATCACAAGAGGCTGGACATACGAGAATAGAACAACAACAACAACAACAACAGCAACAACAACAACACAAACAACAACAACAATAACAACAAGACGAACAAGAACAGAAGAAGAAGAACAACAACAAGAACACGTGCCACCCTTAGCCCCTCCACCCCCACCTCCTGGTAACATAGCACTATCTTCCCTCCCACTATTCATGGCTCTCATTAAGCTTACATAAAGTCTAATTACACCAATTTATTCTAAATAAACTTATCATTTTCCAAAGACAATTTCATAACGTTACTCATTTTTTTAACTCATCTTTTCCCCATCAGAATAAACAGTTTATGTAAAAAGCTTCCACTCGTTTTAGGGTTAATTAAAGAATAAATTATCTATTTTTTTTTAATCTCTGGACAAAATGGAAAGAAAAAATATTAAACATTTTCAACTGAGAAAACAAGTCTGTCAGTTCGTAAAAGAATACTACTATTTTTACCTCGTTAACACCGATGTATGCTAATGAAAACAGCCTGACTATTGGATCAGCCTGACACAGGAGTTTTATTGTAAGGGTGTGGTATGCAAATTAGGCACAGGTTGGAGACAAGAGTATTTCCTCCCTGCCTTCACACCAGAGAGAGAAAACACTAAATCCTATCGTGTTTTAATGAGTGTTTCTTGTCTATCTCTCTATCTTTATGTTAATATCTTCTCTAAAACTACATTACATACATATATACAGCCACCCAGTATGTGTTACTATCCTATTTCAGCCATTGTTCTAAAATATTTAACCATCAGAGGTTAAAGCAGAGGTTAAATTAGTTCCCCCAAAAAAGTTTTCGTTTACCTCTAAAATTTTGTAAAGTTGAAATTTTACACAATATTTATTACCGGATAATGACAGGGGTTTAATGCATTGAAATTGTATTAAAGATAAAAAATTATTATTGTTTTTTTACATAAATTTACTTCAGTCTTTTGTTCCAGGTAAATTTTGAGTCAGAGAAGAAATACCTGAACTATTGGGGTATAAAACGTTGTGTACTGTATGCCTCCAGAGCTGGTACAGCTAGTACACCATCGTAAGTTACACCAGGGTACTTCTAGGTACACCGTGGTACTATGTAACTTAATAATCTATAACCAAGGAAAACAAAATTACCAATTATATCAAACAATAACATTCAGTATTTTCATGGCCAAAAAAAACTATGAATTAATTCCACAAAAGTACGGTGCGTCTCCCTAACTAACATACAAATAATTATTCTGATGTATATTATGAATACGCAGTTCATGTATCTACCAAGACATATTATACATTGTAAAATCTTTAAACATTTGCTGTCTTTTGAGTATGATTATTTTATACAAGACTTTAAGAGATCGCTAGTACACACAATGGTTACCGAATTTATTTTAAGTAACTTGGTTGTATTTTCAAGTTCTAGAAAAAAATATATGTTTATTTTTAACATTTTAGAGTAGAAAAAATTACAATATTTCTAAAACTTTTTACACGAGAACCAAAACTTTGTAGCACTACTTCTGGACGACTGAGACGCAAGACAAGTCCCAGAAGTTGTGTAACATTACTCGTGTGTGTGTTTACAATATCCAATAACTTGTTTTATCTTGTGAAATAGATACGATACGACTAACTATTATTGTGAAACATTACTTCAATTACTAGCAACACGAGGAAAAATCTAGAGTATACACCAAGTTAAGTATTAAACGATTTGTGAAGAAAATTAGCGCCAGAGGAGTGATTGAATTGAACGTCATCCACCAATTCGCAGGTAAGTCTTTGACAAAATGTTGACTCAAGTTTACCCTGTTTAGTGTCTTTCATTATTTTCACCGTGAACCTTAATCTAGTATCTACAGTTATATTTAAAGTCGTTCATATTGTTAATAATTACACGAGAAAAAGTATGGGATAAATAAATAATAAAAAGTGAGGTGCCTGATTGACCGTCCAGCCATCTCACCTGTCGTCGACTGGTGGACCTCAGTCGACGGTGGGTAGTGTTCGTAACTTCTTATCACACACACGTTACTATTGTCAGTTTTAGTGCTGTTAAATGACCATATCGAATTATTAATAGTCTCATAATTATCTAATACCCTCTTTATCATTTTTTTTTTACGTTTCAACTGAATTCAAAAACTTTAGTGTGTTCCTACAACTTGAGTTACGGGGATTAGTCATTGTATGAACCTCTTGAGGCTCTAGTAGTGGCTGGTAGTGTACATGTTATAGTGGTCATGAGGGAAATACAAGGAGGCTATTATAACTGTACCTCTCTCTCTCTCTCTCTCTCTCTCTCTCTCTCTCTCTCTCTCATGCTGTATACAGTTATTTTACCTGACCCTTACCTCTACACTAGGTCAGAGGTCACGTCAAATGACCTTATTTTTATGGCTTCATTAAGAATTCTGTCCAGCGTGTCCATTCAATGTTTAACCTTTGCTTATCTCAATCTAAACTTAAATTAACCTCAAATAACTCAACCTAATTTAACTTAAGAATTAATTAAACTTAGAATCTCCTAACGTAAAAGAACTTAACCTAACATAAAGTAGCCTAACCGAACTTAAAAATTAACCTAAGCCTAACTTGGGATCACCTAAATTAACCTAACTTCACACTAACTTAATCTAACTTTACCAAACTTAACTTGACGTAACATAAGGATAGATAAACAAGTGAAATCATTTTACAAAGACATTTATTGTTTGTTGTTGTTGTTGTTGTTGTTGTTGTTGTTGTTTATCCTCGACACAACACAACAACTACACGTGTGGCACAACTGGCCTGGTGACGTCACGCATGCTGGGATCTCACCCAGCCAAGAGCAGGCGCGCTGGGGTAAGTGAGATGGGTGGGGGTGGGTGGGTGGTGGTGGGGTGGAGGGGTGGGGTGGGTGGGTACGATGGGTGGTGAGATGGTTGTGGGTGGGGGTGGGTGGTGAGATGGTTGTGTGGTGGGTGGGTGGGTGGTGAGACGGGGTGGGTGGAGGGAGGGTGGTAAATGATGGGTGGTGGAGATGGGTTGGGTGGTAGGGTGGTGGTGGTGAGATACAGGTGGGGTGGGGTGGTGAGGATATGGGTGAGTGAGTGGGTGGCACGATGGGTGGCGAGATGGTTGGGTTGGTGGGTGGCATGATGGGTGGTGAGATAGTTGGGTGAGTGGGTGAAATGATGGATGATGGGTGGGTGGCTGGGTTGATTCAGGTTAGGTTAGGTTAAGAATATATTTACGGGTTACATCATGATTTACTTCACAATAACTGATCATATTTCAGGGTTGAGTTAAGAGGGTAAATGTACACTGACAACCAAGAGACAGACAGACTACATGAAACAATTTGTAAGTCTCGTTAAAATAAATAAGATATTGAAGTAATTATGATCATTTAAAGGTTATTATATAATAGTCTTAATAAACTAATACTAATAATAAAGATGATAATAATGATATACAGTAATTATAAAAGGAAAGCAAATAAGAACAGACAAATTAGAGAGATAGAAAGAAAGAAAGTTAAATAGAGAGAGAGAGAGACAGAGACAGAGAGACAGAGAGAGACAGAGAGACAGAGAGAGACAGAGAGAGAGAGAGACAGAGAGACAGAGAGACAGAGAGAGAGAGAGCAAACATTTAAATAATTATTAGTCTTTATTTACAAAGCGCTTCACCTCTATTACAACAGCGTCCATACTACACCACAATTAACTCCTTTAATACACAGACAACTTAAGAGCCTGAGTTTTGAGCAACATAATACACCCGCACATACATACGATGTATGAAACACCTTAGTATATGTACCTAACAGACAGACAGACAGATAGACAGACAGACAGACAGACAGACCAAATTGACAGTGATATTCCGCAAGAGATTGAGGGTTAGATCTGGTCTGCTCCCTCTATCACCCCTCCTTATCTCCCCCCCCCTCCTGTATCTAATCGACTTCATGTTGGTTCCGGACACACACACACACACACACACACACACTCACACACACACACACACACACACACACACACACACACACACACACACACACACACACACACACTAAAACACTATAGTACAACTGCACCATACATTACCCCCCCACCTTTAATTAAGTCATATCTACAGTGTACAATGAAGCAAACACTGTATTGTACCATGAACAATAAACACAGTCTCCTTTGTCTACAGTAAACATTATTAGTAAACAGGAAATAACATCAATAAACATATATTAACACATAAACACATCAGAAAACACCACACGGCCATGATAGGAAATATACTGAGTTAATGTTTACTTTTCGTCTATAAACATCTGATAAGTGAGTAAAAATCTAAACATCTTAAACATCTTCCCTGTTAGAGAGCTTATTTTAATATATATCTTCATCTCTTGTGTTTATATATAAATTGTGACTCAGTCTATATAAATTGAGTATTTGTACATCTAAATACTATTGTTTGTTTTTAGAAGGTTTTAGTTTACCCTGTTGATAAAACTCTATCTCAGACACTTGTTCCAAAAATAGTTTCTTAATAGACTCACATATAACTAGGAATTATATCTGATTTTATGCAACATTATATAAACAGTCATCGAAAAAATATACCCAGATTTTAGAAGATAATTATTTAAAATCTGAGTGTTTTTTTGTCTTTGTTTATATGACTTGTCGTATATATCTTAATGAGTGGAGTTATTCATTACTTGAGCTTGGGTGAGTAACGCTGGTTGGTGATCAGTGTGTTGAAGGAGTGACGCGCAGGTACACACTCACTCACACTAGGAGCATCAATAACACCTGTTTATTTAGTCCTGACACTTCATTCCCTCCCCTTCAGCGCCTTCGACGTTAGGTATACGAGCACCAGGGACTCGTCTAGTGATAAATCATTCCACTGAGGATGAGTAGGAGGTGCCTTGGTGGCCGCCCTTCAGATCAAGACCCTCGTAGACGCCATTCTCGAGCGTCAGGGGACGGCCGTGGAGACAGTTCAAGCTACCTGTTATCTCCAGGTCTTGGCTCTCCTCTACGACACTAGGACACCCTTCACTCTTACGTCTCCCAGCACTCGAACACCCTGCGGCACTCACTCGGCACTGCTTCTTGTCCTTAGTTCTGGCACTGCACACACGATAAGCGACCTCCTTGTGTTCACTCAAGGAACCACAACTACCGAGCATTGTCGTTGTGTTGTGGTATTTTCTCCTATCGTTCTCGTCTCGTAGTTGACACTCAGCAGATAACGAGACCTTGTCACTGAGCTCGTTGGTGGTACCTCCCTTACACCGAGATCTGAGCTGACGACTGAAGAAACCAGAAGAATTATGGTGGTAGTGGTGGTGGTCGCCTTCGTTGTGGTTGTTACGATTTTTGTGGTGGTTGTCGTGGTTATTGTGACGGTAGCTGCTGCGGTGATTGACGGGGTGGTTGTTAAGGTACTGTAGTTGGTGTTGTTGGTTTAGGTAGATGTTCGGAGAGACGTCTTGTAGGCAGAGGGTCGCCACAGCTGACGGGACACAACAGGGAGACATGATAGATATTTATGCCTCAGATTTTGCTTCAGATTTCTTCACCTTCAAACAACTTTCTGCTTCATAAAAACACAAGACTTTATTTACACGAATGGGATTTGTAAATACTGTAAAATATTTATCAAGTGTTCTAAGATAAGACATTTACAACAATTATTATTTTTTCATTTACAAGCTACGATGTTACAATAAACAACCGAGCATTTAATTTGTGTTTTTCTTCGGTTCAAGTGAAGATTAGGCACCCAAGCTTATTTCACCTGATGATTAAACACCCTAACGCTACCTGGATTATGCTGGATTAGGTTAGGTTAGGTTTAGGTTAGGTTAGGTTATATAACACTTACCCAGCTTGCCTTTCCTAGGATTGATGGAGGTGAACGGAGGCAGCTTAGGCGGTGACATGGAGTTCCGTAGGGCAGGAGACGCTTCCCTCGAGGTTCGTAGAGGTGACTGTCATAACGAGAAAGAGAGAGAGAGAGGGAGAGAGAGCGAGAGAGTAAGTTAATTTTCTCATTGTATCGTTCCTTATCATTGTATCTAACTTTATCATTATATCTAACTCACCTGTCCAATCTACCTTACCATTGCACCTAATTAACCTTATCGAATGTATCTATCTTCACCACTGTAACCTAAATATTCCACTGTAGCTGTTACCTTCAAACACAAAGAGACACCCAACAATAAGAGACAGACAGACAGACAGGCAGACAGACAGACAGACAGACAGACAGACAGACAGACAGACAGACAGACACTCACCTGACCATCCCGTATGTGTTGAAGCTCCACAGTCTCTCCTTCTCTCTGTTTGTCCGATTTAG